>NW_008335287.1:972819-1104215 GCF_000622305.1 Nannospalax galili
ATAATATTTAAAAATAGGAACCTATCAGTAATGGCTCCTGAGTTGTTAATTTTCTATGTGCAACTAATTTATTCTGAGCCATATGTAATTCCAGCTTTTCAAGGAGTAGATTAACCTTACAAAACTATGTTCAAATATCACTATTGCATTACCATCATCTGAAGAGTACATCAATATTCGATGAAATGTAAATAAAATTCATGATTTCTCCTCTCCACTCTTCCAGTGGAACACATAAATAAATGGCTTAAAATGTATTACTGATGGAAATCAGAGAGAAATGATTTCTTTTTAATTTATGGAGCCTCAGTGAGCTGAGAGCTGATCTAGTTGCTGAGTGCAACAGGAAGCCAAAGCACCTGAGGACATTAGCTTCAAACCACAAACCAGCCAATGAACAGCCAAGACAAGTTCAGATAATGAGGAGGAAAATGAAATCTGCTACGGGGCGGGGCGGATAGCAGCCAGGAAGGGGTGGCAGCTGGAATGGGGACAAGGTGGTCAGGAATTGGAAAATGTACTATTGTGATGAAGATCAGAGCTGGGGGGTGCACAGGAGAGGAGACGTCCAGACAAAAGGACCAGCTAGCACGAAACCCCTAATACCCATGGGAGCCTGCTGTGTTCTCCCAACACAAAGGCCAGTAGGACTGGAGTGTAGGAGAAAGTGGCGGAGCGAAGAGTGAGAAGTGGAATCCAGGAGGTTAGACTGAACTCCATTACGTAGGGAAGTTTTACTCAAAGGAACTGGGTGCACTTTAAGAAAAATCTCCCTGCCTACAATGAGGCAAAAGTATGGGCCAGTGTGACATCATATAAATACTTGTTTCTTCTGTTCCTGGTTCCTAGTATGGAGTATGGTAAAACCCTTGTGTCTTAGTTTCTTTTCCTGTTGCTGTGATAAAATACTGTGACAAATGCAAGTTAAAAGAGATAGTAACCCAACATACTACTGGAAAAATGAACAGCAGACCCCAATTCTATCCAAAGGATTACTGACAATGGATTGCCGTAGATGAGGAACAGCTGATCCTCCTGGAACAGGGACCTCTGGCTGACTAGATTTACCAGAAGGGCAGATAGGGGGGAATGGATGGGGCTGCTGACAGCACAGTGGACGGTGGCAGGGATGGCAGAGTATGGAGGCTCTAGTGGGAGAGGAAGGCTGTCTACCTGACGAGTTTATATCCATGTTCAGATGCCAAGGAACTCAGAAAGTAAGCAACTGTGACCAGTAACAGTCATGTATATAGAGATTAGAAATGCGTGTGAAAACATCTCAATGTCAGTTGCCTTAAAATGAATTTTTCTGTATGAAACTGTGTATTTTAACAACGAAGTGGAGATCTTTTTTAAACATTAAAACCTCATTTAATTTTATGTCTTATAGAGTTTATAATGAGTAAAAGATTATATAGGCGTAATAATTCATCTGTAAACCTAAAAATGTACAGCCAATTTTGAAAGAGATGTACCCTAGCTCAGAAAAATGTTATTGAATAGGTTAATGCTGTTGTAATGAAATGCTTCTTCTAATTAAAAAAAAAAAAAAAAGAGAGAAAGTTTACTTTGGATCACAGTTCAGGCATCAGGGTGGGGAAGTCAGGGTGGCAGGAATTTGAAGTAGCTGATCAAACCACACCCACAATCAAGAACAGAGGGCACTGGATGCAGGCTGTTGCTCGGCTCCCCTTTTCCACAGTCCAGGATCCCAGTTAGAGAATGATGGCACTCACAGTTGGAGGGTCTTCCCACCTCAATAACACAAGATAATCTCCCACAGGTATGTCCAAAGGCCATCTCTCAGGCCATTCTAGATTTTGTCAAGTTGACAGCATTAACTATCACAACTCTACCCTTTGTCAACTTGACACTCACACATGTTGCTTTTAAGCCATAACCTTCTACCCTTTGTTACCATAGGTTCAAAATCATAATGTAAAAATGTATACCATTCAACTTTGAAAACTCACATAAAATAAAAAACAAGGTACATATATATTTCCAGCATAAAATGCATAGAAAAATGCATTCCATTCAACATTGGAAACTCATATAAAATAAAAAAACAGGAGCCGGATGGGGCATTTCACGCCTTTAATCCCAGCACTCAGGAGAGAGAGGCAGGCAGATCGTTGTGAGATTGAGGCCAGCTGTGGCTACAGGGAGAACCCCCCCATTTCAAAATAAAAGGAAAAAAAAAAAAGAAAGAAAAAAAAAGGTACATACTTCCAGCGTATAACGGCATAGAACAAACATTCTTATGCCTACACACAAGGGATGATTTGACCAAAGCAGAACCAAACTCCAGTAGGGAAAACATCAAGTCCTGAAGTTCCATGTCGGGCATCTTGGGCTCATAACATAATCAACTAGGCTTCAGTGGGCATGAGTCATGCCTCTCCTCCAGCTCTGCTACCTGCAGCACACACAGATTCTCTCCTGGGATGACTCCACTCTGTGTCTGCAACTTTCCTAGGTGATGTCTCATGGTCCAGGCATCTCCAGTATCCTGAGGTCTCCACTGCAACTTAGGTTTCCCCTTCATTGCTTCATGCAGTGGCCTCTCAAGGCCTCCTTCCAGGGGTTCAACCCTTCTCAAACATTGTCTGGCCTCAGCTGCTCCCTGAAAACCTGTAGCAAGACTCCATCCCCTCCTCAGTCTTGCATCTTCCATGCTTCCAAAACCAGTACCACTGCTTCTGATTGACTCTGGAGAAACACTCTCCTAGGCAGTTGCTTTTGAGGACTGCAGAACTCCCTTAGGGATAGTCTCAGTTCAGGCATTCTCCTTTCACACAAATTTGTATCTTTGCAAGTTGGAATCTTTGATGAGTGGGGACTTGTCCTCAAGCCACCTTTCCTGTAGTCCCAGTGTGCCTAGCACTAGGTTTCTCTCAATAGTGTTAGTCTCTTCAACAATGATAGCTGCGTTACTGTCTGCACTGTCCTTGTCTGAAACTTTAAGCTTGCTCACATGCCTTTCCTCTGCCAAACAGAGTAATCCATTACCTTTAAATCCAACTTCACTCAGGTTCTTAGGACACGGGCAGAATGAAATCAGATTCTTGATCAAAATATCACAGGAATGGCCTCCACCCTAGCTCCTAATGGGGTCCTTTTTCCCCTCTGAAACCTCATGCTGAGCCTCCACTATGAACAATTCTCTCAGCATTCTTGTCTTCCAAAGTTTCCTCCAGAATGGCCCATTGAGTTCTATTGACACTATTCAAGAGCATTTCTAACCAAAGTTGAAGTTCAAACCCATTGCAAAGGCCTAAGAACCACACAGTCAAACTTATTACAGCAAAGACCCCACTTTGTGATGAATTTCTATTTTAATTTCTTTTCCTGTTGATGTGATAAAAATACCCTGACAAATGCAATGTAAGAGAGGAGTTTATTCTGGCTCGCCACTGAAGGGTGTAGTCTATCATGGGGAGAAAGTCGAGGCAGCAGTTTGAAGCAGCTGAACACATCACGTTCACAATCAGAAACAGACAGCAATAATTTTGTCCTGCTGGTCAACTTTCTTTCTGTATTTATACACCCCAGGATCCCACTTAGAGAATGGTGCTACCCACAACAGGAAGGTCTTCCCACCTCAATTAACAAAATCCCCAAAAGACATGATCAGAGGCCATCTCACAGGTGATTCTGGATTCTGTCAAGTTGACAATTAATATGAACCAGGCACCTTGTGATTCTCTAAGAGATGAGGTCCTGGACATCCTCTCATCTAATAGTTAGCCTTTAGCCCTGGTTTCCAAAGTAGAGCTTCAAGTCTCTCAGTTTTTCCTTTGTGGCAGAAGCATTCTGTGTGCTAATAAGGTGACTCTGAATAGGCTCCTGGATGGCAGCTAATCGACAGAAAGGCCAAGCTATGATTAGAAGCTTGAGATTTGCAGCCCCAATCCTATACACTAGGAAGCAGGAAGTGGAGGGCTGGAGATGGGCTTAATCCATCAATCATGGCTCTATGATCAGACCTCCATAAACATCTCTGAACTATGGGATTCAAAGAAATTCCAAGTGGGTGAACACATCCCTAGGCAGGGAGGTACCACACCCACCTCCACAACCACAGGAGCTTCTGTGCATGGGACCCTTCTGATCCCCACTCTGTATATCTCTTCATTTATTAATGTGCATCCTTAAAATGGCCTTTCACAATAAATTTTCAGTTATAAGTAAACTGTTGTCCTGAATTCTGCAAGCCACTACAGCAAGTGATTGAACTCCAGAAAGAAGTCATGGGAACCTCCAATTTAGGGCCCTATCAGATTTAAGTTGTGTGTAAGCTGGGGACTGCCCACCAGTGATCAGTGTCTGAAGTGGGAGCCAGTCCCACAGAACTGAGCATTAAAATGTGGGGTCTGTACTGATGAGTTAGTATTACAATTGAATTAGGTTATTAGACACCCAGAGGGTAGTGTTGGAGATTTAGTTGTCAGTGACCAGAAGTCTTCTGTGCTGAGTGTGAATGTAGAGAAGTTTCTTTTCTTCCCTGTATGGACAAGAGTGGAGGCAAGGAAGTGACTGGGAGACTGACAGAGGAGTCTAGGAGAGACACAGTGAGGGGCCTTAGGTAAGTGTTCACGATGGTACACTTACAATGTGTTGTTTAAGTGTTGACAATGTTCTGACTTGAAGCATATTTTAGAGATATGGCCTACAGGACTGACTGGTAAATTATTCCCCCAAGTGTTCTCTCTCCTTTCCAAAGCTTTTCCAAACCATTTTGAGATCCAAGCCCTTGCAAACTCTCACGTCTCTACTCAAGTACCCACCGACACATTTTGTGTCTCAGAAAAATGCCTCAAACTCTTAAATTACACTTGGTCCAAATGTTTTACTAAGCCACCAAGCCATCATTCCAGTGGCCTGTCCTGCAGCCAGCCTTCCCAGAGCCAGGAACTCTGTTTCCTCTGTTCCCTCTTACAGATGCTTCAAGAAACTTCATATTTGTGCATGGTTCTTTGGCCACGACTTCTGTTGCTCTGAGAGTCTGTTCCGAGGTGCTTTGGCAGCCCCAGGAACATTCAGAGGGCCTAGCTCAATCTGAGGGTCACATGACTCATCTGCTTCATTTGCTACAACTCCCAGGGGATGGAGGTAGAGAGATGGCTCAGCAGCTAAGAGCACTGACTTCTCTTTGCATAGGACCCAGGTTCCATTCCCAGCACCCATATGGCAGCTAACAACCATCCATAATGCCAGTTCCAGGGGATCTAATGCCTTCTTCTGACCTCCTCCAGCATTGCATGACATAGGTGTACCTACACACATGTAGGCAATACACTCATACATATAAAATATTTTTTAAAAAAACAACAGCAAAAAAAAAAAAAAAAAAATCCCAGGAACAAGGGAGACCAGTAAGGCTTGCCCCCAACGGAATTGTGAAGAAAATGCCAGTTTGCCTCTACCACCTTCCATCTGCCGTTTGAGTGCCTTTGACACAGACCTGGTGGTCCTGCTCTGCCTGGGACAACTCCCATAGGACAGGACTGTCCTCAGCACCATGTTATGATTGAGGAAACCCCTGCTTATCCCAGAACAATAGCACCAAGAACCACTCCAGGGACAAGCCCCTCACACCTCAGCTAAGTGTACTGTGTAGAACACATCTCTAGAGGCTAAGATAGAATCCAAGTGTCACCACGTTTTGGTTTCATGACCTTGGACAAGATATTTAATCTCTCTGTGCCAGTTTTCTCATCAGCAAAAGACAACAAAAATCCTACCTCTAAAGATGAGGATTAAGGGAATTACTGTGTACAAAGTGCTGAAAATGACTCCCGCTACAGAGTAAGTGCTCTCTAAGCATTAGCTCACACCATCACTTTCCTGTCCTAACAGCCAACATATCATATTTATACTGCAAAATGTCAGGCTTCTGATCCCTGAGCCATTGCCAATCTAACCCCCAGAGAATGGGTTGCCAGGGGAGTGAGAGCATAGCAAGGTCATTCCAAAAAGACAAAAAAAGCTTGGTGGGGCAAAGTGAAAAGGTGAGTGTCAGATACTGAAGAGACACTTAATAAGTTGTGATTAATTTACTCTAAATAATGCATTGAATTGGGGACTCTTCAAAGCATTATTTGGATTAAATTTCTGACCGTCCCAAGGCTCATCTCAGTGACCAGCAAGTGTGACATGGACAGTGGGAGTCTGCCGTCATCCGTAAGTGTTCAGTTATTAACATGTTCTGCCCCCAGTGGCTCCCTACTGTTACATGAACTTTTCCCCCTGAGAGTGTGAACAGATGTCTCCCCCTCAGATACAGGCACCAATCACAAACCAAAGATCCAGTTCGGGGAAACCAATGGGTTTATAGGGTTTACTTATGGATCATGAGTTACGGGCTAGTTACAGAAGCATGGGTAATCCCAGAGCAGCTGCACTACCAAAAGATCTCACCCCAGCATGGATGATATTTTCCCACAGTTGCATGAATGGAATCCCCACTTCAGATAACCTTTCACAGTCGGTGTACTCTATAGCATCTTTGGAGACCATGAGGCCATGTGCAGTTGGGACAGAATCACATATGGCTGGCTGGAAGGTGCAGGGTCCATGGCCTTCCTACCCCTCCTATGGAACATTAACAGTCAACAGACCTGATCTTGAGGGTCTCTTGCAAGTCATCACAGCTGCTCTGATGAAGGTGATGCCTGTTATGCTTAGAGAACAGTGCTCTACAACACCCACAGAGCCACTCAGTAAAGGTTCTGCATCTCCAGGTTTTGCCTAGGATTCATGGTTTTCAGGCATCACAGCTTTTAAGACACCTACAAGTCAAAATAGATCAGATTTCTCTGTGGTAACAATGGCAAAACCAGTGCATTTCAGCAGTTTAAAATAATATGTCACCTCTTGCCTATGTCCATGGAAGGGATGGGAAAGCCCTACTCCTCATGACCACTGAAGAGCCAGTCTGGTACCTCCATAGGTTCTGCTAGTCATAGGACCAGAGAAGAAGCAGTACAAACACAGTGGCTCTTGTCTGGAACTGCCCATCATGCCTTTCACACTTCATTGGTCAAAGAAAGTCACACGGTCATGCCTGGGGTAACAAGGAAAGCCCTGTACATATACTCTTCCTGAAGGGAAGTGCCCCCGGATGCTTGGGAATAATAAGATAGGCTACCACAAGGAGTTGCTGGAAAGTAGAAATTCATCTAAAAGCAGTATAAACAATAAGAGGTTGCTTTGCCCTACAAGAAATCAAGAGGCAAACCCAAGCTGGAAAACCCATTATCTTAACAATATCTCCAGGGATCCACTTTATCTCTGTATTTCTACTTTGCTATTCTTAGGATATCAGCAATATCTTATTCATGAATGTAGCAGTGCCAGACATTATGTGTAGATCCAGATATCACAACTTCCAGAGAAGAATAGCAGTCCCCTCCCTCCATTAGTCTTACTGAGAAAATCTTTCTCAGAGTCCCAGCTTACTTCCCCTTGGGTCCCCTAGGTCAAAAGGAGATGTTAGGTCCATGATCTTAGACAGTCACTGACATGCTGAATAAGGCCACCTTCTGAGCTAAGAGAAGGCCCATTTTCCCTGTATGTACAAATAGTTCTCTTTCCGTTTTTGTTACTGTTTTGTTACTGGGGATTAAGCCCAGAGTTTCATGCATGCTAGGTAAATGCTCTGCCTCTTATAAACATATATCCTAGCCCTTGATTTATTTTTGAAGCAGAATTAAAGTATCCAAGGCTAGTCTTGAACTTGATCTCTTTATCCCTCTACCTATACCTCCCAAGTGCTAAAATCACAGGCTTGTACCTCCACACCTGGTAACAATTCTGGTTTCTATAGATAATAGAGCACTGAGCTGTGTGGTACATGCCTGTGGTCCTAGCACTAGGCTGGTGAGGTGAGACGATTGATAGCTCAAAGCCAGCCTGGGCTACAGGGAGAGTTTGAGGCTAGCCTACATAGAGGAAGAGAGGTCTCAAAAAAGGGAGGGAGAGAGAGAGAAAGGAAAGAAGGGAGAAAAAGAGAAAGAGAGAAGACGAGGAGGAAGAGGAAGAAGATAATAATGAGAACAAGGACAAGAGGAACTGAACATAAGGAATCAGTAGACTACAGCCTATTTTCACTACTTCTGGTAAGATCCATAGTTCTGAGTATAAACAGGGAACTACAGGGTCTCTTTATGAAAAGCTTTCATTTGTGCTAACATAATTATTCACAGGGGACTAACTATGGGCAACTAAAGTAAGCAAAGCATGCATTTAACAGGGAAAGATCATTTACCTAAGGATCAGGGAATTTGAAACTGCTTTGAGTTGATACTACATTATCTCATCTCAAAAGAGTTGACCAAAAGAAATCACCACTCCCTTCATCATGATCCCCCCCACTAACCCTAAATATTCATTATCATTTTACTCTTTACCATCCTTATCTGTGTACCTGTCTCTCTCTACATGTGAGACTGAAAATTAGACTGTTCCATCCTTTTATTCCTATGCATGATAAAGTAATAATGGCTATGATCAGTTGTTCACTCCACATACCAGAGTCCATTATAAGTTATGAGTGAATTAACTCTTTTAAGAAAGCATGTATTGCTATCTTTGTTTGCTAGAGACAGACAACCAAGAAGTTAAATTATTTGACCAAATGCACATGTGTTAAGTAGGAGAGCTGAAGATCAAACACAGACAGGCTTGTGGACTTGCTTAGGTCAGGTAGGCCTAGTGTAGTTTCATAGAAACATGAAGGTGAGCGAGAAAAGGCCTGAAGAACAAACTACGCCACTTTTCCTTTACACATAAAAGTAGTACATTATGTTTTGTGAGGACAGCAGCCATGTGTGTTTCCCTTAGTTCAGTCTGGCATCTCTAACTTCTTGTACAGTTGCAACCAGAACTCAAATATTCCTGGAAGAGAAAAGGAGGGACTGAGAGAGAAGAAGAGACTTGGTAAATAAACACAGCTAATGCCTTCTGCTTTTCCTGGTTTTTCTACCTTCTCTTTCTCTCTGATTTACACAAGCAACTTTGTTTCGGAAACCTAAGTTGCTTAGATAAGAGAAAATGTTAATTTCTGAGTACTGAAAGGCTCTTAAAGAGGAAAGCTTACATGCAGCATTGGAACAGAGTAACAAGGCGTCTCTCCTGCCCTGTCATTCACTTGGCTCTTGAAACAGTGTATCGTATATAAAATTTATTGTTTGTTTTTGTTTTTGTTTTTTAGAATCTGGACTTCTAATTTTTCTTCTAGATGTCTACTGACTGAAATGTCAGTGCAATACAGGGATGCCGATTTCTTCTTGAGCGTATCCATTTTTTAAAAGCAACTCAAGGCTACAAGTATATGCATGGCAGGAATTAAGGACCAGGAAATGTCCACTATGAGTTGATGGGCCTGTTGCTCCAACATCCTCTTCCCAAGCCACATGTTAAATTAGATAGATAACGGGCCCTGAGCACTGAAAGCACAATCTTTCTTCTTGCTTTCAGCTTTTTTTTTTTAAACCATAGGACTGTGCTCACCAGCATCTCCTAACATCCATACAGACTTAAGTTATCAGACCCAATCTTTAGACCACGTAGACTCCCTGCTGCAGAGCTAATCAGCAAACTGAAACCACTGTGAAAAGGAAACATTGCATGGAGGTAAAATTTTAAGTGTTCTTATTCTTAAAGGATATCCAAGTTTTTTGTTGTTAATTTTGTTGTTTTGAATCCCATCCAGACAGTTAATTTGTGTGTGTGTATGCATGTATATCCTCATGTATGTGGAGGCACACGTGTGTCTTGTCCATGTGGAGGCTACAGGGCAATCTTGGGTGTCATCCTCAAGAACGCCATCCATCTCCTTTGAAACGGTCCCTCATTGCCCCTGGAGTTCACTGATCAGGCTAGCTCCTCTGGCCAGTGAGCCCCAGGAATCCTCCTGTCTCCACTTCCTCAGCTTGAGCTGATAAGCACACACTACTATGCCCAATATTTTACAGTAAATGGGTCCTGGGGATCCACACAGGTCCTTACACTTGTGAGGCAATCTTTACAAAATCCTTATAAATACTTTACTTACTGAGCTATCTCCCCAGTCCCAGGTAGCTAATTAAAAAAAAAATTATTACATTTATTTATTAGAAGTGTGGGGGAAGGGGGACATATCTTGTTGTGCATATAGACGTCAGAGGACAACTTTCACAAGTTATCCCTTCTTCCATGTAGGGCCCAGAAAGCGAATTCAGGTCATCAGGCTTGGGGGCAAGTGCTTTGGCTTGCTGAGCTGAGAATCTCATGAGACCCAGTCATCTAATTAAACAAAAATTTTAATTATTCTTTGAGAATGTCATACAATGTATTTTAATCATATTCACCCGCTCCCCCAAGTCCTTGCAGATCCACCCCCACCTCCCTACCCTGCCAACTTCAAGTTCTTTTTTTTTGTTGTTGTTTTAAACCCATGGTGTCCAATTTGTGTTGCCCAAATGCTCTTGGGTATGGAGCCTGCTTGGAGTGAGGTCCCCCTAGCAGGGGGTCACAGCCTTAACAGAAATTCTTCCTCTCCTAGCAGCTAGGAATAGTTTTTCAGTCAGCTAATTTCTGAAGTGTTTCTTTTTAAGGCATTTGGTCCAATCTTGAACTAGGACTGCAAGTCTCTAAAATATTTGCGTTTTTTTGTTTTGTTTTGTTTTGTTTGTTTTTTTTGTCTTTTTGAGACAGGGTCTCCCTGTAGTCCCAACTGGTCTGGAACTCATGAAGTAGACTAGGATGGCCTTGAACTCACAGAGCTCCACCTGTCTCTCCCATCTCAGTGCTGGGATTAAAGGTGTGCCCACCATGTCCACTCTGTTCTTCATTCTTAAATTGCTTATATACTTCATTCAAATTTCTTTGAGTTTGGGGATTTTTTTTTTTTAAGTGTCTCCTTCAATTTAAATATATAGGAGAAAGAACTTCTGGACTTTCTTCCCCTGTGGCTTCTCCTGGGTCCCATCTCTTTGTTAACAGCAGCAGTATCCTGTCTCTGATCCAACTTACTTAACACATGATCTCTTTCATTTTGTCACCCACATCCACGCCATTGCCACGACTAATCTTTCAATCTGAAGAGCTGTCATTTCTCTTTCATTTTCATGCCCAGGACCCATGCCCCTCACTATTTTTTCCCAGAACCTTGTAATGCCTCTGACACTCACTTTCCCTTTCAGCCTCCTAAATCTTTAATCCACTTTTATAATTTCTATTTGAGAATTTCTATTTGTCCCCTGCCCCTGTGTCTGCAATAGCTCCCTATTGCCGATTTCTTAAAGCCTAACCTCTTTAATGATGCTCAGACCTGCTCTTTAGTTAGCCCCAGCCTCCTTCAGTAGTCTCACTTGTCACTTCCCGAGATGTCTGTCATTTTCCTCCACAGGTGCATTTTCCTCAGATTCATTGGGATACTTCTCAATTCCATCCAATTAGCAAAACCCAAATAGCCTTTTGAGACCTTGCTCAAATATCCACCCCTCTTTTCTGGAAACTTCCTTGATTCCCCAGGCACTTTTACTCCTTACCATTTATTTTATTCATATCCTTATGCTCTTGTCTTAGGGCAAGGTTCCCAGAGGCACAGTCTGAAAGGAGAATGTGTAGGGAAGGAAACGCTTCCAGAAGACAGCAGCAAGTGGATGCAAGAAATACAACATGGAGGGAAAGAGATGAAGCAAGGGGGAGCAGTAACTCCAAGTCCCAAGTGCGTAGCTCTTCGCCCTTCTCTCTGGAATCTCTGGCTGTTAATTTGTCCTCCGAGACAAGGCACTGTGCTTCTCACATTATTCCCACACCAGCAGTCACTGGGTAGGAGCCAGCCCTCAGGCGCTTCCTGCTCTCTGTCTGGGTGCCCACTGGCCCATGGGCAGCACTTGAAGAAGAGTGATGAATGCGGGCCACTGGAAGCAGAAGCACGCTGGAGTTGTTTGAAGTGCACAGATCCCAGAGTATCTGGCAGGTAGCAGCAATGTCAGTCTCAGACATGGCTGATCCTGCCTTGGGATCAAGCATGGTTACTGTGAATGCTGAACCATGCAGGAGCAAAGACTGCTTCTTAGTTTCCCTATGTCCCTACAGCAGGTGGAGTCCCACCTTGAGGTTGGTAAGGGTTTGAATAGCACTTATATACTTGAATCAAATACTTAAGCAACATTCTGTGGCGACTGATCATTTTGCCGGGATACCGCTCCCAACCCAGGGGTTTTAGTTCATTTATCAAATACATGGTTTATGGAGTTTCAAAACCCAAGGTCCAATTATTCTTCCTGTTGCAACGACATGCTCAGCACATCTCTTCTGAAATTCCAAGACAGGCTGCTTGTTCTGTTCAGTCAAGGATGCCAGCCCGAGAATCATTTTCTGAAAGATCACAGTCAGCTTCATTGCCAAGAGGAGTTCTTGGCACACAGAGAACCTGGTTCAATCTGAGGTACCAGATGGTGATTTCAACTTCAGCTAAATTCCTGCTGAAAAGTGTTTGAACTGCAGATGAGAAAAGCTTCGATGACAAATTTCCAAGCATGAGACGCTTCAGAGAAAATGGCAAGTGTTGAGACACCCCACCCCCCAACAGCCACATGCACGCATGCCACAGAATCTCTACCCGAATCTGTGGCCAAGAGTCCCGCAAAGATGCCTTTGCTTCTGAACAGACTATGGATCCCAATTTGATGGTCACCATGAGTCAAGTATATTCACTGGGTCTATGGTCTTCTTTCTTTTGAAAAAAATATTAATGTTTTTGAAGAGCCTGAGGGTTTAGAAGGTGGCCAATTAGGAAAAAATAAAACTTTTTTTTTTTTTTGACTGTGTGCATTATTCCAAGGTAGCTCTTTGGGTCCACTATGAATAGTCCCAGAAAGTAAATGCATTGGAGACAGGCCCAGACCTGGGGTCAGATGCATCCTCCTCTGTGTGAGCTTAAGGAAGGCATCAAAACTTTGGGAGTGACAATGTGGATGGAAGGAACAGCAGAGGGAAGACTCAGGCATGTGCACAGAGCTGAGCAAAGGCAGGTTGGCAGAGGACATTGCAGGTTGGCTGAGGATGTTGAGGGTTTTTACTTTGGTCACATCTCAGCTGGGCTTTGGATGTCAGGAAGGCCACCCAGGACAACGTGTGAAAAGCACTGAGTCAGGGTGGCAGCCATGTTTTAGGGACATCCTTGCCCTCTGCTCTGTCGTGCTACAATCTGAGTATATTGCCCAATTGGAGTCCCTTCTTAGAGTTCAGAGCTGCCTCTAGTATTTTCTACTCTCTTACCTGGTGGGCATTTGTGCTTCTGCAAGAGAAAATGATGCATCCCTCATTGTTAAGGGCAGGAGCCAAGAATGCTCCCTCTGAACACCTAGACAGTTCCGGGCACTGAGTAGGAACTCAGTGCTTTAAAAAAAAACATGCTGAATTCACTTCCCTTTCTTTCTTTCAGCTCACAAAGCAGAGATTCTAATTCCTAAGGAGAGCCTCCAGGGGCCTACCTTTCATCACTCCTCTGTGCTTATGGTCTATCATACTGAGGATGCTGCCTAGTCTCCTAGTCCCTAGCATGCATCTCTGGAACCCACACTTCTTTTTTCTCCTTCCCCATTTCACCATTCAATCTCCTTAGGGAGAAAGTATGGTATCTCTTTCTTTCACTCAGTTCCTGGGCTTGATAGGGGAGTTTGGGGCTATTCTGTGAATAAGAAATAACATACCCAACTCTGACATGGGAAAGGGCAGGTTGAGTTGGATTCATGTTATAGCCTTTCTGTGGCCTGGGTGGGCATGGCAGGGGATAACTCTTTGGGTGCTGGGAAATGAATGAAGCCCAAAGTTTCATTCTCCCTTCTCTTCCTCCTCCTTCCTGTCCCCTTAACTTCAGGAAAAAACAGTGTGACATTCTCTTTCAGGGATTGGGCTTCAGTTAACTTTTTAGGCATTTTAACCACCTGAGAACCCCAGCTCCATACTGTGAAATGTAGCAGAAAATCACTCAAAAAATGTTATGTGCAAATATTCCAATGATCCAGCCTCCCTTAGGTTCTATAAAATGAGAATTGAAATCAATAACAGATAAACTCCAATGAACAAAAATGAAATTTGGCTTGCAAAAGATATTACCTGTAGGCAAACAT
The DNA here is from genome assembly GCF_000622305.1 of Nannospalax galili. NCBI lineage: Eukaryota > Metazoa > Chordata > Mammalia > Rodentia > Spalacidae > Nannospalax > Nannospalax galili. The sequence continues at coordinate 986,949 of NW_008335287.1, forward strand.
TTACATTTCTTTTCCTTTTTCTTTATATTATATATAATGTAGAGTTGAAGCAATTTTTATCAAGTGATAGGCTGGTTCTAAGGGAAGTCTCTGTGTTTTTTCCCAGTGATTCTTATCTGGACTAAGACTAAACTAAACACCCACCCTGGGTAATCTAACATGCAGACACATGATGTTAAAGAATCTGCTTCAGGAGGTGGGCACTTGTACCAAGCTCCATGCTTTTCCCTCCCTCTACTGAAGAAGGGAGGCCACCCCAGCACCTGCTAAGAAAGCCTGTCTTGTGTTTATCTGGTTATACCACCCTGGCAAGCTGAGCTTCCTCCATAAGCAGTGAATGCTGCCTCCAATATCCATCCCCTTGCCCCAAGGATCACTGCTTTGACCTCGAGCTATTTCATCCTCATGGATTCACAGATTCTTGCTGGGTAAAGGGGTGTGTGGAGAGATAACCAGTAGGATGCGCCTGCCATGGCAAAGATTAGGCAAAACAAGGTGCTTCATCGCTCTGCCCCTCTAAGGCAGTTGGGGGGTCTGAGTGCCCAGTGAGCATTATTCTCTTATTCATGACATCTCTGTAAGTATTCTGGTAGTGGGTTGGTGTGTGTGTGTGTGTGTGTGTGTGTGTGTGTGTGTGTGTGAGTGTGTGTGTGGGTGTGTGTAACTGAATAGCCACATTCGCAGTTTATGTTTCTGGTGCTTATCTAAGAATGTTTAAAAGAAGAAGAAAAAAAAAAAAAAAAAAAAAAGCAAGGGGCAAGAACTGCTTCTTACTCTCCAGATGTGCTGTGCTGGAGAAAGGCTGGAGAGAACCAAACGTGGGTGGTAATAAATTAAGCAGATCCTTCCTTCCTCAAGGGCCACAGGAGGAACCCCTGCAGCTCATGGGCGTTGCCTCTGGCCCACAGCCCTTTCCACCTCCAGCCTCGACTTGGGATCTGTCTGACTGCTTTGTGATAGAAGAGCAGGGATGGATTGAGCAAGCCAAGATGGAGAGAGTGTTTGGGGGTAGTGTGTGGGGCAGGATGGGAGAAAGAGGTATACCATCGAGCAACCTTGATGGCCCAAGGACCACCGGCTCCAAGGACTTTCCATCCTGCACGGCTGTGACCCGGGGTTGACTATGCTCTCAGGAGGCTGTACTGGGGGCGGGCATCTTTGAGGATGAGGTGGGCCAGGGCTGATGCCTTCTAGAAGAGGTAGGAGATTCAGAGGGCTCATGCAGCTAGGGACCTCTTCCCTATAACCCTCAAAGGGCTCCCCAGGGCTGGGAAATCCAGGGTCGTCTGCTGGCGACAGAGGTCCCTGAACCCCTTTTAAGGTCTCGCAGGCTGGGGTCATGACTCCCTGAAGACCTTGTGGGCCGTGTGTCTGAGCATCTGGAGTAGACGGCGGGCAGAGGGACCGCGTGTTGGCATTGCTTGCCAGCTGGTGCCCTGCGGCGATCTTGGGGTGCAGGTCCCGCACCGCCCGGCCGTTCCCAAGTTCGAATCTCCAGGCGGGGGATCACACTGCCGAGGGCTCGGCCGCGGCCACCCGCTCCTCCCTCCGAGGCCGGCGGAGGAGGAGCCGCGCCCGGCCCCGGCGTCGCCCTGACTCCTCCCCGCGCGGGCCCTGCGCTTCCTCCCGGGCGTGCAAGCTCCGGGTGGAGGCGGCCGAGCGGGAATCCAGGCCGTCCCGAGGTCCCGCCGAGCCCGAGAGCACAGCGGCCATGGTCAGCGCGGCGCCGCCGGGCACCTGACCCCCGGGACGCGGTGAGCGACGAGCCCAGGAAGCGTGGGGTGCGCTCGGTCTGGGGCAGCGCGGAGGCCTCGGCTGCCCACGCGCGTCCGCAGAGCAGCGCGGTCTTAGCGGGGCGGAGGATGGGCGGGGCGGAGGATATGCGGGGCTGGGGATGCGCGGCTCTTTTGTGCGCGCGGGCGGCCGGGCTATGGAAATGACCCCCGAGCGGGTCCCCAGTCCCGTCCTTTTGAAGGACGCGCGCCCGGAACGGCGGCGCGGGCTGCTCAGTGTCGCCGCGCTCCCGCAGCCCTAACAAAGCGCCTCTTCGCCTTGCAGAGCCGCGAGACGCCGACGGAAGGTAGGCGAGGGCCGGGCCACCGCACCCGGGGTCGGTGCTGCACGCCTGCGGGTTTCCAGGGACCCGAGACCCGCCCTCTGGTCACACCTTCGCGACCTGCGGCGCCCCCGGCTGAAAGCTGCTACTGTGAGCCGGTCCGGGAGCGGAGTGCAGTCCCCGAGGGAGCAGGAAGGGTGTTTGTTCTGTCGGTGCAGGCAGCCCCAAGATTCAGGAGCCGTTTGCAGCCCTTAAAGTGGAGATTTTTAGAAGGTGCGTGGGATCGGTGCAGGTAGAGACTTTACCGGTGCAGCTGCCAGGAAAGGGGGACAAGACTTGGTGACACTTGCTCTGCAAGCCCTGATCGCCAGAGCAGCTGGGAAGTGAGTGTGCTTGTGTGTGGAGTGAGGCGCATCCTGCCTGGGTCTGAGGTGCAAAACCAAACCTGCCCCCAGCAACGCTGATGCAAACCGGCCTTTGCTTCAAGCACTCTGTGAAATTGAGAGTGACAGAGGCGATTTTTCCAGCCTCTACCCCTACAGACTAGGCCAAGGTGCAAATAAAACGGGAGCTGGAGGACTGTCTTGCCGTAGACAACCTCATTGCTCATTGCTATGAGATGGTCTGCTCCCCCTCCAGGTGCGGAGGAAGCACAGAGACAGGCTTTCAGTACAACTCAATCTTGAGTTGAGGAAATCAGAACAGAGCGTGTGGTTGTCGTTGTCACCGACTGAGTAGCTTTTAGGATGCTGGGCTTGAAGCCCAGCGTAACACCTGAGCTAGGCTCCTAGGACCATGAAAAATTCCTCAGTTGGGTTCCTTCTGTCATGTTAGCGTAAATTTATATCTCTGCATGCTTCCCGAGGCCTAACAACCCACAAGACAGTGCATTTTGCAGTGTAGTTTATCTGTGACTTCTCTACTAGCGAGCATATGCTGGTGGCTGGTCGCTGACCTGGAATTTTATCTTGCTCTGGAGTTGAAAGTAGCCGAGAAATACCCAGACTGTGTAAGAGTAACATGATGCCTGACTGAAAAAGAGTTTGTGTGGCCTCTTAAGGCTGTGGTTGGTGTTCATAGAGGAATGATGTGAACTACTGGGGGTGAGGGGTATTTACAGACTTGATTATTTTCACCTGCCCCCACTGCTCTGCTGGGAAGCATTCTGAACTGCGGTGTTGATCAAGGAAATGTTCAAAGACATTGCCAACCCCACAGAAGGGCTTTACTGGGGCAAAGAGGAGGAAGTTATGCTATGCATGGTCTTTGCCTTGAAATGTCAAGGATCAGTCATTTTAATAGGTCCTTGCTCAGAATGTCATGGGTTCTTTTTTTCTTATTCATTTTTCATTTTAGATATGTAATGGCCCTTAATACCAGTAGATGTTAACGCACAGGACAAGAATAGGGCTCCAGTGAATTCTGAACAGCCAATCGTAATTTAATAAGCAATGTTCTTATCAGGAGTCAAATGTTGTTCAAACAGATTGTTTTAAATGTCATTGCAAATGACTTTCTAAACTAACATTTCACCAATCTTGATACTTCCATTTCATGTTGATAATGAAAATACATTTTTATCAATCTTATGCTGATAGAGGGTTGACATGTATAACCAGAGCCTTTCAGAGGGATTCAGACAGCCAGGGCCTTTCAGAAAGATTAATTTTATAGATGCCAACTCATTTGTACGCCAATAAATAATGCAGTTTGAATTCTGGCTATTGATCCTGCATCTGTTGGGCAGAGGCTTGTGAGGAGGCTCACTGAAACTTGGAAAAAAATTTTATCCTATTATATTTACCCATAAGAGAATTGTTTTAAAACTAAAGAATTATACAAATGAGGAACTTTGTTAGATATAAGCTTGCTTCTTTACTGAAGTTTGTACAAGCCACTGGACACTCATTCAGGTTTTTGCATGGAAAATGTACAAAGTATCTAATAGTCACCTCAAACACAACGTTTGTGAAATCCCATTCACAGATGTGAACAAAGCTCTTCGCTCACACCCCAGAGAGCTCGCCTTATAACTTTAGCTGTCCTAAACTGATTTATGTAAACATGGCTTAAGAAATGAAAGTTGTTTTAAGAATTTTTAGAAAAAAAAGTAACAGACATGCAGCTGTTTTGGCTTCCTTTACTTTTGCTTAGTAGTTGGTTATACATTGCTGGATCTATGTTGTACAAAGCTAATTTTTTTTTTTCCTCTAACCATTCTAACTACTTGATTAGGTAATCCACCCATTATTGAATTTAACAAAAGCCTGGATTCACAACAACCTTCAGGATAGTCAAAAGCTTGTTTAGGCTAGAAAATGCTATTAAGGTACCCTAACCCCAGTGAAATTTTATGATATGTATTAGCAAAGAGAGTTATTTTCTTTCAAAATTATTTGAATGTGAATTTTTCCCTGTTCAATGGCATGTAAGATTTCTTGTTATATTTTTTATATCACAATTGTATTCCTGGTGATGCTGTGTTGCTTTTGGTACCCAGCTTGAAAGGAGGCGCACTGTTTGAGTAGAGAGGAGGCTAGCTGACGGTCTTTACTTTGGGGCTAAACTGCAGCAGTTTGGGACAGAAGTGTTCTAGATAAAATGTGAGCCAGTAATTGCTCTGGGGAGCTCATGCTGTACTTGAATTTACTCTCCTACTTCCTTTTATACTGAAATTAGTATAAGATGGTAAACCTGAAAATCTTAGCAGCTGATGAAAATGTTTGTAGAAAAGCAGGAAGAAAAACACTTTAATTCAATCATAGCCATTATTGGGCTGTGACATGCTCAATGGTGAGAGCTAAGGGTATAAGTGAAAAGCCTCTCCAGGCAGGGTTTATCATATCACTGCAGTCTCAAAGTAAATTAGTCACTTGATGGTCACTGCCTGGGCTGTGGACCCCCAACAGCTGTGTTTGAACACAGTTCCGAAGCATCTATTATGATACCTCGAAAGGAAAGAGGCTGAGCCTTCAGGGGCATGCGGACAGACATTCCGTAGAGCTGTTCAGCTGCTGGGCCACCTGGAAGGGAAATAAAAGGCCTGGGCAAGGGGCTCTGGCATTGTGCTTATTTATTATTTGGTTTTCACTTACCAGACTCTGTCCCCTTTACACTCCCTCCAGCCCAGAATAGATACCCACTTTGCCTGGGGTACCATTCTCACAAAGTTCCTTTACCCCGATGCTGGAAAGTTCCTGAGTTCACGTATGTACTTCCTACTGGCCTTCTGTTCACACATTCACTTCATTACTCCAGCCCCACCTCCACCTATTTCTTTCTCTGTTCTGGATGGCACTGTGATTTCATCAGCTGGGGGTGCTGAGTGGCACACAGTACAGATTCCTGATGGTCATCCTCTTTAAGAGCCTGTGGCCTTTTGGCAGCCTCAGTTTGAGCTATTTGGGAGGAACATGCTCTGAGCAATTGTCATTCTGGGTGGTAAATGTTTTGATTAATGGTACTGTGCATCTGCCCCTTATTTAACTATCCCAAGTTAGAACTCCAAAATACTGCCCACACTGACCCTTTATTCTAAAGGAGTCATAAAGGCTTATGGATGGCTGATTGGGAAGGTCATTGGTGATGAAAGACCCAGGTTTATGGCAGCCTTCATCAAACTGGAATTGTTCTTTGCAATTTCAAGGAAAATTTACTAGTCAAATTCCAGCTTTGTAAGATTCCTGCTGCTGGTTAGATCTTCCTTCTGGAAAGCATTGGATTCACAGGTTAGACTTAAATATTCGCTTTTGGAGGGTGGGGGCAAGAAATGGAATGATGTTTGAATCCTGAACTTTATCAGTACTGTCCAGTTGGCTGACTATAAAGGGGCCGTTAAGTTCTCCAGGGGAGTCATTCAGTAGTCCTATTATGTGTCTGTCCCATGTGCATGTTGATGGTTGAGGGATAATAATAATCATACTAGAGTTTGAGTCTCAAGTCCACCTGCACTTTAGTGCTGTAGTCTTGAACAGATTGCTTGATTTTGCCAAGCTCCAGTTTCTACATTTTAAATGGAAAACTGATACTGTCTACACCCCTGAATTGGAAGGATTAAATGATATGAACGAGACAGTTTACATGAAGTACTTGGCATAGACTAGGCTCACAGCAAATGCTGGGAAGTAAATACTAATGTTACCTGAATTCCCAACCACATTTCAGCCCTTCTGTTTTGTTTTGTTTTGGGGTGTGTGTGTGTGTGTGTGTGTGTGTGTGTGTGTGTGTATTTTGGCATTGAATTTGTCATGTGTGTGTGTGTGTGTGTGTGATGCTGGGAAGTAAATACTAATGTTACCTGAATTCCCAACCACATGTCAGCTCTTCTTTTTTGTTGTGTTTGGGTGTGTGTGTGTGTGTGTGTGTGTGTGTGTATTTTGGCATTGAATTTGTCAGTAATCTGCCTAGGAAGATTAAGGGAGCACCAAACATTACCTGTAGCTGGTCTCAGTAATATAATGATGTTTATGTGTGTGGCATTCATCTCTTCTTGCCCTCTATTCGCTAGCATTCAAAGGCTCCTGCTTTGCTGCTCTGAAGGTGGACTTAGGGCCACTGGGCTTAAGTTACTCTCAAAGCTTATGCCTCCTTTGCAGGCTTCAGGTATTTTCTTGCTTGATTTTCAGTTCCTCTCTGGGATCAGCTACTTCCACTAGCTCGCCAAAGTTATCGCTCAACAGACCCCTTCCAGATGGCTGTTGTTACTCTCATTGTCTAAACAAGGGGACTCAAGAAGTGTTTTAGTGCAGATTTGCCTCCCAAGTTTCCTCTCGTAACAGAAAAACGCAGCTGTAGTTGTTGACTTCATCACCAATACACTGAAGTAAACTTTTGATGGCTTTTTACTGTAGTTTGGTAGTCACTCTTAGCTCTTGGCTTCTGCTTGGTTAGGTCTAAGACTGAAATACCCTGGCCTTGAAGCCCGGAGTGGGGGGATATGGAGATTTATATGGGGAAGAAAAAGGTGCAAAACCTTTGTATTGCTTTTAGTACCTCCCTTTAGGGTAAGTGTTCTCCCCTGAAATGTCTGTAACATGAGGTCAGTCCATGTTTGCTGAGCCCTGGGGGGAAGAACAGACTGTTACTCACTTGGGGGAAGATATAAAAGTAGGAGTGGGCCCTATGCTTAAATTTCTGCCAAGTGGGGAGGAAGAAAAAAATCTCACACATGAAATTACTGATGAACATTTGGAGAATCATGTTAACCAGCAAAAATGCATTTGGTACCAGATGAGAACTGACAGCTTGTCACCACGTGTAACATCGCCTGGATGTTTCAGTTGGCACTCCCGTCCACTGGTGGAACTTCCCCACACCTTTCAGTCTAAAGAATGTACTCCTAAGCTTGCCGTCTACAGAGGGAGGGAGATGAAGTTAGAGATAAGGAGGGGAAGCCGTTTTCAAAGGGAAGAAGTTTGATCTAGTGACAATCCAGTTCCCTCCCCACCCCACCCCCCTACACACAAAAGCAGGCTCAAAGCAGCAGATAATACCAGGACTTCTCATCATGTCCTGTGTTCATTGGCTTAGATCACCACCCTGAAAAACAAAAGGGGAAGTGTGAAGAGTCTTTCACTTTTGAGTTTTTAAACATATATGGGGGGGAAAAAAACAAGCAAAAGTAGAATGGTCTAGCTTTTCTGAAATTGGTCAGATTACAGCCCAGAGGGTTGTAAGTCAGGGTGGGCTGGAAAGAGCTGTGGAAGCATCCAGAATCTCAGAGCCCTGTGGAGGTTTTTAGCAGATCTTAGTTGACAATTGACTAGCCAACTCTAGGTGATTCTCCTCATCTAAACTCCTACCTCTTAGGGCTTTGCATAGCACCTTGGTGTTGCTTTTCTGATGTTTATATAGCACTGTCAACATAGTTTGAAAACATTTGCATACTGATTAGTTAACCCAACAGACCAGCCCTGGGAAGTCAGCCAGAGGTAGCAAGTAGCACTTCAGTGATAGAAAAGCTCCTGATAAAAGAAACCTGCCCCAAAGCTTGGACCTACACCCTGCCATGTCACTTTCCTGAGTGACCCCCCTGAACACTGGGGCTGTAGTGCAGAGTCATTCAGACCCTTCTGAGGCCACCAAGTTTTGCACAGGTGGGCTCGTCATATTTTGAACAATTATCTATGGAAAGAAAGCACACAGCCTAGAGCAGATTTGTTACAGAAAGCTCCTTTATCTTAGATCCTGTGTTCAGCATCATAACTTGCATGATCTACCTGTTGTAAGGATCTGCTTTTTGCTCATCTATTTGAGTGCTGATCCAGAGCTTGGTTTGGTTAAAGATACTGCTTTATTGTCAGCACTCTTGGGGGTTGAACCCTGGGATTTACACAGGCTAAGCATACACGTTGTACTGCCGAGTTACGTCCCCAGTCCCTTGTGGAAAGTGCCGTGTTTTGTACTCAAGGGATTGTCTGAAAGCCTGGTTGCAAATGATTGAGGTCACCGTCTCAAGGGTGTTTGTTGCATTTGGCATCCATTGCATCATGAATCTTCTTGGAAGAGGGGACAGGATTTGGACTGGATCCAGCACATTAAAAATCGATTATTCTTCAAGGAGAAAGAAACATCTTATTCTTAAAGAGAAGTACCTAGAATTGTGTGATCTGTATTTTTAGCAAAAGATGACTCAGAGCTTTTGATGGCTCCCAAGTTTTTACTGTTCCTAGGGAAGGTGAAAGCCTGGGACTGAAGTTGGGGTAGGTTAGAGAAATGGAAGACAGGCCGGTCAGGAATACAGAATGAGCTACTGGAGGTGGTGCGTTCTCTGAGATGCTATGTAGCTTACAGGAGGCAGCCACACCTCTCCATAGGAAAGGTTGGTTAGAATGCTGTTTGCTCCTTCTCTAGGCAACTAAGCATTACCTAGAGTACCCTGGGACTCCAGCAAGCTTTGGGGAATAGTCTTCCTGTCACACCTCATATAATTGTACCAGCAAAGTTAATTGAGTTGGTTTTTGAAGTCATCTGGTCTCATGTAAATAAGGAGGTGGCTTCATAGTAGACATGCTCAGATGGAGCCTTTTGCTGCAGCCCTCTGGTATAGCTATGAAGAATGCGGTTCACCTAGACCGAACAGAGTGGAACCAGTCTACTTGGCCATACCTCAGATTTCCAGCATCTGGGCAGGCTGTCGGGAGCTGACGCTGTACTTGCTTGATACTCTCCATTAGTTATCCATTAGTTCATCTGACTGGACTGGCTGGATGGAGCCTTTCACTTTCCTGAGTCCTGACCAGAGGGGCTGTTAGAGAGGGAAACACTCTCGGGCTTCAGTTTGATAGCCTGGCCATCGGCCAAGGACCAAGCAGGAAAGGAAGAAGTCTCTCTGCCTCTGCTGTGCGGGTGTGCACGTGTGTGTGTGTGTGTGTGTGTGTGTGTGGTGGAGGGTGGCACCACTGGCCAGGCAGGGCCTTGCTGTGGGGAACATTCACATGTAAAGCCTCCCAAGTGTCTGGTGGGTCCAGGGGAGGTGAATGTGTCCAAAAGTGACCTGTCACCAACCTGTCCCCCTCTCTGCTCTGCACAGGTGAGCGTTGTGGGCTATGGGATGGATGAGGTGGAGCAGGATCAGCATGAGGCCCGACTCAAGGAGCTGTTTGACAGTTTCGACACTCTGGGAACTGGGTCTCTGGGTCAGGAGGAGCTCACCGACCTCTGCCACATGCTGAGCTTGGAGGATGTGGCCCCCATGCTGCAACAGACGCTGCTTCAGGACAACCTCTTGGGCAGGGTAAGGTCTAGGGAAGTGGGATGCAGATTCTCTTGGGTGCTCAAGGGAGGGGGGTGGTGCATGTGGCAAGCCACAGGTGTTGTAACTTGTCTCTTGCAATCTGGCCGTTAACCTGGTGTGGAAAAGAACATGCTGGGCATACATAACAGTGCTGTTTGTTCCGGTGACAAGGGCCTACTAAATTTAGTCTGCTCTGGAATTAAGTTGTATACTGAGTATCGTAGGTAACAGAAAAAAAGGTTGTTTCCCAGCTTATTTGTTTCCTTGTTCCTTGTGGATCATTTTATTTAATCTACATTCACCATTGGAACAGAAAAGGGGTGGGGGAGATTTCCATGGAAGAGAAGGAAAAGACAGGAAGAAAATGGCCCTTCTAAGGAAGAGTGGATTCTATCATGTCTTTTAAAAAGCTATTTCTACCCCTGGGAGGTAGATGTGGTGGTGCACATCTTTAATCCCAGCACTTGGGAAGCAGAGGCAGGTGGATCTCTGTGAGTTCGAGGCCAGCCTGGTCTATATAGTGAGTTCCAGGCCAGCTGGGGCTACAGGGAGACCCTGTCTCAAAAAGACTAAAAAAAAGAAAAAAGCTTTTTCTTCTGTGGGTCATTTTGGGGTTAAGATTTAATCTTCCATCCAGGAAATAAGAAGGCAGAGAATAAGTAAACATAGCACAGGTCATCTCCAGCCCAGCAGGACCAGCTTCCAGCAGGGATGTGTGTACTGTACGTGCAATGTGAACTTCCACAGTTGACAACAAACAGTCACATTTTCCCTCTAGATCAAGTCACAGACACAAGAAAGAGAACAGGACTCTTTCCTCTCTCCTTCACACTGGTGGGGGGAAGGACATTTGGTTTGTTACAATTTGAGATTGCCTTCAGTTCCCCTAATCATAATCAGTAGCATCATTTATAAAGCTTTGTGTAATACATTCTGCTGTTGATTGTGGAACGGGGAAGAAGGAGAGAGGTGGCACTTCTGAGCGGTGTTGCTGTCATTGCTGACACTCTCTGTCCAGTGGTTTCTGTGATGTGGTGTAACTTGAGGAAACAGTCATGAAGCTCAGCTTGGCGCTGGTGACTGCACTTCCTTTTTCTCGGTGTCTTTTTCGCTGCCTTTTAACTGACAAGATGGATAAGTGACCCCCTGCATCGTAGAAGTTGTTGACTGTGTGTGACCTGAAAGAGACAGGAGTAGCCCTCACCCCAAAATGAATGTACAAAAGATGCTATTGGGGGGTGGGACTCGACATCATGAATGTAGTGTCAAATTGTTCACACTTAAATTTGAATTTGTTGCAAAAACTGGGGTTACCCTTGGTCACTCTGAGGAAGATTCAATGTTTGTGAATATGTATGCTAAAAAATCTAGCATTAAAGGCAATGAAAATAGGAGTGTGAAAGACTGAACCATTTACTCCTCATTAAAATAGTGCATCTCAGGGTTTTTGAGTACTGTGCCCATTTTAGACACGGTAGAGAACAAGAGTAACATTTCCTAGTGTTAAATGGAGATCCTCTGCTACAGACAGATAGCACCCAGCAGCTGACTAACAGTTTGCTCTCCAGATGTTGCACGTCTTCGCCCTCATTTGGTAGACTTAAACCAAGGGAACAGTTATCGATTGATTTGTTATCGGCCTGACTATGGCCTGACACCACCAGCCTGCTTTTTATGTTTACTTTTTGCCTGAATAATGAATACCTAAGTGGTCTATATGTGATATTTACTTAGTGAGCGGGTGATAAAGTTAAATAGATGTCTGCATGTTGATTTCACGTGGGAGGTTCCCTGGTGACTGTCTTGAGAGCAGGGTTGGCATGAATTAATACGCTACTGTTAAATTTGCATTTTTATGAAGCTGAATTATTCTCAGTTGATCACATAAATTTGGCCATATGCTGTGAGGCTGTCTCTATGTTTATAATTTTAAGTTGTAAAGAAAAACAACTTCTTAGAATTTACTAGAAAAATTCTTCACTGTCACCTTTCAGATATTCTATTGAGTAGGGATCATAAGTTGTAAAATTGTAAGTTTTAAAAATTAACGTTTTTAAATGACACATAGTAACTGTGTACTTAAAGGGGCAAAGTGTGGAATGTCAATACTTGAGGCAACACATCAGTTAGACCAAGGTAACTGGCATTTCCTTGTTTGGGGAACATTAAAAGTCCTTCCTATTAGCATTTTGAAATATTCAGTTAATTGCTGTCAATCATAGTTATCTTATAAATTGGTTTTGTTTTGTTACCTTTTCATTTATTTATTTTGTGTGTACATGACATGGCACAGGAGCGGAGGTCAGAGGACAACGTGGGGAATGATTTCTTCTACCAAGTAGGGTCTGGGGATCAAACTCGGGTCATCAGGCATGGCAAGGCTTTTGCCCATTTTTGTCTGTCTTATTTGACACAGGGTGTTCTTTTATTAATGACATGCTTAAGTTCAAGTGGTCGATTTCCTTCTTTATTTTCAATTCATTGAAAGCTTTTTAAAGATTTTCTCGTACATATATTTAGTCATTTGAAGAGCAAATCTGAAATGGAGAAGTACTTTCTGGCAGTGATTATTTGGATTTGTTCTCAGTGTGTGCAATTACACTTGATCATCACATCCTACCTATTTATAACTACCCTGCAATCACACACTCCTGAGGCATATCATTGAGCTGAAGTCCTTCACACTTACAGCAGGAATGCTGGGAACATTTCTCCTGTAGAGCTCAAATGTCTATTTGTTTTGTCCTCCTGTTTAACCCCAAGTCCAACCTGTGGCAGTGAGGGCTACCATTATTATTTGGTTTCATGTTGGGTTTGTGACTCTAGATAAATCATCCTGCTCTTCCTTTAAGGAGTCTCATAAGGATTGATTTAATTTCCTCCATGAGAAGACCTGATCAGGAGGCTGCTAGACTCTATTCTATCCTGTATTGATGCTTTCTTGTCAAACAATGCAAAGTGAGCTTGCATTTTTGGAACTGTGACTCCTTAAGTCTCTTTGCGTGCGTGCGTGCGTGCGTGCGTGCGTGTGTGTGTGTGTGTGTGTTTTCTGTTTTGAGACAGGGTCTTCCCACAGCCCCAGCTGGCCTGGAACTCACTATGTAGACCAGGTTAGCCCTGATCTCATAGAGATCCACCTGCCACTGACTTCCAAGTGCTGGGATGGGATTAAAGGTGGCCCACGCCTGGATGGATACTCCTTAAGTCCCCTATAGTATTTAGTGTGACAGGAAGCAGGTGCAGAGCAGTGATTGTTGGAGGCTTTGGACTGTGAAAAAGCAGGTACAAGTGCTGACTGGCCATTCTCTCTGATCTGCCTTTTTGTAGTAGTACCTGATACCTTTGTCTGAGACTATGTGGTCAGGAAAGCTCATTAGATTTGAAGTATTCTGACGCTTTTATGAGTGGCTTCATGTCTGCCAGTGGGTACTTCTTGTCCTTCAGTGGTCATCACCACTATTAGTCATTAGGCTCATCAGTTGGAGAAGGAATCCTAGTACCTGGTAAGGCTTTTTCAAAGTCAGATGACTCATTTGAGGCAATGTCAGAGTGGCACACTGGAGTCACCAGCCCTTTGAGTACATGGCTCCACAATTTCTTTGGCACCAATATGTAAACACGAATCTCATTTTCCATACTCTCTCCTACCACCACCATCACTACTGCCACCAGAAACAGAGGTAGTATATAGTTGATGTCAGACCTGGATTCAACTACTGACTCTTGCTGTTTTCAACCATGTTATCTTAATACTCTGAGCCTCAGTTTCTTCATCTATAAAATGGAAATATAATAGCTTCCTCATAAGATTGTAATGAGAGTTAATGAGATTGTGTGTACCAAAAGCCTATCAGAGAGCCAGAGATGCAGTCCCCAGCCATATCTCACTATATGCACTTCTTCTTGACCTGCTACAAGAATGGGTCTTTGATAAATAGTGACTTCCTCATAGGGATTTTCTAAAAAAGCTTATGAGACTAGAGAATGAATTTGCTATGTGCTTTTTTGTGTGGTAGCAGTTTGCATCCATTTCCATCTTCAGGCTCCTTGGATCAGTCTTGAAACACAGCTTCATATAGTTGCCTAAGGTTTTAAAAATCCATCTTTAAAATAGCCAGGTGTGGTGGCGCACGCCTTTAATCCCAGCACTTGGGATGCAGAGGCAGGCGGATCTCTGTGAGTTCAAGACCAGCCTGGTCTACATAGTGAGTTCCAGGACAGCTGGGGCTGCAGGGAGACCCTGTCTCAAAAAGACCAAAAAAAAAAAGGTCTTTATACTGTTTGCAGTAAATGACTGCTAAGCTATAATAACCCAAATGCTTTATTTAGACTAGAACATTTCATAACTGGGTCTTCCATGGTAAAACACATCTGTTTGTGAGTCTCTGAAGTTTTTCTTTGCCTAATGCTATAAGTATAATTTTCCAGTTTCTATAGTCCATGTTTCTATATCCATCTCAACCTCAACTAACAATGTTTGGAAGTCTCTCTGACTGATTTCCTTGTGTCTTAGTAGATGCAAACCAACTAAATCTGATGACCGCTACAGAGACCTTTGTCTTGGTTTATAAGCTTGCTTTGTTAAACACTGGTGTGAATTCTCTTATGCTGGGTCTCTTTGAAGTACTGATTGGGCATGTGTAGAAGCTGTATGCATTTGATCTCTGTGATTGCACAAGATGACTGTGTTATGTAGATCCTTTATTCTTCCTATTGCAGCTCTGTGTGTGTGTGTGTGTGTGTGTGTGTGTGTGTGTGTGTGTGTGTGTGTGTGTGTGTGTGTGTGTGTGTGTGTGTGTGTGTGTGTGTGTGTGTGTGTGTGTGTGTGTGTGTGTGTGTGTGTGTGTGTGTGTGTGTGTGTGTGTGTGTGTGTGTGTGTGTGTGTGTGTGTGTGTGTGTGTGTGTGTGTGTGTGTGTGTGTGTGTGTGTGTGTGTGTGTGTGTGTGTGTGTGTGTGTGTGTGTGTGTGTGTGTGTGTGTGTGTGTGTGTGTGTGTGTGTGTGTGTGTGTGTGTGTGTGTGGTCTGAAATAGCATTCACCTCTTGTATGGTACTTAAACTCTTTCAGAAAGGCAATTTGGATTCCTAAAAAAAAAGCATTCATACAAAATGTGGGGAATAGTGATGAGGTAAATTCTACCAGGCGGTGGTAACACATGACAAAAGAACATTAGACTTGACTGGTCTTCTAGTCTTCCTATTCATTTAGTTTAAATGTCATGTGTGTTTTTAGTCAGTCATGTAATTTCCCCATTGTTGCAAACTGCCCTTTGAGCATAGATGGAGGGATGCTTGTGAAATGAGTGGCAACAATTCTTATTGAAATGAGGAAGTCCCATGCACAGCCTGGAAGCTCCTTATCCTGTGAGATTTAGTTGCCTTGTATATTTATTAAGGTTTCTAAATTTTTACAAAATACAATAGTAACGGTCCCTTGAAAGGGAAAAGTTGTACTAAAACTTCCAGTTACTGAGCAAGTGAGCCTATTCTTGTGTGATCCTTAACAATGGGGGCCATTTATCAGCGCTTTGGTTCTGGGTTGAACACTGAGGGGCTTTTTGCCACATCAGTATTCATGAGTATTGATGGAAAATAGCAGTCACCTGCCTCCCTTAGCTGGTCTCCTTGAGTCAGAGCTGTGGCATTTACTGCTGTTTAAATCCCAGGACCTAATATCTACATGCCCCTGAAAGAAGGAAAATAAAGATCAATACAAGACTTGAAGCTGTGCTAATTGTTTTGATCAACTGCTGAGTGATGTCTGGGTTTTAAGATTTTTTGTTTGTTTGAAGAAGGGGGTCAACTAGGTAGATATTATTAGGTTATGAAGACCCTCCTGATTCATATCAGATGCTTTTTTCCCCCTAAAATGACTGATTTTCTGCCCCGTATATCCATTTTGGAAACCTTTAACTGTGCCTGAATATCTTAATCAAGGTCACAGACAGGTCCCTATTTCCCTTACCACTGGACAAGTAGGACATGCTGACTTATCAGGGCCCCTGCCAGCTCACTTTGTCTCTTTC
Organism: Nannospalax galili; assembly: GCF_000622305.1. Classification (NCBI taxonomy): domain Eukaryota; kingdom Metazoa; phylum Chordata; class Mammalia; order Rodentia; family Spalacidae; genus Nannospalax; species Nannospalax galili. The sequence goes on from NW_008335287.1 coordinate 1,002,764, forward strand.
AAGGTACTCACCAGATTCTATCTTGTTGTTACTAATACACGTTCCTCTCTTCCACATTCCACTCTGTGTTCTAGCTGATAAAGTCCTTGAGAGCAGAGGTCAGGTGTCTCAGAGTTAGTGTTCTCCTGTCCCTGCTGCTGCTGCCTCCCCCCTGGTGTGCACTGCCCTCCCCAAACCCCCACGGCTCTGTGTGAAGCCCAGGGTTGACTTGCAGCAGTAGGGGGGTTTCCTAAGGTTAATCAAAAGTGAATGGGGTCTGGGTCAGGCAGAGTTGCTGAATGTGGAAAAGCCCCATCAGAAGACTGGTTCCCCAGATAACCCGGTCACTTCTAAAACATGTGTAGGAACCAGCCAGGCTCATGCCTTCTCTGAGCCATCTTCTTTGTAAACTGACAGGTGAGATCTCAGATGTTATAAAATTCAAATGGCAAAATATCTAGGAGAAAACTTTCAGTAGTACCCTCACTCATCTAAGATTATCCAGGACCTACATGAATAACACTTTGTGATAACTGGATCCTTTATCCCATGTAGTGACAGACCAATATAGACATAGATATCTCACTGGATATATGTATATAATTGGAAAGTAAAATTTTTTTAAGTGTTTTGCCAGGCGTGGTGGCGCATGCCTTTAATCCCAGCACTTGGGAGGCAGAGGCAGGTGGATCTCTGTGAGTTCAAGGCCAGCCTGGTCTACACAGTGAGTTCCAGGACAGCTGGGGCTACAGGAGACCCTGTCTCAAAAAGACCAAAAAAATTTTTTTTAAAGTGTTTTTAGCTTTATTTTTATTTTATGTGTATGTGTGCATTGCATGCATATGTGTAAGTGTACCTGTGTCATGCAATACCCACAGAGGACAGAAGAGGACATCAGCTCCCCTGGGACTGGAGTTACAGATGGTTGTTAATTGCCATGTGGGTGCTGGGAATTGAACCCCAGTCTTCTGTAAGGATAGCTAGTGCTTTTAACTGCTGAATGATCTTTCCAGCCCCCAAAGTTTTAAGTTTTATCTGATTAGGCCAGCTGGGGCTACAGGGAGACCCTGTCTCAAAAAAAAGACCAAAAAAAGAGAGATGGCTCAGAGGTTAAGAGCACTGACTGCTCTTGCAGAGGACCCGGGTTCAATTTCCAGCACCCACATGGCGGCTACGAACTGTCCTCAACCCCAGTTCCAGGGGAATCCAAAGGCCTCATCTGACCTCCACAGCATTGCACAACACAGGTGCACTCACATACATGCAGGCAATACACTCATATACATAAAATAAAAATAATAAAATATTTTTTTAAAAAGAGTATATTACACATAGATTTTTCTTAATCATTTAAAATCTTCTTTCTTGAGCCATTTGTTTTTTTCTCTATAGTAGACAAGGGATAGCTCAGACTTCATTCAGCACATGTCAGTCCTCGCCCAACACTAAATGACCCCAACCTATTAGTTTTTGAGTATGTTTATTTCATCTTTTTAAAATAGGTTATATAGAATTATTAAAATAGAGTTTTTTTTCTCCTCTCTTCTTTTTTAGTGTAAAAGTGTCATCCATGATTTTTGTTTGAGAGAGGCTGGTTGATCAGTAGTTGCCTCTTGTTATTACCTTGGAGGGCTGCTGTTGTTTGTTGCTTCTGGTCTGCAGGGGGTGGGTCACAGCAAAAAGATGTTTGTGATAAAGCTGTGGAGTAAGAACAGAGAAATACTGCATTTGGCCCTTTGGGTCGTGTTTCACATGGCAAAAGTGCTTGGGTTCTAGCTGTGACCCGTCACCCCCTTGCAGATCAACCCATTGGCTGTTTCCCCTCTGTCTACTGCTTGCTAAATAATAAAGGCTATGAAATTTGGGACCCCAGGGTAACCTTCATAACTTCTCCTCACTGAACTGAACCAGTCAGGAACAAACTTGGAACTGAGGGCTTTTCTTTTAGTTTGCTTGCTTTTTTCTTTTTTCTTTCTTTTCTTTTTTTTTTTTTAGGCAGGGTCTCATGTAGCTCAGGCTGGCCTAGAACTTGCTATGTAGCTGAGGATGACCTTGGACCTTGAATTCCTATCTTCCTGTCCCTACCTCCCAAGTGCTTTGATACAGACATAAACCATGAACATGCCCAGTTTCAGAAAGGCTCTTTTCTTTTCTGATACTACTGTCAAAACTTAGACCTTTAGAAAATCCTCAGAGACCTGCAGAGCAAGCCTAAAGGACTTGAACTTCTCAGGACAAATACCCCGCCTTCAAGTGGGTTCTCTTCCTGTTTAGCTTGTGGGAAGGGAGACAGGCTTCATTCAGGGCCCTTTGTGAACAGCCTGAGTCAGGAAACTTGAAATTTGGGGTCTTGGGGCTGGAGAGAGATGGCTCAGCAGTTAAAGCACTGGCTGTTGTTGCAGAGGACCTGGGTTTGGTTTCCAGCACCCACATGGCAAATAACAACGGTCCTTAACTCCAGTTCCAGGGGATCTGACACCCCCTTTTGGCCTCTGCAGGCCTTGCATGCACAGGTGTACTAATAAACATGTAGGCAAAACACTCATACACATAAATAAAAATAAATATTTTTAAAAAAGAATTGGGGGCCTCCATATAGCAGACAAGTTCAGTTTCTTTGATTCTGGGAAACCTCACAGATTTTGGGAGTACATAGGTCCAAGGATCTCCCCAATGTTAGCCCACCCTCCTGGAACTTGCCTGCCTCTATCTCTCATAGCCAGTTGCTATGCTCAAAAGATGGCCCTGTTTCTCTGTAAAAGTTGTGAGAACAGTCACTCCATTATTATACATGTTAATATTAACTTCTACTTGTGAGAACTTAGTCTCAGAGTGTTCTAGACATTTTATATAATTTCCATTTTACCTCGCTAGCACTACTTAAGATGGTATAAAAAAGCATAAGCGTATGCAGTGTTCTTAACACCTGCCCGTCATCCTGTGATATTTCTTATGGATTTAAGCTCCATGAAGACAGTGAATTTTTTCACTCATCCCTGCTGTATCACCAGGGCCTATCTGGCACATAGCAGCTGCTCAACACATATTTTTCAAATGAATCATACATGTCATTTGTTAGTTATCCCCATTATTACAGATCAGCAAACTAAAGCTCAAACTGGCCAGGTTCTCGCTAGGAAGTGAGCAGCACAGTTGTCTTCAGAGCCTGCTTGTACCTCACAACCACACTGCCCTGAGAAGAAGGAATGATTCTAGGCATTAGGAGATAGCTGTCAGATGGACTGAGCTCCTGGGTGTGTGCTGCTCAGACCTGGATGATGGAGAAGATGGCCTGTCCCTGTGAGCTCCACTTCACCTGGCTGTGCCACACCTGCCTGAAGCCTATTTCTGAAGCCTGGCTGTGTGCTTCTTTCTTCCTGAAGTTTTAAAATGGTTTGTTAAATATGAAACCTTAATTAGCAAAGGTTACATTCCTGCTATTGTTTAACCATTTCATGAGCCATCCTGTTTCCCTGAACAAACTTCTGCTGTGGCTTCTTCTATTATATTGACTTTGAAAGTCTTTATCTTACTTGAAATATGCTAAGTTTTCAACATTTCTTAAGTCTTCTCAACATACACATGCATGCATGCACAGGCTAAATGTGACTATGGGGTGATGAATATGTTAAATCTCTTTATTGTGGTGATTATTTCAGTATGCATATATCAAGTCATCAAGTTATACCCCTTAAATATAGACAGTTTAAAAATTGTTAAGTAAAGTCCACATGATCTTAAAGGAATATAGGAGCTGGAGAGATGGCTCAGTGGTTAAGAGCACTTGCTGCTCTTGCAGAGGAACAAAGTTCAATTCCCAGCATCCATACTGAGCAACTGTAACTTGCCTGTAACTTCAACTCCAGGAGATCCACTGCCCTCTTCTGGCCTCTATAGGCACCTGTATGCTCATGGCGCACATATAGACAAGCAGGTATAAGCACAACACATAAATAAAAGTAAATAAAAATGTGAAGATCTCTACAGGGAAGATGATTTTGAAGAACAGTTTTAATGAATCAAAGATAACATAACAGAGCTTACATATACTTTGGAAGAATGTGGCAAACTATAACTAAATTCAGATTTGCTTGTTTTTTTGCAGTGTTAGAGATTGAACTTAAGGCCTTGGACATGCTAAGCAAGTGTTCTACTACTGAACTATATCACTATCCCTCTTACCTATCTGTATATATCTGTCTGTCTATCTATTATTTGAAATAGGGTCTTACTAATTGCTCAGGCTGACCTGAAACTCGCACTTTTACTCAGGTGGGCCTTGTATTTTAGACCCTACTGTAGTAGCTAGAATTACAAGCTGCAACCACCGAGCCTGGCTCAGAAATCCAGTTTTATGACATATAAATCAAGATGGATTCTTGTCCTTTGCTTTGATCTTTGCAGATAAGGCATTGTGAGATCTTTCTCTATTGTTTAGATGACTAATACAGGTTGCTTATTCTCCAAGTTTAATTTGGAGTTATTTTTATTTGTCATCTGTTAAACTTCTAGCCAGGCATGCCCAACTGGCTCCATGCAGCTTAGGACAGCTGTGAATGTGACCCAATACAAAGCCATAAACTACTTAAAATATTATGAGGTTTTTTTTTGGCAATTTGTATCTTTTTGCATTTTTGTAATTTATTGTTGTTTTGTTTTTGTAATTCAATTGTGTGGTTCTTGTGTGAGCTTTGTAGATAACAGCTCCTGGGTTACAATGTCAAAAGGTCAGATACACCTGCCCATGATTTTAAATGATACTCAGAGTCCCAATACAAGTACAAATTATACATTTTCCAACTTTTATTTCATATTGCTTACAGGATTCTGGGCAAATAAGTGCCACATGATCAAACCAGAACTGTGGTGAATAGAAACCATATCTTTCCCCACTGCCTCATGCTGAGATCACAGACATGGAAGCTGTAGAGGATATACTTGCCATTAAAAAAAGCCTTTACCTTTCTAAGCAGTTCTGAAGAGTGTTTCCTTAAATAAAACTCAAGGTTTTCCCCCCATTTTAGTCAAAGTAATTATATTTTTATGAAATTATGAAAGTGCTCCTTGGGTTTCTTTTATTCTCTGTGTTTGCTATTGATTTCTGCTTGTTTATGTACTCATGGGGACCTTAGGAGATACATATTATATACTCTTCCCCAGGCAGGACCATATTGAAGTCATCCTCATAGAAAGCATATTTCCTTCTAGAATGGCTTAAGAGATAAAGGCATCTGTGGATGCCGTGACAGTGGGTCCTTAACTTGGGAAGTTTTTCCTAATGTCTAACCTAACATCTTTCTCTTCTGATCTTGTTCAAAAAATAAAAGGAGCTGAGAGTTCAAAATATATCTTTTCCTGAGTTTATAAAGAAAGTTTTGCCATCTATTTTTTCCTTAGGGGTTGAATACATAGTCATATTGATATAAACACTAGTATCCTCATGGTAGTGGGTGTCAAAAAAGGATCAGTCCACTTCTTCATGCTTTAGAGAAATGAAGGAAAAGGGAATAAATATGGGTGATTTACTTCACAGTTGTCAGGATGAGAGCACATACCTTGTAGATGAATTTGCATTCTTAGAACTGTGGGAATGGTTTTTAATTTATCTTTAATTATTTTTAGGTGCATTTTGATCAATTCAAAGAAGCATTAATACTTATCTTGTCTAGAACTCTGTCCAATGAAGAGCACTTTCAAGAATCAGGTAAGGACACTAACATTTCCTCTCTACATTCTCCTTTTTAAATGTATCCAGGGAAGGGCTGGGGATATAGCTCAGTGATAGAGTGCTTGCCTGGCATGCACAAGACCCTGGGTTCAATCCCCAGCACTGCCCCACCCCCAAAAAGACTGAAGAGTTTTCTGGGGAAAATGTGGGGACCTTGAAGCATGCCTGTGAAGGATTTGAGATATCTGCCCTTCATAGACTGAACCGTTATTTCCAGAGACTTCTCTTTTGATATTATCATAAAAGCCTTGCAGCTGTTGAACACTAAAACAAGACTTCTCTGTTACAGCAGCATATTATATGGAAATAATTGGATTATTCCTATGCCAGTGTCAGGTGGTGTGGTGATAATTCATTCTTAGAGGGAACACAGTGGAGCGGAATGGTGGTTCCTTTGTCCTTATTTCCAATGATGCATGAGTGTGTGGTTTAGGGAAATTTTTCTTGAAGGAAATGTGGCACACTAGAAACAATTCCATCTAGTCTGGTGAGTAGATAACATCCTGTTTATAGATGTGACCTAATGAGGATATGATAATTGTCTGTCCCCCACTCTCAGATGATAGCTCTTGAAGAGTCTGCAGTTCATCTGCATTCCTAGGACCTAGAAGAGTGTTTGGCACTTAGTAACTATTCATTAACTCATGAAGTAAGACTTACTATGGCACTTCATTAATTTTTTAAAGTACCATACATTGTAAGAGATACATTTTTATGTATCTCTAAACAGAGAATTATTTTAAATATAGTGTAAAATGCTATTGATAGTAAAATATATTCTAATTTAAATGTGTTCACATCTGGCATTGGTGTGTGTGTGTGTGTGTGTGTGTGTGTGTGTGTGTGTGTTACAGGCTGTTTTAATAAAATACGGTAACTTTAAGGGGAATTCTAAAGTGTAGACATTTATATTAAAGGACAGAGTTTTATGAAATTATTTGGTTGTGATGGGCTGGAGAGGGGCCAACTATAAAAGGACACTGAGAAATTTTTTATCTTATGATGGTAGTTCCATGATTCTGTGAGCTTTTCTGACCCATAGGCTGCATACTACATACTCAAGGATAAAATTTACAAACTTCAGTAAGTTCATCTACTAAATTTAGTAAATTAGACCTCAATGAACCCGACTTTAAAAAAGAGAACATCATAACTATAGTCTAGTTTGAGACTGAGCAGAAGTCATTAGCATCTTGTGGCTGCAGTGTGACTTGTTTATGTGGGACACAGGTGGGGAGCTCATTTCTTGTCCTCATTGGTGATCTCAGTCTTCATTGTACTTCTGGAATGTTCCAGATTTGGGCCATGTGTCTGAGCATTGCCTTCAACAGTGTTTTGGGTTCTGAGTAGTGTCTCCCCCTTTTTGCTGATGGTAACCAATCTTAAGAAGGCTGTTCTCAAGCCCAGGGCTTGGTAGAGCTCTCTAGAAGCTCCCAGTGAGCCAGAGAGAGATGTTCTTAACATTCTTCAGACTTTTCCAGACTAATAGTAGAATTCCCATAGATGGGACATAGACTTTTGTTGCTTAAGGGCTCTCACCACATTTTGTTAGTATTTTTACTTTTAAAAAGTTGGTCATTTTAAAGCCGGTGTGGCGGCGCACGCCTTTAATCCCAGCACTCGGGAGGCAGAGGCAAGCGGATCTCTGTGAGTTCAAGGCCAGACTGGTCTACACAGTGAGTTCCAGGACAGCTGGGGCTCCAGGGAGACCCTGTCTCAAAAAGACCAAAACAAAAAAAGTTGGTCATTTTGATAACAATCGTGAAAGATCTAGGGACCCTGAATTGAGTGATAGATTTTAACTAAAGTACGAGTGGGCAATTTAAACATAAATTCCATGTCCTCATATGGTTTCATGTGAATTTGGAACTTTAATAAGCATGGTCTACATAGGGAGTTCCAGGCCAGCTGGGCTACAGGAAAGACCCTGTCTCAAAAAGACCAAAACAAAAAAAGTTGGTCATTTTGATAACAATCGTGAAAGATCTAGGGACCCTGAATTGAGTGATAGATTTTAACTAAAGTACGAGTGGGCAATTTAAACATAAATTCCATGTCCTCATATGGTTTCATGTGAATTTGGAAAGTACAGACTTGCTACTAGACCCTTTGGTCATCCTTTCTTGAAATTCTGTACTGTCATCTGCCAGAACATTGTTATCATAAAGGTTCAGGTTTATGGTGACCACACATGTGGAGGCTACCCCTACAGCTGTGACCTATGGGAACCCAACAATAGCATGAGTGTCACAGCAGCTGGTGGAGCTTGAGAACTACCAGAGTCAAGCTGACAAAGCTAGCTGCAGATAGAGCCTTCCTCACTATGTGTGGCCCGTAGTACTGTGCAGGCAGAGGCTGTCATTTGGACCAGTCTTCCTGGACCGCACTCAAGGCATTTTTATCATTCCATCATGTGACAGAGCTGCCCCCAAATCAGTGGGATGCAGCAATAAGGGCCTGTGGACAGCGTTTCAGACAGCGTTTTGGTGATGCCACTGATGCTTGTCCTGGCAGGATGAAGTCTAGAATGAAGCTTGTGCTTCAGCAGTGTTTTACCTACCAGCATGAGTCAAGTCCTAGCCCATGCTCTCTGCTGTGTTCTGAGCATCTCTGCATTTCTGCCTTTGGCCTCTGTCTCCCTGGCCCCTCCAGTTGTTCATGGGACTCAAGCAGTTCTTTCCACTGAAACATTCTCTTCACTCTCGATCTGACTCTTCCGTGTGCTCAAACTGACTGGGTTAGGTGAGGAGAAAGACGAGGAGGGTCAGGGTTCATGTGCAGTGTAACAGGAGACAACCTGAGTTCACCACATCTCTCCCTTCATGAAGCTGAGTATCCCTTAAGTCATAGACGCAGCATTTAGGGGCAGAGAGAGCTCTGCCATTTTATCAAATGGCTAGTGGAAGCATAAAGGAGGGCAGAGCCTAACTGAAGCCCCACAGATGATGGCAAGGGAAGACCCTAACACTGTGTCATGTAGAGGGCCTAGTTTAAAGATTTTTAATTTTTAGGTAGATGAGCTATCCTCACTCAGTACAGCCTGACTCAGAGTCTGCCAAGGGGTCCAAGTCAGTGGGAAGGAGTTGAATCACAGCAAGTTCTGCCCAAAGGTTAGTTACAGAACTGCCTGTGTCCTCACCTCATCAGGCTACTCAGAACTTAACTCTTTCACCACATGGGACTAGGCTGTCATATGTCTGTCATGCCTTTAGAGCTCTTAGGGACTCTGAGAGAAAATATAAAATCAGGAAGGCGATGGAAAAGACAGGAGGGCCATAGCCTGAGGGTCATGGAGTAATATTTTATGACACTAAGATTTCTGTAAGATAAAATATCTGGTGTCTGTATTAGGTTCTCCAGAGGAACTGAACCTATGGAATGAGTATATGTATGTATTACATGATGTACACATGTATGTGATACAGTGGGTTTTCTAGTTTGTCTTACATAATAGTGACTGGGTAATCCAGCAATGGTGAGGCAGAGAACTAGGGTGCTCAGCAGTCCCAAACTGGCACTGAAAGCCTAGAAGTTCCTTAGATAGTCACTGGTATTGAGCTCCCCTCCAACCACCGGAGAAACTGGAGAATGATGCCCACAAAGGGTCACAGCAACAGTGATCTTCCTACTTGCTCAGAAGAAAGGAAGGCAGGTGTTGTACACACACAGTGCTTTTTCCCTGAACTCCCTTTGTAAATCTTGGCTGTCCTAGGTGGCAGTGTGGCCGACATTGAAGGCTGGATCCTGCCCCCAGTCACTTTCTCACATTAGTCCTCTCTGGAAATGCCCCCACAGACACACAAGTGTGTTTCTTCAGTTGTAAAGTCTGCTAATCCATTGATGTTGACAGCCCCACCAACCATCACAGTACCCTACTAGGCAACAATCTAGAAAAGTCACCTTGATATGATTCAAATAAATCCTGGCTCCAGTTCTTTAATAGTGTGGCCTTGTATGCCACACTTCTGTGGTCTTTGGTCAGCTTAGATCTAAAAATGGTTATGGTGGAACCCTTTCAGTTTCCAGATTCAGTTGTGTTGTCTCCTAATATCTAAATGGTATTATTTAAATCTATGGGCCGGGGTGGGGGGAGAATCCACTAGATTTCTGTCTCCATAAGATTTTACCTAACATAAATTGGCACTCTTGAATTATTCCTAAGGACAAATGCCCACTGTATCTCATGCTTTCTTAGTCTTCTGTTAAAGGCAGTTGTATATAATACAGAAGCAAAGCTCTAAAAGGATTTGAAAGGACATAAAATTAAGTCATATTTCTGTAGTCTTGGGCTCTGCCATTTATACCTTCTCTGAGGCACTGTTTCTGTGTTTTTTAAATGAGAGGAGGTAGACTAGGTTATTTTTAGCATCTTTACAACTCTGACGTTTATGATTCTAAGACTGTGGGCCTTTTCCCTCTAAAAAGCAATAACAAATCACAATGAAATTTAGATAAGGACAGAAAAGTGGACCTGTGAAGTCCTTTGTAATTTCCAATCTAATTAACATTGCCAGTGATGATGTGCCTTCATATCTGATATGCTACTTAATTTTAAGTTATATTTCTGGAATAAGAGGGGCAAGAAATTATTAACTGTTGATTGAATTTGCAATGGCTTTGGATTACTGGAATTTTGTAGTGGAAATGCTCACACAGACGCTGTCCTGCGTGGTGATGCCATGCCCCTGGCTCCCGTCTCCAGAGATTTTGACCTCATTTGATGTATCCCACATTTGATTTCTGTTGTGGAGTAGATGCTAGCATAATGTAAGAATCCCTTTGAAAATTGCCCTTGTTTATTGGAGGGGAAGCTCAGGTATGGAGAAGCTAGCTCACTGGGAAAACAGGACTAGGCACCGTTTTACTGCGGGTGGTGGTTTTCTCTAACAGAGCTTCCTAATTCTAAGAACCACTCCAGTTTAATTGCAGGCATTTTCCTTATATTTTCTAAAGGCCATAAATAATAAACAGATGCTTCTTCACTTACTTACCAAACATACAACCAAGTGGATTCCTTGACAGTGCATTACACTAGATTCAATTGAAGGCTTATGTTTGCAACTACATTCGTAGGTGTTGGGCCAGGCTCTGGAGTCTGGCCACCATCTCTGTGCTTTCTCTTTGAGACAGGGTCTCCCTGTAGCCTCAGCTGGCCTGGAACTCACTTTGTAGACCAGACTAGTCTTGAACTCGGAGAGATCCACCTGCCTCTCTGCTTCCCAAGTGCTAGGACTAAAGGTGTGCACCACCACACCTGGCTTTCCTATTTTTTTTTAAATGTTAATAACATGCTAATAGTAAGTATCATATCTTTTCCCAAAACTACCACCACTACATCAGCAATAGAAGTGGGTGTTAAAGAGGCAGGTGGAGCTCATGAATTTGAGTGTATTTATATCTGGGCATGGTGGCACATGCCTGCAATCTCAGCATTTGGGAGGCTGCAGCAAGAGAATCACAAGTTCAAGGTCAGCCTGGATTATACAGTGAGATCCTTGATTTAAACAAACAAAAAAAGAGTGTGTTTATAAAGTCATGATAGGGCTAGAGAGATGGCTTAGGCATTAAGAGCACTGGCTGTCTTTGCAGAAGACCCAGGTTCAAATCCCAGCACCCACATGGCAGCTAACAACCACCTGTAACTCTAGTGTCAGAGGATCGAGTTCAAGGCCAGCCTGGTCTACATAGTGAGTTCCAGGACAGCTGGGACTGCAGGGAGACCCTGTCTCAAAAAGACTGAAAAAAAAAAAAAAAAAAGAAGTTATGATCTTGGGAACCACTCAAGGCTACTGTTAGCCATGTAAGATAATAGACCTTTCCAGAATTATATAAGATAGTAGGTGCCATGAACTGTAATGATGCTCTTGACTGATCAGTGCTGCTTTCAGAGTTTATGCTACATAAATAATTATAGATATGCACAAAGATGTGTGTAGAAGGGTACCCACTGCGTGTGTGTGTGTGTGTGTGTGTGTGTGTGTGTGTTCAAGTGAAAAAAAAATGGCAGTTTACCAGTAGGCAAATTATGGTGTATGTGTGTAATTAAATACTAAGTAGCTATTAAAATGCTATAGAAGGTTACTTACTGTTAGGATAATTTTACTAAGGAGAAAAATCAATCTTTTAAAAATACATGCAGTACTCATGCTTCTTAAAATTAATAAGTATGGCTGGTGAGAATCTTGATAGCAAAGCAGTGTGCTTGGGACTTATATATTTTATTTCAGTTTCAGTGAGTGTATAAAAAAGCTTCCACACAAGGGACACAAAGGACATGGGAACCTTAGAGAATTGGCATGTCCCTCTCACATCAGCCCATCCGTGAAGGGAAAGAGAGACTAACAAGGAAGGGGGAAAAAAAATAGAGCAAGATCAAGACCAGGGCAGCTCTATTTTTTTAAGGTGTCAAACTGGATAATATCAAACATTTGTCTCAAATCTTACCTGTTAGGAGAAAATGAGGCTGAGGAAAACTGCTGTGATTTGAAGGTTCAAACTTTGCTGACTTTGCTCCTCCAGGTGCCCACTGCTGGGTACATCGTCCTGGCCTGATGACTTTGGGCTGCCACTGGCCAGCCACACAGCAGTCTGGGTAGAGGGGCTAGAGCGTAACCCACACAAGAGCTGCTAGATAGGACCATGACATTGCCTCACAGAGCATGTTTGTTCCCTCCTTCAGGTTGAGGAAACTAAGCCTTCATGAAGTTAAGGACTCCTAACCAGATCAAGTGTCCTGGCCCAGGTCCATTTGGTTCTTTAGCCCATCTTCTTTGTATGAAGCCTCTCTGCCCTGGAAAGCTTCATAGTGTAGCTGCGTAGGGAATTCTAACATGCTAAGGTGCCTTTAGAAAAATATGACCTTGGCCATTGTTGAATTGGAAGCTCTGGACATTATGAGTTAGACTAGGAGAAAAGGCTCTTGTGAAAGCTGTGCTAAGAAGTTACCTAAAAGAAATGCTTTGACTTGATCCTTGAACAATGGGGAGGATTCAGTGAGGTGAAATGTGACTCCGACTTCTTCTCCAAAGTGGCGCAAGATGCTGGGCCTCCTAACAGGTCAGCCAATCAGTCCTCCCAGGCAAAGACTGGGGAGGCAATGTAATCATTATCTGCATAGGTCTTTTCTGTTGACTGATCCTCAACTGCTGTGAAATTTGAGATAAATGGTATGGTTGGTCGAGTCGGCCCTGGGCATTGCCACACCGCACTCATCTACCATTGTCAGCAAGCTTGAGGTGATCACTTTCCCTTCAGAGCCTTTCACATCCAGACGAGCCAGTCAGAGCCTCTGTGAATTCTGTTTGTATCCAATAGTGTGTGTCCCTGCAAGAAGCATCACTCAGCTGGATGAGAACTGATGTGAAAACTCCTCTTAAAATTCTGTCAGTGCATTCAGGAAAGGTCTGAGCAAGACCCAGGGAACATCTGTCTGCACCAGGAGAGAGGGATAGTTGGAGAACTGGGTACCAGCCTCCCTTCCCTTCAGACAGCTGTCTTAGAGAGGGCTTATGGGGTGGTTAGGTCATTTGCTGGTGATGGATCCTCTGGGAAGCAAAAAACATGTCAAGTGATGTCAGAAGTTTCACTGTTGTCCTTTTGTGGTGCTCATTTCTCCTAGCCATTCTCCCCTCTCCTTCCAGGGCTTTCCCTTTCTCCTAACCTGATTGGCCTCTACCCTCTGTTCCTCCTTGGTCCTCTATCTTCCCCTATATCTTGGCCTCCTCTCCCATGTGATTCTTTTGCTCCTCTTCTACTTCCCTTTAGATGCACCTCTGTGTCTCCATATCTCTGCCTCCATCCACTTCTCTGTCTCTTGACCTCAGAGTCTCCCTCCCTTCCTCTTCCCTCCCTCCCTCTCAGCTGCCCTTGGATTCTTTGCTCATATTTTGACCCAATCCTGGGCCTGTAGTTCTCCTCAAAGCCTTCTAACCCTGAGGTGGGGCTGGGTGGGATAGGTAGGGTTGTGATATAGGTAGGGTTGTGTGGTACGGCCGTGTAACCAGGCCACATGTCTTCATTTGTTGCATGATAGCCTTTTCCCAAGAAAGCTTCTAGGGAGTGAGTATTCCTGTGGTTTGCACATATTTAATTTTTGAGCCTTTATTATTTTCTAATTAAGTTCATGAATCATGTGGGCTCAATGGAAATATAGTATAAAGGCCTCAACTAGTATCCCCCCTCCATCGGGGGTCTTTGAAAAGGGGCAGTATCTTTAATGTGATGCCCTCATCTAACTAAAGGGACAGGAGGAAAAGTAGAAAACAAGGGCCTGCAGAAGCAGTTCCAGAATAAGAATGCCAACACTGTAAGGACCAGGCCTCCTCCTTCATCACTGGAGATAATTCAGAAAAATTTGATTTAAAGCATGATAAAATACCCATCTTATCCCACAAAAGGCTGTAAGATAATGCCTTGTCCAGGGCAGATGTCCAGTAGAGGGGAGTTAAACAAATCAGCCTCACACTAAAAACGTCTCTGAAAGTCTGCTGTCAGTTCCCCTTGGTGTGCTATGGTGCCACTCTTGGGTCCTACGCTTATGTTTGTGCAAAGAGATTTTTGCTCAGATAAATCATGTTCAGGCTTTTAGGTAGCCATCCAAGCTCCCCATGGGGTCTCAGTGTTCTGCCTTTAGCCAGCCAAACGGTAGATTTGGGAGAGAAAGTGTTCCAGTGGTCAGTTTTAGGAGGGAGCAGAAGTGAGCTAGGCAAGGCTGTGCTTCTGGCAGGAGCGCAAGGAGAGGAGTAGCACGTGGGGTGTGGTGTCCTCAGTGGGCAGCCGGCATCGGCTCAGAATGCCATTCTCCTGACATCAGACTTCAATCTTTTTACTTCACATGCTGGGTCTTCTGGTTGCACATCATACGTGCACCTGGCAGTTCATCCTGATCTGGGAAGTGAGCATAATCACAGTTCCAGAGCTTCTCTTCCTGGGACAGATGAGATATTAACATAAAGCGTGAACGATCTAGGCTTGGCTGACCCTCTCAGAGCAAAAGAAATCGGGTTTTTTTTCCCCCTTTTGAACTCCCTGATTACATTTTTTGTCCTGCCTGCTTGGTAGAGCTTGTTAGTTTCCACACCTTACTCTAGCATCTTTAGAGGATTGATTTATTGATTATTTAGTGTGTGATACATGCATATGTGCCTACATGTTCATGTGGAGGCTAGAAGTTGTCATCAGGTGTGGTCTTCTACAGCTCTCCATCTTCTTTTTTGAGACAGGGTCTCTCACTGAACCTGGAGCTTGCCACTTGGCCATGCGGCCGTGCAGCAGGAGTCTCCTAATTTCATCCCATCTAGTGCTGCAATTGTAGGTGCATTCCTGATGGATGGATATTGAGAATCCAAACTCATGTCCTCATACTTGTGCACCAAGCACTTTACTGATAGAGTCGTCTCTCCAGCGTGTCCCTCCCCCCATTTTTATTTTTATGCTGTGATCCCAGATAGGAGAAAAGAAAATGGGGAAGAAGAGAAAATGACTCATGAGTGTACTTTCAAGGAACTAAACGTAGATGGACAGTCCATGCTTTGTTTCACATCTGTCCTTGACGATCCTGATTGGAGCAGTGACTTTCACCTTTGCTCAAGGAAGCTCTGTGATGTCAATCAAGTAGTCCCATATTATCCAGCATAAGTAAAATTGTTCCGTGATGAAATTCAAAAAAACAGTTGCATCTGGTAACACTCCTAAAGTAAAAGAATGTTGCCCCTGGGCTGCAGTTTTACAACTCTTACTCTGGCTGTGGTAAGAAAGGAGGAAGTGGGCTGGAGTGATGGCTTAACAGTTAAAAGCACTTGTTCTTCCAGAGAACCTGATTGTGGTTCCCAGCACCCATGTCAGGTGGCTCATAACTGCCTGTAACTCCAGCTCCTGGTGATCTAATGCCCTTTTCTGGGCTCTTTGGAAACCTGCACACACGTCACACACACACACACACACACACACACACACACACACACACACACACAGAGAGAGAGAGAGAGAGAAATAAATCTATTTTTAAAAGAAAGGAGAAAGGTATTCTTCAACTTGACTGTTTAAGGGTGTCTTAAAATTCCTGCATTGACTCCTGTCTGCTACTGTAGATTGTGAAGCCTGGTTGATTGTAGTTCTCAAATGCTTACCACAGCAATGGCTGTTGACCCTAGATATTCTCTTTGCGCTTTCTTGGGAATCTCTTCTCTCTTCGTACAAATTCAGTGATGCCGTGTTCTCAGTAGAAGAGGGATGGATGTGTGAATGTGTAATTCTAAGAGGTAACTACTTCTAAATGGTGAGGTGTGTCTAATTCTTTATTGGTCACATGGCTAGCCTGGGAAATTCAGTAACAAGGAAACCTTAATAATCCATTTTTCAGCATCTTTCTAGTAAGATTTCTCTAGGAAATGACTGTCATAATATGTATATTTCATGAAAGATACCAACTTTAAAATGTGTTCAAACTTGGTTATTATAATAAAATGTAATTAAGAGTTTTTAAGGTTTCTGCAATTAAAAAATAAGTAATTAAGTAACCCCAAACCCTGTAGCATTCCCCAGTGGTTCATAATCTACCACCTTTCCTGCTCAGAGAGCTGTTTGGATTCCACCACTGCCCCCTACCCTATATAGAGAGAGTAAGAAATAACCAGGGATCACTTCACTCACAGGTAAGTTTGCAACTCCATCCTCTTGTGGAGTTTGCAAGATGGTTGCTTCCCCTCCAGCTTTTCCTCGTCTGAAGCAGGGCAGCATACAGTATGTGCTCCTTTGCCAATCCCATTGCCAGCTGTGGCCTTGTTCTCACACTGGGAAGGCCTTGTGGTCTATTTTCCAAGGTTATACGTTTTCATCTTTTCTGAGCCCTTAAAGTCTCTAATGGTGTCTCCTGTTGTTTGCCACTAAAATTTAAGAACATCTAATAAATTAAGGATGGTTCTGCATTGCTTCTTATCTGACCAGCATCTGTGGGTGGCAGCTGCCAACAAGGAGCTCAAGTGTCTGTGTCACTCCTGAATACCCACAGGCTGACACATTCTCTTCTGATGAAAGGTACCTTCAAATATGCATGCCATTTTCAATATACATTTTATATGCTTAAACACTTCCTGTAAGAGAATCGCTCGACCTAATAAAATGACTTGGCTGGGGCTTTTAAAGAGCTGGATATAAATTTCGTGAAAAATTGCATAGCTGGCATAAATACTTCACTCTGAGCTTTCCTGAGCACTTTCAGAATGCTGCTAGCCACATTTGTGACCATGATGAAATCTGAGCTTGTGCCCAAGGAAGGGTATGGGGGAAAGTGGACAGGCAAACAAGGTCACCCACCCTCCGTACTAAAGAATGATTTTACCGATTATGCTTTCATTGAGGGTAAAAGAAAGTTTAGTTCCTCCAGCTTGTATCTGACAAATCACCCTCATCTTAATGATATGTGTACATACCGCATATAAAACTCTCTATGTCTGGGGGCTGGAGAGATGGCTCAGCGGTTAAGAAGACTGGCTGTTCTTGCAGAAGCCCAGGCTCGAATCCCAACACCCACATGGCAGCCTAACAGCTGTCCGTAACTCCAGTTCCAGGGGATCCGACAGCCTCTTCTGTTTTCTGTGGGCATTGCGCAGCACGGGTGCACTTACTTACATGCAGGCATAACACTCATACACATAAAATAAAAATAATAAATAAAATATTAAAAAAAACCTCTCCGTGCCTGAATTCTGAAATATGCTGAGCATCATGCTCAAACAGCCCCTATTATGTCCTCCAGAGAGACAGTGTATTTGTAGAGACAATAAGTCAACAAAAAATCAAAGCATTGCCAGTCTTTTGTATATTAATGGCCTGTTTTATTCTCCTAATATGATGCAAGGTACTTAAAAAAATCTTGAAAATGACACTTGGAGTGAAGTATTTATTTGTATTGCTTTAAAGCCATTCATGGTAGAGGAATGTTAGCCTGCCTGCGTGGAGGAGGTGATGGTGGTGGTGGTGGCATCTCACTGGTGCTTGGTGGTGGGTGATGGTGGTGAAGGTGAAAGTGGTAAGTGTTAAACCTGAGACACACGGTGTCAGATGCTGGAGCCCTTCAAGGTCAGGGTCTGCCTCTCCCCTTAGACACATTCCTTTTCTTTTATACATCACTGAAGCTCATGAACAGAAGAAACAATTTCCCATTTTTCCTAAGTTTTCCATTTGGAATTTTATTCCACAGCTTTTAATTTTACAATTGTATAATGAGATCTTAATGGCAGGCTTTACAGAAGCCATGAGCTGTCGTTAATTGATTAGAATTTTCTGTGCCAGTATCTTTTTTTGTCACTCTGCTTGTCTAATAGATCAGAAAATAGAGCAGTTAGCAGAGGTGTCACTGAGGAGATGGAGGGTTCTCCATGCTAACTCCACAGTACTGTCTGAGGTCTTACGAGGTTAGATTGGTTAGATTTTTCTCCTTCTACTTCCTTTGCACCCCTATCCTTAAAATCACTGGCTTACTAAAGCTGAAAAAAAATGTGATCATCCCTGCCTTATTTGAAAGGGAGTCTCATGGAGCCCAGGCTGGCCTCAAACTCACTGTGTAACTAAAGATTAACAATGAACTTCTGATGTTTCTGTCCCTACTTTCTGAGTGCAGGATTGCACGCATGAATCACCATGTCTAATTTATGGGATGCTGGGGATCAAATCCAGGACCTTGTGATTGTTAGGCAAGCACTCTACCAACTGAGCTATATCCCAGCCCTCCTGACGTTATATCTGTGCTTTTGAGTCAAATTCCTTTCTGTCATAATTACTTCTGTCTGTCCATTTGCAGAAACATATGTTCGGGTACTGTAAATCATTCAGAAGGAGAAACTGTCCTCTGCATCTTGTCCAATGGCTCATACACACCCACAACCACCACAGCTGGCCCACAGCAGTGGTTTATTTGGGGACTCATATAAGAAGCTACATCCCACCACTGACAATGTCAGCTTGGGGCGAGTTCTCATGTAATGTGGCCACGGCTCTTGTCTCCTTGTCCAGACTGCTCGCTCGAAGCTCAGCCCAAATATGTTAGAGGTGGGAAGCGGTATGGACGAAGATCTTTACCTGAGTTTCAAGAGTCGGTGGAGGAGTTCACAGAGGTGACAGTGCTCGAGCCATTAGATGAAGAAGCGAGACCATCACACATCCCAACTGGTGACTGCACTGAGGTAAGCAGATGGACAGGTGCAGTCTTCGGGATTCTGAGCATGGATACTCTGTGGCATGGACACAGAGGTTAAGGAGTCCATGGTGCAACATGGACTTTGCTCAGTTTCTGGCCCATTGCTAATCTTACCCCCCTGAACCTCTTGGACATACATGCTAAAGTTCCTATTTGAATATCTTACTATTTGAATGAATTTGTTTCTCAGTTTTTTGAGAACTGATTTATCTGTCCCTTCTTTATGCTATACATTTAGATTTCAGTTATTTTTATATTGCTTGCTCTTCACCTAACTCTCCTTGGAATGATAATCTTTCCCCCACTGTGGAGGGTATTTTTAATGACTTAAAAGCTAACAACACTAGGGAGACGGTTCAATGGGTAAGAACACTTTTGCTGTGCAAGCATGAGGTCCTAAGTTGAAATCCCCATAACCCAAGTAAAAAGTCAGGTGTAGGAGCACAAATGCCTGCAACCCTAGCACTGGGGAGGGGTGGGGCACAGTCTCTGGTGGGGGTTGGGGAGGAGGAAAAGAGTTAGGGGATCATGGCGAATCACTGGGGCCTGCTAGTTGTCAGCCTAGTTCCAAGTGCAGTGAGAGTCCTTATCTCAAGGGAATAAGGCAGAGGAATGGTAGAACAGGACACTGCATGTTCTTCTCTGGCCTTGCCACAGGCATGGGTGTGAGCATCCGTACACATGCTCGTGCGCACACACACATACAAATTTAAAAAATAAAAATAATTTAAAAAATTAAAAATCTTACCAAATTTTCACTCTCCTCAACCCCAAACCACAAAACAGCCTCCATGAGAGTAGACAGAAAGCCCCACATTCAGATATTTAATTAATTTTTTTTTGATACAAGGTCTCCCTGTACCCAACCTAGAACTCACTAGTAGACCAGGCTAGCCTAGATTTAACAGAGATCCCTCTGCCTCTGCCTCTGCCTCCACCTCCTGAGTGCTAGGATTAAAGGCATGCACAACCATGCCTAGCACAGTCAGATATTTAATTTTTTTTGCTTTATTTTTTTCATGTGTATGCTTATATTGTGCACATGTATATGCAAGTGCACCTGTGTCATGCAGTGCCTGTGGAGGACAGAAGAGGACACCAGATCCCCTGGAATGGGAGTTATGGACAGTTGTTAGCCCGTGAGGGTGCTGGGATTCGAACCTGGGTCTTCTGTAAGAACAGCCAGTGCTCTTAATCACTGAACTGTCTCTCCAGCCCCACAGTTAGATATTTTAAAAGAACCTGTATTTTATCTTTTGTGGTTTGAGAAGGCAGCTCAAATACTTGGCTCTTGCTTCAAAGTGCGAGCTAGGGACACTTTCCCAGGGCCCAGCAGTTTTGTACACTTTCCTCCCTGGGCCATCACACCCAGGCACAGCTCCTCTCTGTGTGCTGATCCCCTTCCCTCCTTGGGCCATCACACCCCCAGGCACTGCTCCTCTCTGTGTGCTGATCCCCTTCCCTCCCTGGGCCCTCACACCCCCAGGCACTGCTCCTCTCTGTGTGCTGATCCCCTTCCCTCCTTGGGCCCTCACACCCCTAGGCACTGCTCCTCTCTGTGTGCTGATCCCTTTCCCTCCCTCAGCACCCTTTTTTTTTCACTTTGTATTCTGCCATAATCTGCCAGTAAAGGAGAAGCAGTAACATTTTCCTGATTCATTCTTTATGGCTCATTTGCCAACATCCCATTTATAGAACGTGATTGAAAATACCTTGCTAAGCAAGCTCTAAATATTTCTTGCAAACCCCAACCCAGATTGGAGCTGTAAATATTTCAGACATGAATATGAGAAGAGAAAAAGCAGCTCCACTTTCTGAAAGTATCTGCAGATTGCAGGTTGATTGGGTATATGTCTGCAAGTGTCTGTGTGTGTGCAAATGTCTTTGTGAGCATCTGTGTATGCAAGCATCTGTGTGTATGTGTGAGCATCTGCGTGCAAGCATCTATATTGCAAGGTCGTCTAGCATCTGTGTTGTTACTAAAATCTATAGGAGAGTGGCACCCCAGAATGTCCTCAACAATCCAGCATCTATCCTCAGCTTCCCAAAAACACTTAAACACCTAAACATACCTAGGATGAGCCCAGGTATTGAGCAAAAATGAAACTGGAAATAAATATTGAAACTTAGAAGGACATGTGTACAGTCTGCCAAATATACCTTACTCAGCATCTTAAAAAAGGAAAAAAGATACTTATCCACACCCAAGAAGTAGAGGCACAAAGGCAGAAATATGAAGGAGAAGAAAAGAAAAAGAACTGAAGGAGGGACAGCCTACAAGACCAGAGTAGGAACAGTGCGGATGACAGGTCCGCTAGCAATGAGAAGGGAGAATTGTCTAGAACCTCCTGGTACCCCACGCAAGTGAGTCTAGAGCAGGGGCTACTGACCATCTTGATGCTCAGTTCACTGGTCCCTCCCTTTCTTGGATCCCTCTGAAACCTTCAGATAGGGACATTTACCAACAAAATGCTCATATTTATATGCACAAAAACTTTACATTTTAAGAGGGCATGTAATTTGCATACCTCAGGTAGTTTAGTGTTCATAACATTGTATTTTCCTTGCCGTCAGAAAGGGTGTCCTTTTATTGCATGAAGTCTATTTCATAAGTCTGGGTAGTATGAGATGCTTCTCTTTGAAAAAAGTATCAGAACACTTTAGAAGGTAAGTTTAATTACTTGGAAATTTTATTATTTTATGTATATGAGTATATTGACCTGCATGTATATAAGGGCATCCGTGTCGTGCAGTGCCCACAGAGGTCAGAACAAGGCGTTAGGTCCCTTGGAACTGGAGTTACAGACGGTTGATAGCCATCATATGGGTGCTGGGAATCAAACCCAGGTCCTCTGGAAGAGCAGCCAGTTGCTCTTAACTGCTGAGCCACCTCTCTAGTCCCTGGAGAACTTTTTAAAGTCTAATATCTCATCTCTTGAACTAGTCTTAAGATACTGTTACTTGGCTAAGAAATTAAATCATTGTTGCTTTTTCACCCAGTAGTATCTACTCACTACCCAGAAACAGCCAGGCAACCTCTGAACAGAGCGGCTATTGCTGGCAGTGTGTATCTTACATCCTTATTAGATCTCTATTACAGACTCCTACTGAGATTACTGTTTTGAAAAAACAAGGCTTTGGTCACATATATAAATAAACATAAGTTGAAGCCTGAGCCAGCAATAACCTTGCTGTTTGTTAGGAGTATTGTGGGAGCATCACTTCACCCTTAGCGTGCTATGATGTCCTTCAGATCCTCCAGAAACCTCAGATATGACCTCTTGATGTGATGCTCAGAATCTACCCAGTTCACCTCCCTCCATCAAAAGAACTGCACACAGAGGCCTGAGAGGGGTTTTCTCTGGGTTTCTGCACTCAGCAAAGACTCCTGCTGAGCCCACTGCTTCAGTCTCCTGTATCCCACGCCACAGCTTCTACAAGGGAACCAGATAACACTGCCTTGTACTGCCTTTATGAGTTGTCATGGTGGGCTCAAGCCAAAGCTTACCCAACTGCTTCTTGCCAAAAAACATAAGCTGAGTTGATCCCATCTTTTTTTTTTTAAGCACTGTAGATCAAACTTAAGTGCTCTACCACTGAATTACCTAACCCCTGCCCCTGACTTCAAATCAGTTTTTCTCTCAAAATTTTGGATGTTTCTGTTGGCCGTTCAAAGGGCAAATCCCAGCTCTGCGCAGATGTGGCCCTGGCTGTGGTCATGGTGCCTTCACGGTGCAGGCATGCAGTATAGTTCTATGAGAGGGCTGCACTTGTGTGCATATAGCATCCCTGTTTCCTCGTCACTTTCTATCTTGGCCTCAGCAATTGAAAGCCACTTGGCTAACAGACTTGCAGTAGATCCCCTGTCCCTTTGACAGATGCTGTCTACATCTCATCTCCTACCAGGAGAAGATATTTCCTTTCTGCAATGGCCTGGAGTGGGGAGTGTGGCGAGGAAGTTCTCCCTGACTCCCTGGCCCGCTGAACGTATTTACTCTTCAGGGCGTCTGAATCTGTCAGTAATCTTTACTATCCTACAGACTCCATTTCTTTCTCCTTTGTGGTCACCTAAGACCCTGTTCCCTGTCTTTGGAAGTGTTGAGAATTTATTCTTTTGGCTCATACTTCATCAGAGAGCCCCCAGGCAATATAGAAGGAGAGCAAAGGCCTCCCTTGGTGTGAATATTTCATAAGGAACAGGCAGCAGGGAGGTGGAGACAGACTTCTTAGGTTCACAAGATAGGATGCTTGGCTGGATTTAAAGTCTGCCATTTCTTCGGCTTTCAACAGGCCTGGTTTTGTATTTTTTGTTTTTATCCAAACTGATGTCAGAGTTTCTCAATGAAGACATGAAAAGACCAGAACCTGTTGTCAGGAGTTGAACAGAGGGCAGGTCTGGCTTTGTTCCCCATTGGGAGACTAATATTAGCTCCAGGTTGAATCAAATAATAATTTTACTTGAGGACCCGTGGAGATGTGAGTAGTAAGATGAAACAGTGTCTTCTCAAGCACCCATCTGCTGTCCCCAGGTGGGATGATTGCCACTAAGAACTCACCTTCTCAGGGTAAATGAGCAATCATTTGAAAAGGGAAAATGCTAATTCATCCCTTTCCCTCCAGGGTTATCCCATCGTAGGTGAGGTTGCTGTGGGCTGACAAGAATTCATTCCTAGGCTTGTGGGTTGTGGTTTGCTGTGTCCTTTTCTGCATTATTGTTTGAGAACCCTTCTCCCATAACCATACCCCAAACTTCTCAGCAGTTTACCTCTACCCTTTCTTTCCCGCTCATGGAAACATCTAGTTACATAGATGCATGTGAGCGAGGCTATCATGGAGATTGCTTTAAAGCAGCTAAATTTATATTTAATGTTAAGTCCTGTGTGAAGCTTAAGGTTTCATTAGTCGCCTAGGAGCTCACGTAGTGAGTACCCAACAGCACACTGTTACCATGTGCCATGGGTGAGGGACCACATCCACACGCCGTAGCCGCTGTCCCTCTCTTTACACAGATGTATGAAAATAAACTTTGTCGTGAGGTACTTTTGGTCCTGTTTGACTTTTGTTTCCATTCGCCTGTGTTCAAACCCCAACATGAAATTTAAACATATCAATCGCCTCCATCCTATCTTCTCCCTCTCCTAGAGCATTTATCAGGCAATTTGATTCTTTCCCACTGAAAGAGAAAATATCAAACCTAGCTATTAGGTGAGTCTCCCCTACCAAGTTCAGTTTACAAGGCAATAAAGCTATTCTATAGGGAAAGAATACTGTAATCTTGTGAAGATTTCAGCACTGAAGTATGGCGGTTTGGATTTTCATCTGGACAGCCAGAAGCAGACTGTGGTAGAGCCCACCACCAGGCTGCAGTGTGCCTCGGTTAGTGTGTTTATCTGGCAAATGGATACCTTGGGAGTCTGACCTCTCCTCTCTTGGCTGGAATTGAAAGGAAAGTGGTGATTTTTCTTTGTTTATGGGATCATTTTCACTCAGGTCAATTCAAGAGGGCATTCTACTGTAAATGAATCTCAGCCAACAAGGGGCACGTTCTTGGTCTCAGCCTAAGGTGTGACTAAAGAGAGGGTTTTAGTTGTCCCTGTTTCTGTTTTACTTCATCAAGAAACAGAAATGAGATTTTAGACTTGTAAGAGGACATTTTTGTTCCCTTTTATAGGCAATAGCTACAGAAATACCCTTGAATTTTGAGCCCATGCACTAGTAGATGGAAGGGAAAAAGTAAACAAATTTTCAATTCTGTTCTCTACTCCTCAGACATAGTAGGAAAGATTGTGTAATTAATACAATTGGGGCAGGGCCACTTTGCTTTCTGCCCTGGTTGAAAAACAGGGGACACCTTGTTAACTCTTTTCCTCTACAGGGAATAAATTGGGTCTAGTAAGATTCTTATCAAGAGCAAGGGGCTTTAAACAATTATTTCTTCAACTGCAGACAATAGTAGTGTAAACCAAAACTGTTGGCTCCCACGCTGCAGGTTAAGTGAGAACCTGAGAGAAAAAGTTAATCAGCCACATTTGCCCAAGGATGGACAAGCAGGTCCAGGCTCTGCGTTAGGTATGTGGAGGTGGAAGGCCAGGGTTGTACTTGTTTAAAAAGCTCTCCCTGCCCCAGACGTGCACGTGCACACACACACGCGCACACACACACACACAACCACCTTATTTTGCTGCCATACAAAAATTCAGACTTCCTCAAAAAGTGTGAAATTGACTCATCTCTCCCTCTTGTTCATTTTCGTATATGCATAACTTTGTAGAGAAAATATGAATTATTCATTCTGTTGTATAGAGTCAGTATTTAATTCTGGGGCACACTTCCTGAGAGTTCTGCACAGATCTTTTGTAGCTGAAATACATATATTTTTTCCTTTACATTCTTTCTCTGTCTTTGACAGAGCAAGCAGCCTCATTATAGATGCCATTTATTCCCAACCAGGGCAAGGCATCCTCAGTTCACATGTTTTTAATTAATAGCCTTCCAGTCTTTCTTTTTTATTTCTTGTTTTATTAACTCATCTGGCTATCCCCAGATGTGATTGTAGATCACTTGAATGTGCTGTAAGATCTGAGAAGCCCCTTCAAAGCTAACAAGACATCTCTTGTTCTACCAAGGTTTGCCCTGGCGAGTCTTCCTGACTGGATCCTAGAGGATGTTCCCCAGGAATCCAGCTCCACTCACCTCCTGACAGATCAGCAATTCTGATAACATTTTCTAACATCAAATCAAAAATGAACTAGTTAATTCTAATGTTAGTAACACCTTCCAACCAAACCCTTATTCCACATGAGCAACTATCAGTGCTAACCGACCACTCAGCAACTGGAATGAGAGGTTGAAAGAATTGCCCCTTGCACTTAATGAGACCCTGTTTCAAAGAGGGCTGTAGATGTAGCTCGGTGGTACAGTGTTTGCTTAGCATGTGTGAGGCCCTAATTTTAATTCCCAGTGCCACCAAAAAAAAAAAAAAAAAAAAAAAAAAAAGTCTTTGTCCTTTAAGGACTTTAAAACCCATTAACCCCAACCTTGCTAAGGGAAAAGGCTTACATTCAGGAGTCCTGGCGCTGATGGCACTGGAAGGCTTTTTGGCAGTACTGTAGGACTTGTCTGAATGGGTGTGCATTTAAAAATCATACATTACATTCAGTTATCTCAGCTCTTACTTGCAGCATTTAATTGCTTTCAGAGATGAAGGCACTTATTTGCATTACAGTTGAGCAACTCTTCTTGGAGTTCAGAATAGAGAGACTGGGAGATGTCAGGCCCTCCATTGCCTAAGCCTTCGAAGGTGGCAGAGTGAGAAATGAGCCCCCAGTCCCTGGAAGTGTGTCCCTGCAGAAACAAAAGGCAGCCCCCCCAGCACACTTTAGCTTCCAGTACCTAGCTCAGAATGAAGCTTTCTAAACATTTCACACTATGGGCCGAGCACACCGTAGATGCTGTTTTCTCTAAAGTCCTAAAATTTCAATCATATGTACACTCTCTAAACAGATTCTGGTTTTCAGAGATGCCCTGTGCTTCACTAAATGTGCTCCCCATTTAAAAGGGACACTCCAACTCAGCCAGCCTAGGAAGCTTTGTCAGTCTAGTAAATTTTCTTTCTCTTCTCTGTGCTTGCAGAGCCTTCCCCATTCAAAATGAATGTGTTTCCGTCTCCAGGGTTGCAGAGATCATCTCAGCAACCTCTGCCTCAGAAGAATAGCCCCGTGTGTGCCCATAATCATTTTAATTAGCCATACATTCTGAAGGGCACAAAGGTCTGCACCGAAGCAGATGGCTGGTGGGGGTGGTGACTGGGCTATTGTGGGTAGGGGCCACAGGGCCTGCAGGCTGCAGATGCTGACTCAGTTTGGGGCTAGAAGCTAGGGATCTAAGAGACTCTGGCCATCTGCTCTACAGTCCCCCCAAAGCAGGTGTCCCTCCAAAGAAAGATTCCTGAAATCGGTGCCACTTGTGCAGTTGATGTGTGCAGGGTGCCCTCAGCCAGCTGTAGAACAACCCAAGAGCTGACCACAATGACCAGCATGACATCAAGATGTGCAGCCATCGGGGTGGGTGCAGGAGCACCCTTTGTCTGCCTGAGGGGGTGTGGGGACTGCTTTCTGTAACAGCCACTTTGGGGTCAGGCAACCTCTGACCCTCTCTTCTCTGCCTAGTTTCAAGTGGGGCTATTGAGCAGTCCACTTGGCATAGAAATGAGGAAATAGGGCAACCCCTGCCAGCTGTGTGTGCAGAGGAGGGTCCCTAGGGGAGGCTCTCATCCTAAGTTGACTCCCAAGTTGATTGCTCCATCACAATCACTATGTCAGAGCTGTAGCTTTATTTTTTTTCCCCTGCAGTTTTAAGGCATGATTGACAGCAATTGTATTGCTTACAGTCTATGAAGGTATTTTATTGAGTCTAGGATGCTTTGTTTTATGTATATAGTGTGAAATGATGAAATCAAGCCCATTAACCTGCCAGAGCTATAGTTAAATAATCTCTTTTGGGTAATTCTTAAACCAGATATTGAGCTATCTGCTGTTGGTTTCTTCTGCCCTCATCCTACTTTTGGGCATCCAAGTACTGGGAATAGTAGCAGATAGTTACTTACTATGGCTAATTAATAGTATTTCACAAACACTTGGCTGTAGACACTGTTCCAGAGAATTCCAAAATGATGTATGCCTTTGGAGAAAAGAGTTGACATTCACTTACTCATGAGGAAACCAGGGCACACAGACATTAAGTGACTTGGTCAAGTCCCCATGTCACTAAAGGGTGAAGGTGGCAATGGGTCCCAGGGGCCGAGCTCTGGCATTCACCACCCTGACCACATCACTGCCCTGGCTGAAGCAACATCAATAGTTGGCCTTCTCCAAGAGCCTCCCCACACCTCCATGTCCCACTAATGTGGGGATGTCACCCCCATTTTGCAGGTGAAGTTACTGAGAGGTGCTAGGAAGTGATTAAACAGACCTAACCCAAGCATTCTTGGATCCACCCTCTTCTAATCCACTCCACAACACTGCCTCCCAAGTCCTGTGACTTCAGAAGAAGTCATAGAAAAAACTTCTTCTGGTGAATTTAGTGTTATGATTGTATCTTAGTGATTGTTCCTCCTGCTCCTGCTGTTCCAGAGTTTTCCTGGTTATCCTTTCCTGCTCCTGGCAGACCTGTGTCTAGAGGCCACCTGCAAGCTCTCTGCACTGGGGAGACCGGCAGCAGTTACAGGACCCTGTTCCCGAATGGTGCCTCTTTTTATTGGTGCTGTTTTAGTAGCAGAATGATCTAAACCCTCAGCCTTCTAACCTGTGCCCCTCTCTTCTCCCCCAGTTTTTCAGTTGGGCCCACTGGCTCCAGATGGTAAGAATGAAAATAAATGAGCAGTTGAAGAAATGGAATCTTCCCCTACCCACTCCACCCCTTCCAAAGTTGCAGGTTAACAACATGTTCAGCTGCCATGTGCTTCCCACCCTCTTAAGGGAACAGCCTCTTGCTAGAGTCCCTATGTCACCCAGAGGTGACAAACTCCATCTCCAGCTGAGGTGATCTTGGAATGGGATGCAGCCATTGGCATATATTTGCTACTTCTCACAGGATGGTCCAAGCTCCTCAGAGTTTCTTTCAAAAGATCATAGAAGAATGATGGTAAAACTGTCACCCCAAGAGTGTAGATGTACCTACGTCATCCCTCACCCAGCCACCTTCACTTGCCTTAAGAGATTGTGTGAAATTATTTCTGCTAAGGTGCTCCCTGGACTTTAAAAGCCACAGTTGGGTTGGACTATCTTTTTTTAAATTAGTATATATTGTATAGGATAATAGGTTTCATTATGACATTTTCATATGTGTATATAACACATTCTGATCGTGTTCACCTCTGGTCTCCTTCCTCGTTCCCAACTAGTTCCCCTTCTATTCATTTCTTTTTTGGTGAACCAATGAGTTAGGGTTGCTTACAGGAGGGATTATATATAGGAGCATGGGCAACTTACCAGTGGCTGAAGAAAATCTCATCCACAGTAACCATTAACTGCCTATAAATTCTCAGGGAGGGGTGGGCTTTGAGAACACTTCTTTCTTCTATGACAGAATGTGGATAGGCCCAATCTTGAAGAGGTCTTGTGAAGGTAATCAGAGATTATGTGAATTCAAGATTACATAGGCCATAGCATGCCCAGGGTTGGACTATCTGAAGAACTACTCTTTGGGATGGTCTTAGTTCTTAAGACAAGCCTCAGCTGAGGGTCTCTGGCCTTCCCACTCCCTGCTAAGCTCTGGAAGCATCAGTAGCATTTGCCTGCCAAGACAACACTGGCTTCCCTCCATCCACCACAGTCTGTTGCAGATGTTGCAGAATGTAACTTACCAAAAAGAAAGAACCTCTCCCTTTATTTCCACTCCCAAGCCATTGGAATTAAGTTAGCAAGGATTCAAGAGCAGCTAGGCAAAAGAAATAGCGCTGTATTTGTGTTGCATAAAGAATATTTATGACAGTGGAGGAAATAAAAGAAGCTTGTCTCCCATAGTCCTTTGACTAAAACGTGTCTTATTTTTAGTATGTCTATTTCCTTCTAGTCTTTGTCTGATTGTATAAATATTATTTTGTCAGTGATAATCATAGCATTGATTGCATTTTTATTATGCTCTTTCATTTAACATTTATTGAAACATCTTCCATGTTTCCACATGGCCTTTTAATTGCACTTTTAATGACTACATTATGTTACATTGCTATACTTTATGCCCCATTGCTGAATATTTGTTGTTTTCAATACTTTATTGGTATAAAAAGTGCCACAATATACATGTTTGTACATATGGCTTTCTGTTTCTTTTTTTAAAAAAATT
Organism: Nannospalax galili; assembly: GCF_000622305.1. Lineage (NCBI taxonomy): Eukaryota > Metazoa > Chordata > Mammalia > Rodentia > Spalacidae > Nannospalax > Nannospalax galili. Next base: position 1,032,511 of record NW_008335287.1, read on the forward strand.
TAATGCCTTTGGATAGAAAGTGAAAATACTGCATTCAGGGGTATAACTAATTGTATTGCTTTTTCATTACAAAAAGATAATACCCACATATGCTGCTGGCGGTCACATATAAACAGACCTAGTTTAAAGCAGTCTCGGTGGTAGTGGAGTTACTGCTTAAATACTTAGATAATTCAGTAGGAACAATTATGATTCCTTCTTTTTAATTCCCATGGCTTTGACTTGTATTGAGATAACTGTGGGGTTCTGAGATGCCTCCGGGGTAAATTTTCTATTCTTTGTATCTCTGCTGGAGACTTGGAATTTTTATTACAGATTTACATGAATAAAGAATACTTCCAGGGACTGGAGAGATAGCTTGGCAGTTAAAATCAAGTACTGTTCTTACACAGTACCCTCGAATTTGGTTCTTAGCACCCACTTCCACTGACAACCACCTGTAACTCCAGCTCCCAGGGATCTGATGCTCTCTTCTGACCTCTGCAAGCACCTGCACTCGTGCTCGCACGCACGCGCACACACACACACACACACACACACACACACAATATTAGAAAATAAAATATTTTCTTTATGCAAAAAAAGGATACTTCTAGCTGGGCGTGATGGTGCATGCCTTTAGTCCCAGCACTCAGGAGGCAGAGACAGGTGGGTCTCTGTGAGTTCAAGGCCAGCCTGGTCTACATAGCTAGTTCCAGCCAGGTGGGACTACAGGGAGACCCTGTCTCAACCCTCCCTCAAAAGATACTTCTGTAAGCTTACTTAAGAGTGCCTTAATTTAAAACAGTGATGAAAAGGACCCCATAGATACGAATTTAATATGTACTGCATACACAGATACCTAATAAAAAAAACCCAAAACTTTTTAATGCTTATTATGTGCCAGGCACAACGATAAGCACTTTACCCTTCCCCTCAATGAAATGTGCACTGCTTTATTCCCATTTGTAGATAGATAAACTGAGGCCAAAGAGGTCAAGAAACTTGCCTGAGGCTAACCTCATAAGTAAGCCAAGAAGTCTGGGCCTAAGTCTATACAGTAGCCCCCACACTGGATCTCTCTTTAGTTAGGGTTGAAAACTTCAGAAAGATGGCAGTAGGGATGCTCCATTCGGGACAGTGAATCTGGCAAACCCACCCTGTCTGTAGACCTGTGAGGTGCAGGATATAGTATATGGGAACATCTTTGTTCTCTGAATGCTTTGCTTGATATTTTAACATGAATAGAGAAATAAGCAAATATAAGAAACCAATTTCAGGGGCTGGAGAGATGGCTCAGTGGTTAAGAACACTGTTCTTGCAGAAAACTGGGGTTCGAATCCCAGCACCCACATGGCAGCTAACAACTGTTCATAACTCCAGCTCCAGGGGATCTGACAGCCTCTTCTGTCCTCCTTGGGCATTGAATGACATGGGTGCACTTACCTACATGCAGGCAATGCACACATACACATAAAAAAATAAAAAATATTTTTTTTAAAAAAAGAAACCAATTTCATTGTGGCCACAAAAACCTTGTCGACTTTGGAATTGTGGCCCAAGACTTTCTGAAGGCATGTGTTGCTGTTAGGTTTTTGATTGGAGGCCATGTGTCCCAGTGGGGGCTTTTTATTGTTTGAATTCAGTGATAACATTTTTCTGCCATTTCTCCTATCAGCTTTTGCTGTTAAAAGACATTGCCTCTCTTGTGGTTTGATAGGTTTCATTTTGACCAATGGTTCTGTAATCATAAAGTCCATTTAGTTTGTTGTAGGTAGATATAATGTATTTCATTTTAGCATGTTTAAATGCTGCATAAGGAATTGTACAATTTTGGATGCCAGAGTAGGGTGAGCATTTGGATCATTTTCTGCTGGATCAGGAAATAAATGGGAAGGACAGACAGGCAGGATGCTTTTATTGGTGGGCCTCTATTGATTTAAACTTGTATCTATAATAGCAGTTAAATTCTGATAGATACAGTGATTGAGGAGATCCATGGAGAACTGTTGGCTCTGCCACTCCTTGCTTGAGCATGCTAATGTATCCACCAGCTCAGAGATACATATTCCTATAGAAATGTGAGCTGATGAACTTGTAACCACAAGAAAACAAGAAGAAACCACCCTGAGCTTGTCAGTTCTGTTCCATCAGTGCCTTGTACATGAGTCACTTTTGATTGTGAACAGAATAGACTGCGGAGAACTTAGCAAAACATGGCCTTTGGGTGTATTCTATAGAGCAAGAACAATCTATCTCAGCATTTCACTTTGGGGTTTCAACTTAGGTGAGCTGAGTCTGGGATGTCTTTAAGGTCTAAGTAAAATAAGGAGCTTGTCCCTTTTGGCAGATGCTTGTCCCTGACTGAAGAAGAGAGAGCTACCATGAATGTGATGTTAATATTGTCAACTTGACAGACTCTAGAATCACCTGGGAGACAAGCCTCTGATGTCCGTGAGGGATTATCTAGATTATGTTAATTGAAGTGGGAAGACCCATGTTAACTGTGGGCGGCACCATCATGAGCTGGGGTCCTGAACTGAATAAAGCCGGCTGAACTCGAGCATTCATGGCTCTCTGCTTCCTGACTGTGGATGCAATGTGACCAACTGCCTCAGGCTCCCACTGCCACACCTTCTCTGCCCCAAGCACTGTGTCCCCTGGGAACTGTAAGCTAAAACTACCCTTCCTTCCCTGAGTTGCTTTGGTCAGGCATTTTGTCACAGAGCAAGACAGTAACTGAAAAATGAGTGAATGTGAGGAATGAAGTAGATGAGCTTATGTTGCCTGAAAGAATGGCAAGTCTTACCAACTTGAACTAAAAAAGACTTTAATGTAGGTGTTTTCATGCGACACCCCATCTGCCACGAGGAATCCAGGCTCTGCAGACAGGAGTTAATCAGGCCCATTTTCCTGCTGTGTTTACTTCAGGAGCCTAAAAATGCAACTAGTTTGGTAAAGTTCAGCCATCCCAGAGAGTGGACTGGTTATTTGTTAGGAAAAGCAACTTTCATAAAGTTCTATCTGACTTTCGTCTCCTTTTAATTTTTTCAAATTTTGGAGCTAGCATACGAAGAAGTGGGTTGCACGTGACGTTTTCATTCATATATCTTTGTACTGTTTGTTCTTATTTGCCCCTCCCATTGTTCTTCTAAATAGCCCGCCACCTAGCTATGAAGCCCAGGCTGACCCCAAACTCCCGGTCCTCCTATCTCTGCTTCCTGAGAGCTGCTTGTATTTCAGGCATGTGCCCCCACATCTGGCAGTATGAAGTTGTATCTTTGCTGTGACAGCAGCCTAGGTTTTCTTAACAGGACTTCCTTCAGTGTTTGTAGAACCTCCGGTAGGATGGGAACACCGGGCAGCTTATTGGAGAGGACAGAGCCCCTACAAACCTACTTGTTGCAACTGATCCCAAGATTTCTACAGAACTTGGCCAGTGGAGCAAGGACTGGGCTTTGGTCCTGATTTGTATCACTGGCTGGGTAGTTTTAATAATACAAAAAGTGCATACTGTGACTGTCAGGGAGACTCACTAGAAACAGCATGGTAAGGGGGCTATAATTGGTCTACTTCAGATAAATTTCACTATGTCCGGTATAATTTACTAGCAGTATATATTTTATTGAATTTGGTATCCAGCCTACCTATGGTGAACTGCCTCTGTCTTAGTTCACTGCCAGAAGCACAAGAGGCCTCATTACATCAGCACCTCATAGCTGCTTCCTTTGTTCATTTTGCTCCTGTAGTTTACCCCTCAGGGCTCAGTTTAGGCATTGCTTCTTCCAGGAAGTCTCCTCCCATCTTCCATCTCAAATATCTTATTCAAGGACCATCACAACATCAGTTTCTTCCTCTTTTCTGCTCACTGTGTCTTCATGAGCATATATACTTTGGGGGACAAGAAATATGTTCTGCTTATGGTTATACTCCCAAGACTTAGTACCAAGGTGAGAACTCAGTACATACTTACTGAAGAACAAATTTATAAATTTGGACAAACATTTGCTGGTTACTGGACTCTCGAGTATTTTGTTTGGACTGCTTTAATGGGTTATAACAAGTTCCGTTGTTGAATAAGCAACTGATCTAGTTTGCATTCTGTTGCTGTGATAAAACACTGACCAAAAGCAGCTTAGGGAAAGAAAGTGTTTATTTGGCTTACAGGCTAGAGTCCATCATTGAGGGAAAGTAAGTCAGGAACTGAAGAGGAGACCAAGGAAGAGCACTGCTTACGACTTGCTTCCTCTGGCATGCTCTACCTGCTTTTGTATACAGTCCAGGCCCTATACAGTCCAGGCCCTCCTATCTAGGATGGCACTGCCCACAGCAGACAGGGCCCTCCTATATCAGTTAGCAATTAAGAAAATGCCTCACAGACACAGCCAGAGGCCAATCTGATAAAGGAAATTCCTCAATTGAGAGTCTTTCTTCCCAGGTACCTCTAGTTTGTGTCAAGTTGACAAAAACTGACCAGCACAGTAGTCCTAAAAATGACAAGGCAAATCTTCAATGAGATCCATAAAGCCTGTACTTATGTTGGTGAAGTCTTGCAAAAGACTTCTGTTTCTTAGGCCTTACCTCTTAATTGGTTGGCTAAAAGACTAAAACCATGTGACTAAAATCAGGTCCTGAGTCATGTGACTAACTGCCATGATCACATTAGAGCCAGAGGGTAATGTGGCCTAGAAGCAGCTAGGACCTCGGGGTTCAGGTCAAAAGCTGACTAATCATCTCTTGCCTCCTCTAGCACTGGAAGACGCAGCACAGCGAGGAGTATGAAGCTGAAGGTAAGGGATGGCATGGGGGTTGGGACTGGCCCACTGAGGAGGGAAGGCATGGCTGCTGTCATTAAGCCACTCTTCCATACCCACTTTCCTGCTTATGCTAGAGGCTGGCTGGTAATTTACATTAACAGCAGCAACAGAAAACCCATTCCTGGGTGATGCATCATGATCTTCAAGTCCTAGCTATTTTCATCGTGCAAAAGACGGCAGCTAATAGGTTGCAGCCCCCTTAGAGGCCGATTACTTTCTCTACAGACCTTCAAATTAATTTATAAATGTCCCTAACCTAAACAGTAACTTCTTAAAGTACATCCTTTGCAAATGTCCAGTCTTTAAGTACACTGGAATTCTGTAACCACCAGATGGCACTGGGGTTCAACTGACAGGCCCTCAGTTTGCTTTCCTTGCTTACCCCAGATTAGCAGTGCTTGAGTGTAATTAAAACAGTGTGTTAATGGGTCTCCAGCCTGGAAAGACAAGGCAGTAATGGGCTTAATTTCTGTCAATAAATAGCAGGGGTGACACTAAGTGCGCCTTTCAGTTCTCCAAGGCTCTTCCAGGCACATAAAATTGTGCCAGTAATTATCTCATGTCTAAGTGATGACTTCACAGACTCACATGTAAGTGGACCATTTAGAAGTGGAGATTGTTAATTCAAGACAAATAATCATGACATTTAAATAAGCAGTGTGTCCCTTGTCTGCAAACAAAACTTAACCTTCTTGCAAGCTTCTTTCAAGTTGAATTGTTAAGTGTCTGTAGGTCAGAGTATTCAAATGGAAAGATTCAAGGAATAGGTGGATCTTGACAGGTTCATCATGACTGTTCCCATTTCAATAAAAGATGCTCTAGTATTTAGACTAGAAAGAAAGCAGAAATTAAACAGTCTGGAAGTCATAGTGGAGGCAAGGCTTATAAAACTCAGGGCTGACTCTCAGCCAGCCTTCCTGGATGATAGCTTATGCTCATGAGTTTTCAGATGGACTAGAACAGGCCTTGGACTGTATGTGCATGGGAGATGATGCTCTTTACCAGGATTATCCCAGAACCAACAGTGCCTCCAGTTTACATTGGGACTTCAGTTCCATATCAAAATAGGGTCAATATTTACAGTCTTTTAATGCAATGCTTATTTTCCAAATATCTATTTTCTTGTATATGAGGCACCCTCTCTTTGCAGTTTCTTTGGAGACAATACAGTATGTGCTTCAATTTTAGGCCAGCTAAGGTTTTGGAACCCAGATGACCTGAATGCTTCACAGAGTGGATCTTGCCCTCCCCAAGACTGGATAGAAGAGAAACTACAAGAGGTTTGTGAAGATCTGGGCATCACTCGAGATGGTCACCTGAACCGGAAGAAGCTGGTCTCCATCTGTGAGCAGTATGGCTTGCAGAGTGTTGATGGAGAGGTGAGCCTGGTAGTATGTTTTGACTGGGGATTATGGGAAGTGCTTGGTTGGCCACAGGCTGGGAATGGTCATCCTGTGGCTTCCTGCAGCTCGATAGGAGACTGTTGTCTTTTCCTGGGAAGTCACTCTTCAAGATTTTGCCTTTGGGGAAGTCATGTTATATGGTAGAAAAAACAAAGCTGATATAGCTAGTACTTACTGAGTGCATACTCTGTTCCCTCACTGTGTTAAGTATGTTACCCCATTTGAGATGACCAGACATGAGCTCAGCACAGCTACCAGGCCAGATATATTTATGGAAGTTTCAATCAAAGGGTGAAATTTGGGGAAGTATGAAGGAAGAACTGAGCAGAAAATGGCACAGATCTGAGCTAGGAGGTGTACTTTGAATGGGAGGCTGCCGAGTTTTCAATTTTGGAAAGATCTCAGTATCGTCCCTGAGTTCTTAGGCAGACTGAGCAGTGGATAGGACAGGCTGCCTCCACATACCACTATGCAGGGATCACAGGGTACCCAGAACAGCCTTCACCACATTCTGGTCATGAGGAAATGGAATCATGAAGAAGCCCCCCAAAAGTCTTACTTGGTAACACTGCGTGTTGTTTTTCTCATTAAGAGAGGACCCATAGGACTGGTGTGTGAATAGCCTTGAAACACAGGAAAGCAAATAATTCTAAGACGTGTCTTTCCAAAAGGTAAAAATAAGGATTAGGGGGAGTTAGAGGCTAGGGTTACAGTAGCTCCAGAATCCTTCATTGTAATATAATGGTATTTGAAACCAGGTTGGCTGCTTTCTGGGGGGAAAAAGTGGTATTACATTCCTAACCAAGAAAGATTTATCTTCAAAAGCTGCCAAGTGGACTGACTTGCAGAAAAGTTTGTTTTTAAATTTTTTCTTTCTCTCATGTGTGTGACCATTATATACCCTTTCACTTCCTTTTCAGTGTCCCAGTGGTGACTTCAGCAGTGGCTGTTGAGTCATAAAATTAAATCATTGTCCTCACTTATAAACCAGTGACCTACACAGGTTGTTTTTAACAGGAAAATCTGCACAAACTTGAATTATCTAAAAATAATTCTTGGAATATAAACTGCAGCCACTCAGAGGGACCTGCCTTTTTTCCTCTGGGACTTCCTACAACCTGAGACACGAAGGGGCACATTCAGTTCTTCCCCTGTGGTGTGGGGGTGAGTAAGGCATTGCTCACTGAACACACCCGCACTTGGTGTTTTCCCCCTAAAGAATCACAAGATGCTGTTGTGCTTTCCATTGCTAGCTCTGGACTTAGAAAGTTGGGAGTTCAAGATGATGTTATTAGCATACAACTTGGGATCCTGGGATCTTACCCCTGAAAGCAGTTTGAACTGTCACCCCTCCTTTGTAGATGAAGACAGAGATCACCGATGCCTGGTGTTCTCATGAGAGAGAAGTAGATTCGGTGTCTCTGGCTGTCACTCATACTGTGCCCTCCATGAGTGAAGACACCTAAGAAGGCAGGGCTGGCAGACTACACCCCCGATGCTACATGAGCCTCCAAATGCTTTTATTTGACTTGTTCAGTGTTTTAAAAAGTGTTGTGGTATACTCTTTGAAATCGCAATATTTCAAAATTTTTCTAAATATCCTGTGGCGAGCGAGACCCAGCTGTCTATTTCGGAGAGGACAGTCAGCCATGTGCTCCACTTGCCTGGCCTCACCACTTTCTGATGTTCGAAGTCTCCCTACCTCAGTCATTCCCATCACCTTCCAGGCCCCTGTAGTTACCCAGATCTGGCCCCTAATGGTTGGTTTGTTTTCCCTCTAACCTACACACTGGGAAGTCATCCACCCACAGACCTGGCCAGTGTGTTGTGGAAACAAAAATGTCTGTAGTTCTAGGTGGGCCTCCTGCTCCTAGGACAGGTAGATGCTTCAGTTGGTCCTGTGCCCTTCATTCTTTTCAGCAGAAGCCTGTCTATCCAACCTCTTCTGAATTCATATCCTTTTGCTAACTACTTCCCACCTCCCACCATAACTAACAAGAATCTATAGCTCTAGCAGTTTGAATGGATTAAGTAATGGTGTGTAGGCCATCTGGAAGCGGCACTGATTCAGCCAGGGTCCCAGGTCAAGCTGTATAGGTATAATGTTAGAGGTAAAATATGTCTCGTTAACTTCCATTGGTGCACCACAGTTTTGTGGTCACTTCTCGTTGGATGGGCCTGAATGCCACCTCGTCTAAGTGGTAAGTCTTTGGTACTGAGAATGATGCAGAACAGCTAAGGGCTTCGGCACCTTCAGCATCTTGTCCCAAATGCCATCCTGTGGACTCAATCACAGGATTTGCTCTTAGAACCTATTGCTTTTTCTAAACATTTCCTTCTATCAGAAAAGTTTCCTTGGGGGCTAGTGAGATGGCTAAGCAGTTAAGTGCACTGCCTGCTCTTGCAGAGGACCTGGGTTCAATTCCTAGCACCCACTTGGCAGCTAACAGAACTGTCTATAACTCCAGTTCCAGGGGATCTGATGCCCTCTTCTGACCTCCCCAGGCATTTCACAACACAGATGCACTTACATATACATGCAGGCAATACACTCATACACAGAAAATAAAAAGTAATAAAATATTTTTTTAAAAAGAAAGAGTTGCCTTGTTTCAGAATCCTCCCCAAAATGGAACACATGTTTGCTATTGGCTGTGAATTTGGGGAAGGGGTTGAAATAAAATTTGTTGCCAGTTCTGTCTTCTTGCACCTCGGTGGCCTGGGCATTACTTGGGAGCTTGTTAAAAACACACAATCTCAGGCCCCTCCCTCAGCCTCTGACAACAGTGTGTATTTTAGTAAGACTGAGTGATTTCTGTTCTGTTCATGGATGCCTATTCCTATGTAAAAACTTTATCTCACAAAATGACAAGAATCTCAATAGGAGGTCTATACCTTTCTTCCCTGTTGTGTGGCTTCTAAGTTTATGCCACTACCCCCCCCCCCCGCTTCCTGTTCCTCTGTAGGGCTAAGGAACAAACCATCTCTCAGGCCAGCCTCCAAACAGCTTGTTATATGAGGACTATTTAATGGCTGTCAGAGAGTGCAAAATGGCCAGTCACAATTCTCTCATATTTCTGTCTCTTGGAATGTATCACAAAATTCTTCTCACCCAGTCTTGGTGCCTAACACATTAAACAAAAATCCAGCATGTACAGTGGTGTTTCAAGTAAGGGTCTAACCCCAAGTGTGGATCTCAGACCCAAACCTTTACATCACTGCAGTCCCAGACCAGATTTACTGTGCTTGCAGCTAGCGTGCTGTCTTTCTGTCTTTTCTGAGGCTGTGATAAAACACCCAGACAGAAGTAACTAGTTCAAGCCATAGGTCATCATAGTTGGATGTCAAGGCAGCAAGAGTTTGAAGCAGCTGGTCATACCCGATCCCTAATCAGGAACAGAGAGGAAATGATTGCAAGGCCAGTGTCCTTTCTCTACTTACATAGTCCAGGACCCCACCTGCAGTGGGTGGGTCTTCCCACCTCAGTTAATGTGATCAAGATAATCACTCACAGGTGTCCAGAGGCTTCTTAGGTAGTTCTAGATTCTGTCAAGTTGACAGTTAAAACTGACCACACAGGCCAATTTGAAAACTTCAGAATAAGCCAAATGTCACCTAGAATCGCCACATGGATAGTGGAGATCCAACTAACTTCTATTGTTAAGACCACGAGAAGTTATAACCTTATGTTTTAAGTACTTTTTCAGTTTGTTGGAATAATATTTACAACATTAAAGACTGCCTTCTCTAGAACTGGGAATGGAAGAGAACAGTTGGTTACTGCACCGTGTGTGGCTGTGGAGATGTTGCAAACGGGCTTTTATTTGGTTTGGGCGAGAGGGGAAGAGATCATTTCCGGGGAGGGAAATTCATTTAAAAAAGAATGGAGGCATAATTATATTTCTAGAGTCTTCAGGTCAACAGTGGTGTGTATTTCTCTTGGCCAGAAATATATTTTGAGCATGTGTTGTTTTGAGTGCATTTAAAATGTGTGATCGCTCTTTTCTAGATGCTTGAGGAAGTATTTCATAATCTCGATCCTGATGGTACGATGAGTGTTGAAGACTTTTTCTATGGTTTGTTTAAAAATGGAAAATCCCTCACACCATCAGCGTCTACACCCTATAGACAACTAAAAAGGCATCTCTCCATGCAGGTAAGAAATCAATGGGAGATCTGGGTGTGGTGCTACACACGTGTAACCCCATACTAGGAAGGCAGAGGCAGGAGAATCAATACAAACTGAAGGTTAGCATGGGCTACATAGTGGGACCTTGTCCTAAAAAAAATAGAGGCTGCCATATATATATGAGAGTACATTAAATTTGGCATGAGGGCAATGGAGGGAGGTGCAGATAGTGTAGGGGAACTAAATACCATCAAACTATATTGTGTGAAAATAGCAAAAATTCAATAAAAAATAAAATTAAAAATAAAAAACAAAAAGTAAAGAAAAGAAAAAGAATAGTATTTTCTTTCAGAGTAAGGGTTAAATCCATTTAATAATTTTGGATGAATTATTCTGTTGTCTAAAATAAAATACCAACAAGAGAGAGTATTCTTTTGGAGAATGAGAAAGACTAAACCATTAGAAAGGAAAGGTTGACTTGAGAAATGACAATAAATTACATCTTAGGAAGGCTCTTAACTATGCCTTTTGATGCCAGCTGGAGGTCAAAGGAAACCTAATGTCAATAGAGACATATCTCATCTATGGAGAACTCTCCCAGAAGAGTGTTTTTGATAAGCTTATAGGCTTGACTCCCTGGGAACCACAGATCAAAGACGCTGCATAGCTTTTTTTTTTTTTTGCCCCTTAGCAGTATAAATTAAATTCTGCTCTCTGGGGTCAGGACTGGCAAATCCGTGTTTTAACCAGTATATAGCTGAACTGCTAGGGCTCCAACTAAGTTTTCTACCCTTTTTTCTTCCAGTCCTTTGATGAAAGTGGGCGTCGGACCACAGCTCCATCAGCAATGACAAGTAGCATTGGCTTCCGGGTCTTCTCCTGCCTGGATGATGGGATGGGCCATGCATCTGTGGAGAGAATTCTGGACACCTGGCAGGAAGAGGGCATTGAGAACAGCCAGGAGATCCTGAAGGTGTGGCAGGAAATGGCAGTTCCAGGAAGAGAGGGTCATTCTTTGTTGTAGAAACTCTGATTTGATGTGTCCTTAATGTTTTCAGATTAAAGAAGTAACTTTTCCAACCCCCTTTAACCAGCAGTCTGTTGCTAAATATTTCCATGTTTTTAACTCTTAAATGATTAATGTAAGAAAAGCTCTAAACTGATCTTTGGTTAGTAAAGATTCAGTTTATACTGTTTTGTTTACTTGTAAATGACAGTATTTGACAAAATATAAACAGCCGTATTTTGATTTTTTGAGGGAAAAAATATGTTCTAGATTGAAGATTGTCCCTAAGGAAAGGGAGGCATCTCATTTCTGGACTGTCTTCAGTCTCTGAATGACCTTCACATTTTCTGCTTTCTGAAGATGGAACTTGTGATTTGTTTGGAATTTATTTCATGTTCTGATTTCTAGGCCTTGGATTTCAGCCTGGATGGAAATGTCAACCTGACAGAATTGACACTGGCTCTGGAAAATGAACTTTTGGTCACCAAGAATGGCATTCACCAGGCAGCTCTGGCCAGCTTCAAGGCTGAGATCCGGCATTTGCTGTAAGTGGAGCCAAAGGCTCACCTGCTCCATTCCCCCTCCCCTTGTCCACCAAGTCATCGAGCTGCCTCTGATGAGCACTCTTCTAGTCCACAGGCCAACATGGCTGTTCTTCATATATAGCTGCTAACCAGTCTCCTTAAATGGAGGAACACAAGGTGAAACTTAGATTGGCCTGAAGCTTTTGAAGGGAACAGTGGAATGCCTTTTTGTTTGGGGAAGGATTTGGTTGTCTTGGTATTGAGTTTCTATTGAAGCAAGCCAGATGAGAGCTTTTTTGGTGTACTGGTTGCTTAGAAACAGTTTCCTATTAACTCAATTTATTTCTAATTCTAGGGAACGAGTTGATCAAGTAGTCAGAGAAAAAGAGAAGCTACGGTCAGACCTGGACAAGGCTGAGAAACTCAAGTCTCTGATGGCTTCAGAGGTGGACGACCACCATGCGGCCATTGAGCGGAGGAACGAATACAACCTCAGGTGTGACCAGGGGGCAAGATCTCCCCCTCCCCCTCATCCCTCTTCCCCTTTCTCCAGCCCAGAGCAGGGCCAGTACAAAGCAAGGGGTGCTTTACCTACCTGCCTATGTGGCCACACCTGGCTGCAGAGGGTTAGGTGTGGCTCAGCCTGGAGGAAGGCAGGACACATTAGACATTTTCCCTGTGCTTTGTGGCTCTACAACTCTTTTTTTCATTTTTAGCAGAGCCACATAGTGGCCCCTGAGGGATCTGAAGGCCACTTGTTGATTATCCCTTCTCACAGGAAACTGGATGAAGAGTACAGGGAGCGCATAGCAACTTTAAAGAATGAACTCCGGAAGGAGAGAGAGCAGATCCTGCAGCAGGTGGGCAAGCAGCGTGTGGAACTCGAGCAAGAAATTGAAAAGGCCAAAACTGAAGAGAACTACATCCGGGACCGCCTTGCCCTCTCCCTGAAGGTAATCCTCCTATTAGCTCTGTGGTCCAGGGCCATGCCGGGTAGCTACGGTGAGCACTCCAGCTCTCTGACAGCACCAGGCTTAATCCAGGGATTCCTACTGGGTCATGGCTCAGACATGGCACTGGCTTTGCTAAGATTGGGACTGCAAGTCCAGGATTCTGGTGCGATGACAGAGTTGATCAGTGTAGCCTGTTCTTACCTTCTTACATCAGATAGGGACGGGGTGTCTGGGAGAACCACTGCACACTGGAAAGCTTTGATGAAGTTACTTAAGCCTGTTTCCTAATGTACAGATGGGTACCATAATACTGACCCCTTACCTTGGTGTGAGCATTGTATCAGATGATACAGATAAGGTGTCTGCAGTATATCAAGTATATGTGAAATGTATGCTACTGTTGCTGTTCCTAAGGCCCCACGCATCAGAAACAAAGGCCAGCACTACTGTTGGCATCTCCTGAATTTTCCCTCTAATCAGCAGCATCATCATATACTAAAAGTCCCAGAAGTTGCAATTTTCAGTCATCCCCACTAATTATCACTCATCGGTCTCTAAGTTGTGTTAATACTCTGAAATGCCTCTGAAGTTGATCCCTTCCCCTTGCATTCCCCAGCCTCTGATTAGGCTCAGAATTCATCATGACCCCTCAGCTGGTTAATATATATCCTGCACCGTCCTTTCCTCGCCTATCAGAACGACCTTACTAAAGATACATGCAATCATGCTGGTACTGTTAGTTAAAAAAAAAAAAGAAAAGAAAAACTGCTAGCAGTCCCCAGACCGCGGCCAGCATACCCATCACCGTTCCTCCACAACCTCAGTTCCTGCGAGCAACTCCCAGGCCTGCCCCACCCATTGCACCTTCTATGGGCTCTGGGTTCCTCTTTTCTGCTCTTTTGCCACCTTCCTCTGCACCTCAGGCCACAGTGCCTTTTCATGCCCCTTAACATTTCCTTTCTTGTTGCCTGGGGACAGTGCTTTTACTATTGCTGTAACTATACCCACCTCCGCGTTCCCTGTGGTCGGCAGCATATCTGATTTGGTTTCCAGAGGAGCAGCGTCTGGTATGCAGAGTTTGCCCCGTATTATTTTAGCATCTCAATTTGGCTGTTCTTTCAGAGATTAAAGTACTAGAATCACATTTTAGGAGAAGGTAGTGGTTTTTTTTAAATGCTTCAAGTACATTCTTTTTTACTCCATATTGCTATGTGAGAGTGTGAACTAGAATACATTAAAAATATGCTGGCTTTCTATTCTTTTGGCAAAATGTACTTTGAAAATAACATTCTTCCAATCAGCCTTTAACACTGGAGAAGAAAAGATGTCAAATGTAAGTGCGTATTTTTCTTTTAAACAAATGTGGGTAAAATCTTTCTAAAAAGTACTGTGAAAGGTTTTGGTTTTGAGATGGGATCTCACTACATAGCCCTGGCTGGCCTGGAACTCACTAGGTAAACCAGGCTGGCTTTGAACTCATAGAGATCCTCCTGCCTCTGCCTCCAGAGTGCTGGGAATAAAGGTGTGCATCTTCACGTCCATCAAAAGATCTTTTTTAAATGAAAAAAAAAAACTTTTATGAGTTCTAGTTGGTGTATTATATTATTATAATCACTTAAACATATAAATTATGAACAATTTACATGTAGTTTTCATATCCTTAAGTCAAAATAAATTTGTAAATTAAGTATAAAGCAGGCTGTAATACCCATAAATTAAATTTAATTTAATTTTTCATTAATTGACTTTAGATTTAATATACTTTTTATGTTTTTTTCTGAGTTTTCTTGCTACAGCCTAGACAAGGTATTTTTTTATATTACATTTGTTTGTTCATTTGTGTTGGGGGCACACACTGTGCACATGAGCATGTGGAGGTCAGAGGGCAACTTTCGGGAGTCAGTTCTTACCTGGGCCATCAGGATTAGATTCAGGTCAGCAGGCTTGATGGCAAGTGCCTTTACTCTCTGAGCCATCTTGCCAGCCCTAAACAGGGCATTTATAACTAGACTTCTTTCATTCAACAATATATTGAGGATATTTTTATCTCACTTAAAATACTCCACTATAATACTGTGCAAAAATAAAGCCATATATGTAATTTTTTAAATAAACATTTGTTGTCGAAGTAATTTTTCCCATTTAAAAGTCATATTAAAAAGTGAAATTAATTGCAAATCATTTAATCCAATATCTCCAAGGCATTATGATTTTGAAATACAATCAGTATGCAACAATAGCCACAAGCTATTGTATATATTTATACTCTGTGGATTTTGGTATTTTCCTCTCACAGCTGTATCTCAGTGGGTACAAGATGCATTTTAAGTGTACAGTGTCCACATGGGCCTGTTAGTGGCTAAGATATGGGGCAGCTTAACTTTTTACGGTTTTCTTTAAAGGCGAACTTTCTGATCATGAGAATAGGTATCATCTTTTTAATATTTCCTTTTGTTTCTGTTTTTCTCTAGCTTTCAGTATACACAGACTTGTAAAATTTGGAGCACTGGTTTATGCTTTTTATAAAATGGTACAACAATTTGCTTATTTCTTAATTCGTGCCATGTTTATTTTCCCTTCTCTAGGAAAACAATCGCCTCGAAAATGAGCTTCTGGAAAATGCCGAGAAGTTGGCAGAATATGAGACTCTGACAAACAAACTTCAGCGCAATTTGGAAAACGTGTTAGCAGAAAAGGTAAATCTGTCTACTTCTGACTTCCTGACGGGTTGCCCAAAATGTCATTCACCCGAGAGCGGAAGCTGCCAAGACCATTTTTATTAGGGAACAACATGGGTACCTAGCAGAAGCTGGAGCTTTGCAGGATGTAATTTAGTCGGGTGGCTGTGAGGGAACCCTGGCACTGAGATGCGTTCTGCCTGAGCTGCCACTCCCACCCCCATTCCGGTTGGTGGAAATGGTACATTCCTGTCATATTTGGGAGGCTGGGTGACACCAGAAACTGGACTTTTTGGAATGTGATAGGTCAAAGAAGGGCACTTGGGAAAAATGACAGCCTTGCCCTTTCCCCCTTCTAGTTTGGTGACCTCGATCCCAGCAGTGCCGAATTCTTCCTTCAAGAAGAGAGGCTGACACAGATGAGAAACGAGTATGAGCAGCAGTGCAGGGTGAGTGGCTGAGGAGGTGGAGTGACCTGGGAGGACCAGGGTTCAAGCCCAGCCTCAGCACTTCCTGGTGCGTGTCCAGCAAGTCACTTAACTCTGCAGATACCTCAGCTTCTCTTCTGTACAGTGGTAAAGTGAGGGTGAATGCAAAAGCCAGGAAGCACTCAAGTCTAGCTAGTAAGCCCTTCCCAGTGCCTACCAAGGAAACACAAGTACTCCTATGAATAGCGGGAGTTTTCTATTCATTTTTTTTTTTTAATTAACTCCTCTAAGCTTAGGATTTTGATATTTTTTTCTTAAACAAAAAGTATTTATTTACTTTAACAAGGTAAATATAACTGAGTTCTAATTGCTTTAGATAAAATTTGTACTTGTGGAGAGGTATGAAACAGTCACCTCCTGGAGAGATTGCTTGTAGTCTACCTTCTCAGAAAATACATGTGTACATTTGAGGAGATGACACATTTCTGCTGCCTTTATAATTAAGTTTTAGCTCTTAGGTCTAGTATTTGCTTTAAATTCCTCTAAATTCCATCACCTCTACCTCTCTAGTCCCCCCCCAATCCATCTCCCTCTTTTTTTTTTATTTTTCAATCATTATTTTTTTTAATTTTTAATAACTACATGATTAGAGGAAGCATTTCACTACAGATTTAACATATTCAGTAACATACTCCATCTCCCTCTTTTTGTGACAGCTCTGTATACCATACATTCTGTGCATTGGAGGTGTGTAATTCTGTATCTTTTGTTCTGATTCACAAAGCTGTGTAGTGCTCACCACAGTCAATTTGCCAGTGTTTTCATCACTCCAACAAGAAACCCCTGCTCCACAGTTTCTCCCATGTACCTCAGCTATAGGCCACTGCTGGTCTGCTTTCTGTGTATAGGTCTGCCTAATCCTTACCTTTCATATAATGTGTGGTCCTTCATAACTGGTTTCCTTTTCCCAAGGATATTGTCAAGGTTCACCCATGTTGTAGCGTGTATCAATTTAACACTGCTTTTAGAGCCTGACTTAAAAATCCCATCATACAGATAACATCGCATTTTGGTTTTCCATTCATTAGTTAGTAGACATTTGGGGCTTTAGGAATAATGCTATTATGCAAATTCTTGCACTTTGATTTCTCTTGGGATATATACCCAGCAGTGGATTGCTGGGTTATATGGTAAATCAGCGTTTAACGTTCTGAGGGATGGGCAGACCTCCTCCAAAGCGGTTGTATTGGGTTACATCCCACTGTACGAGAGTTCCAGTTCCCCCACATCTTTGTTAACAGTTATCTTATGCTATCATAGATTTTATTTGCATTTCCCTGATAGCTAACAATTTTGGGGCTCTTTTAATATGTTTATTAAAAGTATACTTATAATATACTTGGTTATTTGTGTATTTTCTTCGGAGAGGTGTCTGTTATATCCCTTTCTCATTTTCAAATTGGATTTCTTGTCTTTGAGCTGCAATAGTCTATAAATTCTAATTATGTTTTATCAGATATATAATTAGCAAATTTTTTCTCCAATTGCATACATTGTCTTTTTACTTCCTTTTTTAAAAATTTGCTTTATTTTTAATTATGTGTAGATATGAATGTCTGTGTGTATGTGTGGGTGCATGAGTGTGTACCCAAGGAGGGAAGAAGAGGGCAGCAGATCTCTTGGAGCTGGAATTGCAGGCAGTTGTGAGCCTCCTGACATGGGTACTGGGGACCGAACTCAAATCCTCTGGAAGAGTAGCAAGCTCTCTGAACCACTGAGCCATCTCTCCAGCCTTTATCTTTTTACTTCTTGATAATGTCTTTTGAAGCACAATTTTTTTTTCTGTTTTCCAATTTATCTCTTGTTGCTTGTGCTTTTGGTGTAAAGCTAGTGTTCGTTTTTCAACCCCAGGTTTTACAAGACCAAGTGGATGAACTCCAGTCTGAGCTAGAAGAATACCGTACACAAGGCAAAGTATTCAAGCTCCCCTTGAAGAACTCGCTATCGGAAGAACTTAGTGTTAACTGTGGTGGCATAGAGCCTGGCCAGGGTAAACACATTCATACACCATCTTTTCGGTATCTATGTTTTACTTTGTTTTAAGAGCATCGCAAACCTCTGGAGCACAGGAGGGCGAGACTTGAGCAGTATTCTTTTCTTAAGCTGTTTCACTTGTGGTCAAGGTTTTCATTTGTCCTTGAAGTCTTTATGAAAATATTTCTGTCTGATTTTTGAAGTACATCAACAAAGGAATGAAACACATCAAACTCTGAGGGTGCCAGTTCCTTCCTGGTATGAAGATGGTTTGGAAGAAGGAGCCAGCCACAAACCACAGAACCCATAACTGATTTTCTTATGCCAGCTAGGCCGGATGCTTGTGTTGCCTCTGCAGAATAGGAAATAAGTTAAGGGCTGGTGTCTGTGGCATTGAGGGAGATGTTGAGTGGCACAGTTAGAGGGCAGACTTGCTTGGGAACCATCTCATATTTGCTCTCAGCTCTCTCCCTGATGCTGTGCTCTTTCCTCAGTGTGCCAGGTTTGAATTTTAGCAAGGGCTCATATCAATTCTCTTGTTATTTATACCTTCTCCCTTCCTCTTGGTCCTTATGAAGGTGGCTTATTCCTCCCCCTCCTCTCTACTGTAAGATCAGTAGGTGGTTGGGGTCCCTCTGATCCTTGGCTTACTTACTGTAGTCAAAGGTGGAAATGAGCTACATCTCATCAGCTCTTCCACCTAAATGTTGGCTGTGCTCCTCATCGATATGTGAAACTCTGCCATCTTGGAGTGGCTTTTACCCATGTACTACTACTCAGTTGGGAGTGAGCCAGAATCATGAACAGAAATCCCAAGGCAAGATTATCAATTCCAGCTGCTAGACCTGTGCCCAAGAACACATTCTCCATTTTTCTTTGCAGCTCCATATGAGAAAACCATTTGGGGTCTTACTGCCTGAAGAGACTTCTAATAGTAGATACAATACTTTATGCTGCACTAGCTCAGCCCCCGACTTCTGCTCACATTTTCAGTGTTCTTCTCAGTCCCCATCGTGGGTAGTTGCAGAAGTAAGCGCATACGAAGGGGCTGAGGATTCCTTTCCCAAATTGCTGCATCCACACTCCTAAGCCATGCCCTATTTTTAGCTGATAATTTAAGGTGGGGATGCACCCCACCAGGAAACTCACAACAGTAAAACAATCTTAGGCAGTATTGAGTGATAGATTAGACATCTTGACCCCTGAAGTTAACCCCTTATGACCTAGCAGTAAGTATGCTAGCCAGCCCTTCATTCATTCATTCATTCATTCATTCATTTCCCTGGCCATATTTCCCCTCTGCTAATTTGTCACCAGGTGGTTTGTTTCTGGATGACTAGAAGCCTGGTTGGTTCAACCAAACCACCTCATGCTATTCCCTCACCATGGATCATGTTCGCTAAGAGGAGCTCACATTTATCCAACATTTTCCACATTTAAACCCCCATTTATCATTCTAAAAGATGGATTCTACTAAGGTTTGGCACAGCACCTAAACCTAAGAGAATCTATTCACCTTAGTTTCTTCTTGTTTGTCCTAATGCTTGCAATCCAGAGTCTTCCCTTGACTTCTGCTGTTTCCTAGTAGCCCAGACCCAAAGAATTTCTTAGTTAAGCTGGATGCCCCTTCCCAGATGCCAGATTGTGACAATGAAAGAACCCGAGGTGCAGGGTCAATGAGTCCTGTGTGTTTTCAGGGCTTGATTCTGAAGAGTGCAACCCACTGAATATGAGCATTGAAGCAGAGTTGGTCATCGAGCAGATGAAAGAACAGCACCACAGGGACCTGTGTCACCTGAGACTGGAGCTTGAAGAGAAAGTAAGTCTTGCTTGCTTCTCACATCTCTGAGTTCTGATGCTATGTGGGGCGTTCTGCTGCCCTCACAGACCAGCCCTTCCTGTGCATTACTCCAGTCTAGTGTCTGCCAGGAACCCACTTCCTCAGACTGAGGTCACGGCCTTTTCCTCTCCAGAGTTTCCAAAATGTACTGTCCTCAGCCTTCCGTATTATAATAATTATTTTATTTCCAACTTGTCAAAAAAAAATCCTAATTAAACCAAAGTAGCCCTTTGATGTAGCATTTGATGCAGCCCTTTGAATACAAATTCTGATGATTGGCCTCCCAGTCCTTCACTATGTGGCATCCACTTACCTTCATTATTTTTTTTTCTGCATATGTATTTGTATGTGTGTGTATGCATGTTCACATGTGTGCATGCTTACATGTGTGTGGGCATGTGGATGTGTGGAGGCTAGAGGTTCATGTCCAGTGTCTTCCCAGACTACTCTTCTCTATTTATTGAGGCAGGGTCTGTCACTCGATCTCAGAGCTCACCAATTCAACACTCCTAACTAGCCAGCTTGCCTGGGAGCTCTCCTGTCTCTGCCTCCCCAGTGCTGGGATTACAGGTGTCTGCCACCGTGCCCAGATTTTTAATGTCAGCTCTGGAGATGGAACTCAGGTCCTCTTTACCAACTAAACTATCTCCCCAGCATTCACTTGAGTTTTACTAGTTTATGAAGAGCTCTTGTTGAGCACTAAGTAAATCTCTGCGGGTGATCCCTTTGCCTTCCCACCTGTTCTTTCCAGTGCAAACTTAGGGTCTTGAATATTTAATTTAATTCAAATGTTTCTTGAACTCTGTAAGGCCAGGCCATAATGAAACACAAAGTTGAGTAAGTCCTTTGTCAGTTCAATGAGAGACCCTGGCCAGGCTAGTCTACTTGGTGAGTTCCAGGCCAGTAAAAGATGCTATCTCAAAGCAAAAGGTAGATGGTACCTGAGGATGATACCAAGATTTTCATCTGGTCTTCATACACATGCACACATATTCATCTATACCATACACACACAAATCAATAAATCAATCAGTCACTAAGTAAATAATAAATAAATAAATGCAGACCTTGTCTAAATATTTGACTTCAGATGTTATTGAATTAAGTCACTTTCAGTCAGAATGAGAAAACAGAATTTCCTGTGGGACAGAAGTCCTTGCTGCCCCAGCATCCCTTTTTCCAAGGCCTCACACTGAATCATCTTGTGGTTCCACTGTCTGACCTTAGGTGCACTGTTATGAAAAGGAGCTGGATGAAACCAGGATCACCCATGAAAAGGAGCAGGAGGCCATGAAGCAAAAGTATGAGCATGGAATGCACACCTTGGAGAAACAGATAAGTGACCTTAGAAGTGAAATTGCAGACCTTCAAGGGCAGGCCGTGGTGCTGAAGGAGGCCCTCCACAGCACCACCTGCAGGCACGAGGAGGAGAAAAGACAACTACAAATGGTGTTTGATGAGGAAAAGACTCAGCTACGTGAGGAGCTAAGGCTGGAGCATGAGCTGGAGCTCAAGGCCAGACTGGAGCAGGCAGAGGAAAGCTTTCACCAAGAGAGAGAGGGACTTACTCAGGGTAGCTCCTGGACCGAAGAGAAGGTGAGAGGCTTGACTCAGGACCTGGAGCGATCTTTCCAGGAGCAGCTGCAAAGCCTGGTGCAGAAGCATGCTGTCGAGAAAGAGGAGCTGAGGAGAGAGCTCTTGGAACTTCACCAACAGGGACTTCAAGAAGAAAGGTAAGAAAGTGAGGGGAGCCAGAAGCAGCCCAGCACCGCTTTTCACAACACCAGATGTTCACATCATTTAGAGAGGCCTGGAAAACCAGGGGGCAGAGCAGCCTAGACAGTTAGTAGATTCTCTTGAAAAAATTTCAACCACCTTTGCCCTCCTGTTTGTACATGAGCCTTCCCTGGAGTTATTGGAACTGTTCTGATGTATGTGCATGGGGAGCGGGCTAGTATTGAAGGAGGAAATTGTTCCTGGTATTGAGACTTACTGTATTTCCTGTGGCTCCAGATGAGGATAAGATAGCCTTGGACATGGTTCCTTCCTACTTCAACCCTGTTGCTTTCTGAGAAAAGCTATTTATAAGCTGGATTCTGGGCAAAGTTATATTTCCTCCCAGAGTTATGAAATGGCACTTTGTGTTTACCTTCTTTGTGTGAAATTCCAGTATAATTGAGAGCTTTCAAGCTTTCTGCACTGCTTAAACTAACGATGCTTTATTAAATAAGAAGTGAAAGAAGAAGGAATTTATTAATATGCCTAATTTATGTCACTGAAGTCCTACAATGCCTACTTCATTCAAGGGAAGGAGTATTTCCCAAATTAGGAGTAAAGTCAATATGTATTTGATTATTTAATGTGAAATTCCAGTTTAAGACATTGGTTTCTTTGATGAGTGGTGACTGGTATACTTGTCTGTAAATATAAGGATCCATCTTTAGCATACAATGAAAAATTACATTTGTCTAGGGCTATGACAGAGGTAGAGTTTTCTCTAGGATCTGTGACCCCTCCAGCCACGTGTATTTGGCTATGTTTACAGTGCCACACATGAATTCCTTAAAACACATAAATACATTCAGGAGGATATCAAAGAATTTGGTTTTTTAAGTTTCCCCCTGCTTTAGAGAAAGGTAAGTTTTCCCAATTTATGACTTCCTATCTTAGCTCCCAGAAAAGAGATCCCTTCCCAGTATGTACGAATCACGGGGAAGTAAGATCCTTCATAGAAAGTGTTTCCGGTGTTTGCCAGGCAGCCCCTTTGCACGTGGGAAGTCTGCTTTGCTCGCTTCCGGAGTTGGCAGCAGTTTCAGTAATGCTGTATGTTGACCACATTTAGGGAAAAAGTGGAAACAGAGTGTGATAGAAGAACCTCTCAGATAGAAGCCCAGTGTCGGGCTGACTGTGAGAAAGTCACCAAGAGATATGAACAAGCTCTGCAAAACCTGGAGGGGCGCCACTGCCAAAAGCTCAAGGACCTCCTGGAGCAGCACCTGGAGGAGAGGGCCCAGTGGGAATTCGAGAAGGATGAGCTCACTCAGGAGTGTGCAGAAGCCAAGGAGCAGCTGAAGGAGACACTCCAGAGAGAGCGAGCAACTTCTCTGGTCCTGAGCCAGGAGAGGGAGATGCTGGAGAAGACATACAAAGAACATGTGAACAGCATGGTTCTTGAAAGAGAGCAGCTGCTCCAAGACCTGGCAGACCTACGGCATGTGTCTGAGAGCCAGCACAGCCTCCTCTCGGACCAGATACTTGAGTTGAAGAAAAGTCACGAAAGAGAGCTAAGGGAGCGAGAGCGGGTGCTGGGCCAGGCAGGGGCCTCTGAGCAGCAGGCCAGCCAGTGGCTTGAAAGTCTAGAATGTGAGCAAGAGAGGCAAGAGATGGCAGGCAAGCTTATGGCCCTGGAGAGTGCCCACAGAGTGACTCTTGAGGAAGCAGAACGAGAGAAGGCAAAGATGAGTGCAGAAATCTGCCAGCTGCAGAGTACAATAAAGGGCATGCAGCGGGTAGCGTCTCTCCCCATGCTTCAGGCTGGCTGTCGGGCGATGGCAGGGGAGGAGGCAGAAGGAAATGGAGCCATGACCCTGCTTCAGCAAGGGGAGCAGCTATTGGAAGAAAATGGAGACGTCCTCATCAGCCTGCAAAGAGCTCATGAGCGCGCAGTGAAGGAAAATGCAAAAATGGCGACTGAAATTTCTAGATTGCAACAGAAGCTGAAAAAATTAGAGCCAGGGTCAGTGATGTCATCTTGTTTAGAGGAGCAAATGACCGAGATTTCTGGAAGTTCTGTGGAAGAAGCAAAACCATTTTTATCACAAATGAAGCAAGTAGAAAGTGTAAGCACCAAGCACATCCTGAGTGACCTGGGAGACCATGAGGCCCAAGACCTGGGGAGTACAGGGACAAGCTCTGTCGAGAGGCAGGAGGTTAAAATTGGGGAGTCTGAAGTTTCCCTAGAGTGCTTTTCTGAGCTTGAAAATAGTGAAGACACCAGGACTGAGTCCTGGGACCTGAAGAATCAGGTGAGTCAGCTTCAGGAGCAGCTAATGGTCTTACATGCAGACTGTGACCGAGCTTCTGAAAAGAAACAGAACCTACTTTTTGATATTTCAGTGCTGAAAAAGAAATTAAAGATGCTTGAGAGAATCCCAGATGCATCTTCCAGGTATAAGTTGTTATATGAAGATGCTGCTAGAGAGAGCGACTGTCTTCAGGAGGAGCTGAGAGTGATGGAGACACGCTATGACGAGTCGCTGGAAAACAACAAAGAACTCACCACCGAAGTTCTCAGGTTGCAGGATGAGTTGAAGAAGATGGAGGAGGTGACAGAAACGTTCCTTAGCCTGGAAAAGAGTTACGATGAGGTCAAAGCAGAGAATGAGGAGCTGAATGTTCTGGTGCTGAGACTTCAAGGGAAGATTGACAAGCTACTGGAAGGAGCCACCCCGCAGTATGACAGCTACTCTTTGTGGGAAGCCCCTTTAGGAAACCTGGAGGTCAACTCGGATGAAAACGTGCTTGAACTCAGTCAGACCCCAGAAGAGCGTGTGCCAAAGCTTACGAGCCGGCACCATATCATAAAACAGTGTCAGCAAGAAACCGAGTGCTGTGAGCCAGGAAGCACACGGCTCCTGGCTAGAGTAAAAGCACGTGAAATTGCCTGGTTCCGCAGAACAATTCACACACAAGAAAAGCCCAGAGTGCAGAGTCAAGTTATCCTGGAGGAAAACACTGCTCTCCTAAGCCTTCAAGACACACATTTTCAACAACAGGCCACGATAGCAGAGTTAGAACTGGAGAAACAAAAGCTACAGGAGCTGACTAAGAAGTTGAGGGAACGAGTCACAACTTTAGTTAAGCAAAAAGATGCACCTTCTCAGGGAGAGAAGGAGGAAGAGCTGAAGGCAATGATGCATGACTTGCAAAGCACGTGCAGTGAGATGCAGCAGAAAGTTGAACTTCTGAGGTAACGTATGGGCTTTCTAGACCTCATGGACTCCCGCAGAGTACCTGATCAAATCTAACTTCTGCTGCTTGCCGTGCCTAGAGAAACTAACCTGTTAATGCTCAGGAAGAGTGTCCTAGACTTCCTTCTGCTTCTGTGTCGCATTAACAAGTAGAGTAACCTTGTCTAGGAGGCATCCCTTTCCTCGTAGCAGATCATTGTTGTTCCTATGGGGTGTGGAAGTTCAAAATGCCAAGTGTCTGCTGTTTAACCACATGCATCATCGGTGTGCATCCTTAACTCTTTCCTAGCACTTCCTTTAGATGGATAGATATTGTTTTGCTCAGTGTTACTGTCCTTACTTCATGAAGCATGTTATGGATGAATGCCTTTAGTGTAATATTAACTCACTTCGTAGATAACAACTTTCTCTTATACTAATATAGGAAAAATGTTTACTAGGTTGTAGTTTTATACTTCTGTCATTTGAAGTACATGCTGATATCCTAAAACAGTAAATTTTTTGTATTAGAGCATATAATTTTACCAGGGAGTTACTGGAGTCTAATAAATATGCCTGAAGAGTAAAGACAAAAGTAGAGCTAATTTGAACCACTCCCAACCTGATTTTATGAAATATGATCACATTTTGGTATTCTAGCAAAGCTGATTTTAAAAAAAACATAAAAATATTATACCATGTCTGAAGTATCTTTATGGTATAAAATAATTTAGTTCTGAATGTAGTTTTTTCTCAGACCATTTTTATTTCAGAATATCAGAATGTAACGAGAAGAATAAACTGTGTGTATTTGGTGCCCCTTTGATCTATGTAGCAAATTTTCTTTCTGTAGGTACCTGGGGGCCTAAAACTAAATATCACACCATTTAGTAATGTGGCTTTTGTCTGTTGGGAACAGGGAAGACTTGAGATGGAGATAAGTGAAGTCATTTCTTCAAAGCAATATGGCTACCATTGGGAAACTCAGCACCCAGTGTTGGCTTTGTGTCTCGATTCCTGTCTCTGTGCTTGACATTTTTAGCCACACTTCTCCAATGTCTTTTAGTGAGATTTCCCAAAAGAAGCGAATCAATATGTTACAGCTTGATTTCCAAGTACTAAGAGACAACTAATTTTGATTTCTATTTTAACTGGCATGGAATACTTACTTTATTGGAAGTTACTAGAAAATATTTTCCAAAGATACCAGATGACAGCCATGTTGTAACTTTTTTTTTTTAATCTGCACTTCAGATACGAATCTGAAAAGCTTCAAGAGGAAAATTCTATTTTGAGAAATGAAATTACTACTTTAAATGAAGAAGACAACATCTCCAACCTGAAATTAGGGGAATTAAATGGATCTCAGGAAGAATTGTGGTACGATATAGCATACTGAAATTTTCTTAAGGCATTTTCAAGGACTCAGAAACTAACTTCAGTTTTAAAAGCTTAACTCCTAATCTTTGTTGTTCCTTTAGGCAAAAAATAGAAACTGTGAAACAGGAAAAAGCTGCGATTCAGAAGATGGTTGAAAATTTAAGGAAACAGGTATGGAAACAATTTCCCGATGTTTCTTGATTCTGAATTTTTCCCTTTTTTATTTGAAATTTATAAGTTTACATAATACATAAATAAGTTACTAGAATAATATATAGTATATGGTGATGAGGTTGTAAATTCTGAGGTTGACAATGGAAACTCACTTCATAGTGATTCTAAACTAGGTTCCTGCTTTTTGGAAAATAATGCCTCTGCTGTTTACAGACCCTAAGTGCTAAACAAAAGATTTATAGCACCTGAGAGTAGGAGGTTGATGCCTTTGAGCTTTGCCTGTGAACATTAGTTCTAGCTTTATTAATTTTGATTTAATGTCAGCTCCTTCATTTTTTTCTCACCATGATTAAAAGCAGAAAGTTATGGACAGAATTGACAGACAGAATGCCAACAAATCTGCATAGCATTTCACAGAATTGTGAGTCGTTTTGGCTTGGCCTTTCAGTGCTCATTTGGCATACAATCTTACACCACGGGAAGCGTGGGAAGCCTATTTAGGAACATGTCTGAAATAATCACAAGAAAAGGACATACTTGGGAAAGAATTTTAGCATTTGAAGTAGACAAGGTATTAACATCCAAAAGATATCTTGCACTCTTTCAAATAAGTGGCAGAACTTGGTTGAAAAACAGGCAATTGATGCGAAGGACCAAGTCACAGAAAGACATGATATGACGTACAATATGGTTAGTCGCGTAGCAATCAGAAAAGTTTAAATGAGGTTTTTTTTTCACCTGCTAAAGATGAAAAGTAACAAAAATTAAACACTGATATCAGCTAGGATTAAACAGATGTAAGGAAATGAGAAATACATTATTAAGAGGAGTGTAAGTTGATAGTATTATAGGAAGACATTTTTAGGAGAGCTGTCAAAATATTAATATTTATGCTTACTTTCTAAATCAGCAAGGTAGTATCCAAAAATCTGATTCAAGGAATGCTGCCATTTTGCTGCTTAATAATTAGATGATGATGGCAAATGTTTATATCTATGCAGGAATGCACAAAGTAGAATGGAAAATCTTTTTACATAAAATGTCCTACAGTCATTAAAATATATAACATATGGTGGTTTCCAGACACACCAACTTGGACAGAGAGCATCTGTAAGATGTTAAAAGTAGAAAAAGCAGGCTGCCCAAACATCAAATGATCCATTGTTTTGCTAAAAGAAAATGGATATTTTATTTACATAGGAAATGTTCTAGTGATACATGCATCCAGCTGTAAAGGATTGGGCTCCCTGTGGACAGAGATTAGATTATGCCTCACTTTTTCATATGCTTCTGAATCAGTTGCATTTGTAATGAGTAGACGTTGTTTCTTTTGTTACATGCATGAGTGTATGTGTGAAGGAAAATTAAGTTTACAGAAAGACATGCACAGGTTCTTCCTTCGTAGTAGGAAGGAAGCAACGGGACTGGCTGCCCCATAGCAGAGTAGCCACATTTTAAAACTCTATGTAGAGGAGAAAACAGCCTCTAAATCTGTTTTTTAGTGTAAGTAAGATAACATTTTTTTAACTTACTTCAATTTTAATTAGGTTTCAGATTTAAAAATCAAAAACCAACAGTTGGATTCAGAAAATACAGAACTCAGCCAAAAGAACTCCCAAAACAAGGAAGAACTGCAAAAACTTAATCAACGTCTGGCAGAAATGCTATGCCAGAAGGAAAAGGAGCCAGGAAATAGTACATTTGAGAAATGGGAACGAGAAAATTCTATTCTGAAAGAAGAGCTGGACCGCTGTAAAGTGCAGGTAGGGTCTCCATCCACACACAGCTTTTTTTTTTTTAGATCAAAAGAAATAAAAGAAATGCTTATACTAAACTTATTGTATATAAGACTTTAACGATTAAAAGAGTATGGTACTTGCACATTACTATATACTCCAGATAATGTATAAGGAGGATAGAAAGTTCCCCCTGAAATGGAAGTGAGCCATCTCTAAACTGTAACATGTCTGTAGATTGTCTGAGCTCTGATCAAAAATATTTTTTAAAGAACTGCACTTGTACCGAATATGTACAGACTTCTTTTTCTTGTTATTCCCTAAAGAATGCAGATAATATGTAGTTATAATTTATATTATACTATCTAAGTAATCTAGAAGTGCGTAAAGTATATTAACAAATGTGAAAGGTTCTATGCAAATATACTAATTTGCATAAGGGCCCTGAGCTGGTGAAGATTTGGGTATCTGTAGAGGGTCCTGGAACTAATCCCCATAGATACTAAGGATAAATACATGTAATAAGGGTGTTTTCTCAAATCATTGGGCTCAGGATGGATTTTTTAATAAAAAAGCACCTGGACAGGGCTGGAGAGATGACTCAGCAGTTAAGAGCCCTAGGTGCTCTTGCAGAGGACAAGGGTTCAGGTCCCAGCACCCACATGGCAGCTAACGGTCCATAACTCCAGCTCTAGGGGATCCAGTGCCCTCTTCTGGTCTCTGTAGGCATTGTATGACACACAAGTACACTTACATGCAGGCAAAACACTCATGTGTAAAACAAAAATAAATACATAAATAAATTTTTAAAGCACCTGACAACTGGGTAGACGTTTCAAAATAGATTGAGATTTCAGGGCTGGAGAGATGGCTCAGAAGTTTAGGACACTGGTTGTTCTTGAAGAAGACCCAGGTTCAAATCTCAGCAACCACATGGCAGCTAACAACTGTCCAACTCTAGTCCCAGGGAATCTGACAGCCTCTTTCTGAACTCCATGGGCACTGCATGACATGGGTGCACTTACCTACATGCAGGCAATACATGCATACACATAAAATATAATAAATAATAAAAAATAAAATTAAAAAGAATAGATTTGAGATTTCATAAAATACAGAGGGTATAAAAGTCAACTAGGTTAGGAATCAAAATATAAAAAGCAAACCATCTAAGTACTAGAAGAAAACATAGGTAAAATGGTCTTTAGCTGTGACATAAAGAAAAACTAATTAAGGGGCTAGAGAGATGGCTCAGAGGTTAAAAACAGTGTCTGTTCTTGTGGAGGGCCCAGGTTCAGTTTCCAGCACCCACATGGCTGCTAACAACCATCTATAACTCCAGTTCCAGAGGGATCTGATGCCCTCTTCTGGCCTCTCTGATGAGCATTGCATGCATGAGTGGAGTTACATACATGTAGGCAAAACACACATATAAATTAAAAATAATTTTTTTTAAATTAAAAGGACTCAGAAAAGGCAATAAAAGAAAATATGTACATATTATATATACTATCTATATAATAAAATATATATAATAAAACTGCCCAAGTACTAGAAGAAAACATTTGTGAATTTGTCTTTAACCAGACAGGAAAAATACTTCTACAAGTAATAAATCCTTGAAAATATAGGGACATTGCAATAATATGATAGCAAGTGTAAAAAGACATGGACAAATAAGTTGTTTTAGAAAAGATGAAAAATGGGGCCAGGTGTGGCACATGCCTTTAATCCCAGCACTTGGGAGGCAGAGGCAGACAGATCTCTCTGGGTTTGAGGCCAGCCTGGTCTACATAGTGAGTTCCAGGCCAGCTGGGGCTACAGGGAGACCGAGACCCCCCCAAAAAAGATAAAATATTCATAATTGGAGATATACAAAATAAATAATGAGGGGCTGGAGAGATGGCTGAAGGGTTAAGAGCTGCTCTTATACAGAGAACCCTGTTTGGTTCCCAACATTCCCAAACCCAAGGTTTGGTTCCCAACATTCACATGGCAGCTAATAACCATCCATAACTCCAGTTCTAGGGGCTCTGATACCCTCTTCTGACCTCAGTGGGCATTGCATGCACATGGTGCACTTACATACATATAGGGAATACCCTCGTACACATAAAAATATAGTAAAAATAAAAAATTTTAAAATAAACAATACTGGTATGTAATTTCCCACTTAAAAGTTTGGCAGCAATTTAAAAACGTGGTAGCATGTTTTGTTGGCAAAGCTGTGGGCAGAGACATTTTCACACATTGCTGGTGAACATGCACACCGATGCCATCCCTGCGGACGTAAATCTGGTAGTCTTGGAATTCCCCCCAGAATATCCCTACAACAATGTGAAAGCTCATATGCACAAGGATATTCATTGTAGCTTCATTTGTAATTGCAAAGTTGTAGAAACAGTCTAGCTGCTCAGGAGTGAAGGTAAGGTTAAGTGTGATGGGTAGAGCCACACTATGGGGAGTATTACATAACTCTTAATGAGAACAATCTAAATATATGAAATGATTTCCAGGTCATGAAGTGGAAAAAGAAAAAAGCAAGAGAGTATCTATAGTGTGCTCCCATGCATGTAAGAAATAAAGGAAACGGGAAAACCATGCACCTGCTAGTGTATGTGAAAAAACAGTAGAAGCAGGGCTGGAGAGATGGCTCAGCAGTTAAGAACACTGGTTGTTCTTGCAGAAGACCTGTGTTCGAATCCCAGTACCCACGTGGCAGCTAACAACTGTCCTTAACTCCAGTTCCAGGGGATCCAACAGTGTCTGCTGTCCTCTGCGGGCACTGCACGACAGGGGTGCACTTACCTACATGCAGGCAATACATGCATACACGTAATATAAAATAATAAAATATTTTTTAAAAAATAGAAGCATAATAAACATCATGCTAAGAAGATGGTTATCCAGAGAAGCTTGGTGGGAAAGGCATGGACAGGGGAGTGGGAATGTGGTAGAAAGACTGAAGAGGAGAGTGGGCTGAGGAAGAGAGTGGTACCTTCTCATCTTTGCCTGAAGCTCTGACTCTTAGAACTATAGTAATGTCATGTTTCACATAATTTTTTCTTTTTCCAGTTCTGGGAATTGAACCTAGAGCTTTGTGCACACAAATTGTCTACTGCTGAGCTACGTCCCCAGCCCTGTTTCACACAGTCTTTAAATATGTCAGATAAATAAATCAAGCCAATCAAAATAGCAGAAGGGATATTAAAATAGAACACAACACTAACAATGAAGCCAGCACTGTGTATAGTGTAACCATAGTAGAGAGAAGAGAATCAACCTAAGTAATTTGAAATTTAGGCTCCTGAGTGAGTGCTGTCAATGCTAAAGAAAAGAAGAACTCCTAAATGCTTTAATGATCTAGTCAGTAACTGACTCTCATGGGGGGGCAACTTATGATTCTGAAATTATTTTGCATGTACTAGGAGTGAACAAATAAGCAAATACATTATAGGAACTGCATTTCTCACTGTTAGAGAAGGAAGTTACAAATGTCAAAATGGAGAGACCTAAGATGAACCCTCTAATGTTGACTCAGGTCTGAGATATTAATATAAACTCCTGGTTTCTAATATATACACAGACCTAGAGGAAGAAATATAGATGTGTTTTTTTTTTCATGAGACTAGATGTTGTTTTCTAAATATCTATCTCTTATAAAAGGACCTAGGGTTTTTTTGAAAATTTTTTATTCCAAGGTTAGGACAGAGAAAATAAAAGTTGAATCTGAAGTGTTTCGTGGTACCAGAAAGAAAACAAGTGCTAAAAAATAAATAAAAATTTAAAATAGGGTGAGTTCAAAGGATCTAGGCCCCAACCTGAAGGAACAGTTTGATTGATGAAATATAGTGCAGGATGAAATAATTATAAAATAAATACGACAGATATCTGAATCCATATTATCATCAAAATTTACTGGTTGAATAAATAGGAGAGAAACAATTGCCCTTTCTTAGAGAGCTATAATTAATAAATGCAAAATTGAAGAAAGAAAAAAGAAAATCATCCTTAGGCAAACACTCAGGTAATAGTTACTATAGCCAACATTTACTGATAGACAGTAAAATTAATAAGAGGAATTTGAGGAGAAACAGAATTTTCACACTCATTATCTCCTGAAGGAGGTTATCTTTACAGTAAAGAACATCCAAAGACTCCTCCAGTAATCATAGCTGTGCCATGTAAGTGGAAAGTCTTTGCAGATCGTTTAGGTAGGTCCACTGACTATAAGGATAAATGGTCTTACAGCAGCGTCATTGAATTGGTGTTATTGTTCCTCCACATTGTCTTCTATGGGCTTGGTGCCGTTTCCCCATCGGAGTGAATATGTCTGTTGTTTGACTGTTTCTCAGTCCTCCACTTTGGTGTCTTCTCTGGAAGCAGAACTTTCTGAAGTAAAACTCGAGACCCACGTTGTGGAACAGGAAAACTTCCTTCTCAAAGATGAACTGGAGAAAATGAAACAGGCAAGTGTTTGTGCTATGGAGGGGCGTATGGAACAACATGCTCCAGATGACACGCTTCTCCGGCCTCCATGTATGTCCTGTCAACCAGCTTATTACTTAGAGTTGAGGACTTGACCTGCAGGTATATGTAAGGACTTTGGTTGCTAATTCTCAGTGGTGTTCTAGTTAAACAACTTTTGTGATAGACGCTAAAATTCTGTTACCATTAATGAATCCCAACCATTTTAAGAAATTTCTTGTTATGCCTTCTCCCAGCCAGATGATAAAGTAACATTACTTTGTTTAAAAAGAGGGTGACTTTCTAACTCATGACTTTAAAACTCTTCTTTCTGATTTGTGAAGACCCAAATGAACTTGGTCCCTTTTATATCTTTCTCATAGCAGGTACAAGACATCTGCCTTAGGCAGAATAACCTCTACAGAATTATCGAAGCACTCTCACAAACATGGCCTGTAGAATTGGTGTGATGTTCATGTGTGTAATCCCAGTACTCAGGAAGCTCTAGCAGTAGGATCATGAGTTAATGATCAGCCTGGGCTACATAGTGAGGCCCTATCTCCAAATATCAATTTAATTTGGTTTTAGAAACATATTTCAGAGTTTCAAACAAAGACTTAAGTTTAAATATAAAAAGGGCATACTCAAAAACTGTGTACTAAATATTGTCCTGTCTTCTCTATTTTCACCACATACAAGAATCTTTTAGTTGCAGGTCTCGTTTTATAATAGGAACGTTTAGTTATTCCATTTATTTGTTTCACCCTCAGTTTACTTTAATATTATGGCACTATCAGATGATAAAATATTCTTTCTTGCATATTTTCAGCCTGTGTCCCTTGAATGCTATTAACACTGAGTCTCAACTAGGTATATGCTAAGCCTGAACTGTCAGTGTTGTGTTTGAGCTGATCTCTAATTGGCATATAAGTTTCGTTTACCTAATAATGGTATAAGACTCTCAGGGTATTTGTGACTTTTATAATGTTTTACACAGGACTAGTACCAAACAAGTGTCTTATAAGGACCTTTTCAAACCAGGCACTGTAGTATAAAGTATATCTGTTTTGCCACAACTAGAAAATCTGTTTATTCCATTTAAACATACCAGAAATTAAAATTACAACTCACAGGGTCTTTTTGTGATGTGAGACTATCCCAAAGCCATTGCTACCAAGTCCATCAGAAAACGCCAACATCCTTTTTGCCCTTTACCTTTTGAAAGTATTGCTCACCCTTTCAAGGACACTGATCCGTCCAAGTGCATAATGTGAGAAATGTGTGCTTTGTGACTTTGCTAAGCTAGAGAACAGAGGAAAAGGAGCAGAGTTGGGAGAGAAACAACATGAGGAGGACATCACCAGGCACATTTTTATTACAAATTTTTTTCAGGCATTGGTATAAATAGACATAAACCCTAACTCTAACCCTAACCCTAACCCCTAACTCAAAACCATGAGTCCTGTCTGCACTTGGTAGGAAGTCATCCCATCAGACCCTGGGACTCACAGGAGTCAGCTGTCAGCCCATCCTCGCTGCCTGCAGCTTGGATTTAGAAAAGGCATGCGGCACTCTGTATGACATCATGATTTATAGCTATGGAAGCATGTCATATATATTACATATTGCACTGAAAAGAAGCACAGATAGGATCAACAGAATCCCCCTGCTAGATACCCAAAGTGATGTCAAGCTTTGTGGGTGTTTGTGAGGTAGGCAGGGCAGTAGTGGGGAAAGGAGATTATGCTCATGTCCAGGTACTTTAACGCACATTTTCTTACATCCTTTTAATTTGTTCAGGCTTATAAGGCATATTGGATTTGTTTTCAGTTGAAAACAAGATTCAGTCTATAAAGTCCATTTTGTCTTGAGTGTTTCTTGTGTTAACGTGGAAGAGCTTCAAGTAGGAAGATGATCATATCACAGTGACAACAGAGAATTGAACATGGGAAAGCTAAACAGAAAAGAGGAAAGCTCTTATAAAATACATAAACTATGGGAGAGGGTAAAGGAGTGTAAGAAACAATCAGCCTCTTACTCTAGTAGTTCTCAATTAGGCTGGGATGAAATTGCTCCCCAGCCCCCAAGACATTTTTGGTTTTCACAAATTGGGGAACTAGTATTACTGGCACCTAGTGGTTAAAGCCAGAGATGCTGTGAAACATCCTACAGTGTATAGAGCAGACCTCTGCAGCAGAGAATTATCCAGCCCTGAGTGTCAGCAGTACCCACACTGATGTTCACAAGGAACAAAGGCAGTCTGGTTTCCTGTGACTCCATAGAGTAGAGGGGAGGAAACCAATGTGTCCATTCCAGCAGCATGGCACCAGGAGGTCAAGAGGGCTTCTTCCCAGGAGAAGGGCACATCCTTAAACTCACACACATGCTGGTATCTTATATGTGATTTATACCAATTCTCTGGTTTGTTTTGTTTTTGAAACAAGATTTTGCCCAGGCTAGCCTCAAATAAGCTCCCAATTTTCCTGCCTCAGCCTCTTGAGTACTGGGATTATGAGATATAAACCACATTGCCTTGCAATTCTTTCTTTTTTTTTCTTTTTGAGACAGGGCCTCGTGAAGCCCAGGCTGGCCTTGAACCAACTCTCTGTGTAGCCAAGGCTGGTTTTGCGCTCCTCATCCTCCTGAACCCACTTCTTCCTCTCAGGTGCTGGTATTACAGGTGTGCACCACCACACACAGCTAATTCTATGGTCTTGACTAAAATTTTTTGAGAAAAATATAGTTTGAATACTTTTTTAAAAGCATAGTAAAAATGTAATGTACTCTCTCTGCACAAGTTAAAATGATGTCAGGAAAGCAGTGTATTATTTCACTGTGAAAGTAAATGGAAAGCTAGAATCATTATTTAGCAGCATTTGTCTGCATCTGTCTAAGCAGACATTTCAGTAGTCAGCTAGGGAGTTAGAAAGTAGGTAGTCTGGAACAGACTATTAAAAGATAATTATAGTCTGCTAGAGTTTATATATCCCTTGAAATATGACCAGATAAGATCTCAGGGTCATGAAAATACCCTGTTTACCCTTTTAAACTTTATAGAATAAACATTGCTGGGAGGGGATGGCGGGGCTCACTTCTTTAATCTCTTACAGCTGCACAGATGTCCTGATCTCTCTGACTTCCAGCAAAAAATGGCTAGCATTCTAAGCTACAATGAAAATCTGCTGAAAGAAAAAGAAGCTCTAAGAGAAGAGCTGAATAGCTGTGTAGATAAGGTACTAAAAGCAACAGGCTTTCCCTTCGTGGTAGCGTGTGGACCATAGCAAGCACTTCTCTTTGGGCAGTGGCCCTGAGCTTCAGGGATTAGCCTGACATTTTAACTGGAGTTCTGTGACCCCTGATCTAGGAAAGTCGAGGTCTGACATTGTCTCATTTTAATTGTCATGATGGTACTTGGTAAATTATAAAGCACTGTCCCATGTAATAGAAATATGGTTTTATCATCTGAGCTCTATTTCATAGGCAAACACTATTTTTTTCTAGTACACTTTCTTTAACAATTCAAAGCCATTGCTTTTTTTCCCTCACCTGCCTTATGGGTAGTCTGTATTTAATTGTTACATTATACTCGAGATTTCTAACTGCCTTCCAGCCCTATGCCCATCCTCAGAAATATAGACACTGGGGGGGCGGGGACCCAAGAGAGTGGGGGTACCTGAAATTAAGCAGGGCTGTCAGGAAAGCTCTCCCCTCCCTTACCCTGCTCCACACAGGAACAGAGCGGCTTGTCCTTCACAGTGCAAGTAGAGCCTATGAACTGGGCCTAGACTTGCTTGTAACAATGCTCTCTTGCCTTTCCTTCCTGAAACAGTTGACAAAATCGAGCCTTTTGGAGCACAAAATTGCTACAGTGAAGGAGGAGCAGAAGTCTTGGGAGCATCAGAATGAGAGCTTAAAGTCACAGCTGGTGGCATCACAGGAAAAGGTATATAGACAGTTCTTGCTATGTCTCCATGGTTATTTTCCAGTATCTTCCAGTGAAAGTCCCAGTGGAAAGAACGTTCCAGATGAGGATGGGCAAGTGGGCTCTAAATGATTCCATTGGACCTAATTTGAGACATCTTTACAATAGAGCAAAATAATTTAAACAACATTGCCATCCAAGTGCATTAACTATGAGATTACTTATGAAAGTGTGAGAACTGTATTTTAAAATGACTGCTTGTTCCTAGTTTATTTTGTTTGTTGTTTTTGTTGATTGTTTTTTGACAGGGTCTCTCCCTAGTCATAGCCTACCTGGAAGTCACTGTGTGAACCAAGCTAACCTTGATCTCATAGTGATCCACCTCCCTCTGCCTCCTGAGGGCTGGGATTGTTCCTAATTTAGAAGCAGGACTTTAAAAGCAAGTTCATGCCCTATTATATTTAAAGACCAAAATAACCAAGCTGGCTCCCAGCACCCACATCAGGTGGCTCAGAACCACCTGTAATTCTACTTCATGACATTCTGTTCTGGTCTCCACAGCACATACATGCAGGTATCCTCACACATTAAAAAGATAACTTTGCTTTTACAAATTTAAATTTGTTTGTTTTTGAGACAGGATCCCTCTATAGCCCCAACTGACCTGAAACTCACTATGTAAACCAGACTGACCTTGATCTCAAAGAGATCCAGCTGCCTCTGCCTTCCAAGTGCTGGGATCAAAGGCATGTGCCACCTGGCCCCCAAACTTAAATTTCTTTAATTGAAATGTATTTGAGATATTAATATAGAGTAGGATCCTGCAAGTATAGATTATTATTTTGAACTAAGAGCTCCTTTACAAACTAGTATCTAAGACCAAAGTGTAATTTCTACAAGACCCAATGCAAGTATCCTTTGCAATGGTAGCTGACACTGGTTGGTTCTGTCCCCTGGATTCTGGCAATCAGTTAGAGGCCCATATCAGCAGTACCTATCTCCAGACAAGCTCATCATTTTTCTAAAGATAAGCTTATATGTAACTTAACGTCCTGTAAATATACATAATACTCTGGGTTTCCTCTGAGCTGCTGGAAAGGGAACTGGAGGTAGCAAAGTGAAACAGGAAGGGCCTTGGAATTCCCTTGTTTATTCTTTCCTGGACATGCTAGAGGTGAGACCACGTATGCTTCTGTCACTAGGTACAGCTGTTCTTACCATACAGGTTCAGAATTTAGAAGACATCCTGCAGAAACTAAACCTTCAAATGTCTCAGATTAAATCCGACCTCCAAGTGACTCAGCAGGAAAAGGAGGCGTTAAAACAAGAAATGGTGTCATTGTGCAAACAACTTCAGAATGCTGGTGGCAAGGTAATTTCTTTTTTGTAATTAAGGTATAAATGTAGTCTATAATGATTGGTTTTGCATGTATGTATACATGTATACATATATACATGTATATGTATATGTAATACAAGTGATGTTTTATATATCGATGTGTTTTTATGTGTTTGTTAGCTACCACTTAGGTCAGATGGTAGGACATTTCTTCTGTGTCTCTTGTGTCCCCTCTGGTTGATAACACCAAGGACCCACTTTTGTATGCCACCATAGATCAGGGATGTTTATTTTTGAACATCATATAAAAAGAATTATATTGCTACAAAAAAAGTATTTTTTCTAGATCAAGGAAATCAAAAGACCATAGCTGAGTTGAGTTTTGCACTACTAAAGCTAAAGCATTTTCAAACTTTAAATGATAAGGGCAGGTTCAGGACCCTACAAAACTAAGCCAAGAGAAACAGTACAAGAAACTAACTTAGGGATACCTGCTTACAAAGACAAAAAAACAAAAGACTCAAAGTTCTCCTGAAAAGGAAATCTCTGGCATAAAACAGTGGTTCTTTCAGAAGATAATTTGTCACTACCAAATGAGCAGGCTAGAAGAGCTGCTTAAAAGATAGCTGGCTGGCTTTGGGGCCTGGAGAGATGGCTCAGTGGTTAAGAACACTGGCTACTCTTGCAGAGGACCTGGGTTCAGTTCCCAGCACCCACATGGCAGCTAACAACTGTCTGTAATTCCATTTCCAGGGAATCCAATGCCCTCTTCTGGCCTCTGAGGGCATTGTACAACACAGATTCACTTGCATATATGCAGTAAAAACACTCATACACATAAAAATAAAAAATAAATAAAATTTAAAAGATGATTGGAACTTCATGCTGCTGTTTAAAAAAGTGACTCATTTAAAAATATCACAGGGATTCTTAATCTACACATAATTAAGAACAATGTTATAAGTGTGTCAGTCTTGGTAGATGTTAAATTTTTGACCTATAATAAAAGTATGTCCTAATTCAGTTACTTCATCTCTTGCTTGATGCTATTTAAAGAAAAATAATATAGTTGTTTCAATTTTAAAAATACTTTGGGACTGACACTTTCTAAAAACCTTTCTTTCTTTTCTTTTTCATGTTTGGCTTAAAAGACAGGAAGCTTATCTAGCTGTGTTGCCTTTTAAATTTATTTTAGTTAGTTTTAGGATTTCAAAAAAAGATATGATTGCCAATGTGAAAACAGTTCAGCCTATTAAAGCAAGCAGGTTGCAGTGCCTCTCTGAGCATTCCCTTTGTGTCCTGTTAATCAAAAGAGTATGGCCTGATTTCAAAGACAGCTTCCTAAGAATGAGGTGGCTTTTAAACCACCAGCTTCCAGGTACTTGAGTCCTTTATATAACAAGGTCTCGCCCTTCAGTAATATTGTCTATTGAAGTTGACTGAGCTGCTTTACCAATAACCATTTTAATTATAATTTCCAAATCTTTTTTTAAAAATCAAATTCCAAGAGTGTCATTTTCTTCCTCTGTATATAAACATCCACATTAGAAGACAAAAGTAGGAGCTGGAGAGATGGCTCAGCAGTTTAGAGCACTGGCTGTTCTTGCAGAGGACCCAGGTTCAATTCCAACCACCCACATGGTGGCTAACAACTGTCTGTAACTCCAGTTCCAGGGGATCTGATGCCTCTTCTGGCCTCTTCAGGCACCAGACATGCATGTGGTGACATACCATGTAGGCAAAACACTCATACACATAAAATAAATAAATCTTTTTTTAAAAGAAGACAAAAGTAAAGGTTGGAAAAGTGTTCACTAAGGTTGTTCCTAGGTAAATAGGAAACCATTCTCAAGACAGGAAAGACTCATCAGTTGGCTGTTCAGGCTTAACTCTGCAATTCCCTCTTAAGAACTGGGCCTCAGAAGCAGCAGCCCCTCTGTCAGAGCTTCAGAGCCAGAAAAAGACACTATCCTGGGACAAGCTGGATCAGCTGATGAACGAAGAACCACAGCTGCTTTGGCAAAAGAATGAGCGACTCCAGACCATAGTGCAGAACACCAGAGCAGAGCTCACACACTCCAGGGAGAAGGTAACCGTGGCCCATGGTGGAAAAGGAATAGTGTGCCATAAAAATAAGTGATGTGATTGAGACAGTTCTAGGGTATGTATCTGAATATCCTATGATGGCAGACTTATTTTAAGGATGAGTGATTTTTCATTTACTTACATATAAATTTATATTTATAAAATATTTTTCTTTTTGTAAATAGTTCTATATTAAAATAAACCTGTAATTTTAATCCTTTTATAAAAAAAAATACTGACTCATGGAAATCACATTATCCATATATTCCTTATTCATTTGGTTAGCTGCCCAGAAAAATGGCAAAATCAGATTCAGATCTTGTGGGTCTAAGTAACTATACAGGAGAAAATTTGGTGCCCTTTTTAGAGACTCAGCATTTCAAGAGTAGAATAATTTTTAAAAGTATTTGACAACCTGACACTTGAATTATTTACCTGTGCTGTGTCATTAGCCATTTAACCAATGTGTCAGGAACCACTGAGAAGGCGCTCTCTCAAGAGTCATGGGCTTCCTTTAGAATATCTGCTCTGTGGAGAAATTCTGCTGTCGCTGAAGCTACAACAGAACAAGGCAGCCATAGGCCCACCCTCATGGAACTGAGTAGATGTAAAGACATGAGTTCCATATGAGCAATCTGAAACAGTCAATAGAACGCTCAGCTCAGTCACTCCTAAAAGTTCAGCTCATTCTGGGACCAAAGCGCCGAGGACTAGTGCTCACACCTGCTTGGCAGTCCCTTCACACCCACTTCTGCCTCCTGGAGACTGGGTTGACCCAGAAGTCTCCTCTCTCCTACCTTGTCCTTACAGTGTTGGGTTTGGATTTACCCAGAAAAGATATTTATAAATCCATTAAAGTAGGCAGGCGTCAAGGGCTGGAGAGTTGGTTCAGCAGTTAGGAGCACTGGCTGCTCTTACAAAGGACTCAGGTTCAATTCCCAGCACCCACATGATGGCTAACAACAGTCCATAACTCCAGTTCCAGGGGAATTTGATGACTTCGTCTGACCTCCACGGGCATTGCACAATATGGGTATACTTACATACATGCAGGCAATATACTCACACACATAAAATAAAAATAATAAAAACAAATTTTAAGTAGGCTTCAAGAATTGGGAGACTGGGTCTTACTCTGTTGTCCAGGCTGATCTTGAACTTCTGGCCTCAAATGATCCTGCTTTTAGCCTCCCTAGTAGCTGGGACTACAGGCCTCTACCACCATGCCCAGCTAAGAAAGTATATTCGGTACCATAGAATCCCAGTCCTGAATAAAAGTGTTGCTTATTTGTCATTTGTTTTTCTTGGCTGAACCATTTATGTGTTTCTTCCTCTTACATTGGTTTTCGCTAGGTCCGTCAACTAGAGTCCAACCTTCCTCCCACCAAACACCAAAAACAGCTAAACCAGTCAGGTACTGTGAAACCTACTGAACAAGAAAAATTGAACTTACAGAGAGAGTGCGGGCAGCCTCAGAAAGAACAGTCTCCTCCTGGCAGGAAGGTGAGTGTTTCAAGCATGTACCACGTGCTTGTGTTCTGGCAGATGTGCCCCCAGTGTCTGCCTTTTGCCTTGTATGTCCTGAGGAACTGGTGTCAATGGCAGACTTGGAGCCTTTCTCAGATCCTTGTATACCTTTATAATATTGTCAAAGCAGTATCATTCGTTTGTTGTAGTTAATGATTGAAAAGAGAACAATTTAGGCTTTCACAAGACAGTTGATTATCCTCCCAAATTGGATTTTTTTTTTAGTTTTATTTTATTTTTAATTATTGGAGGAGGGGGCAGTATGTGCATGTGAGTACAGTTCCCACAGAGGCCAGAAAATGTTGGATCCCCTGGAGCTAGAGTTACAGGCTGTTGTGAACCACCCAAGATGGGTACTGGGAACAGAACTTTGGCCCTCTGGAAAAGCAATATGTAACCTCTGAGCCATCTCTCCAGTCCCTAAAAACAAGATTTTAAAGCATATACGAGAAAAGACTTTTTAAAAGTTTTGCTAAGAAATGTCAGTGGCAGGAGCACAGTACAGTACAGCAAAGCAAGGATATCTACTAGTGAGAGAGGAAAGTGGCCTGGTGTGGTGCAAGCCTTTATTCCCAGCACTCAGGAGACAGGGGCAGGTGGATCTCTATGAGTTCCAGGCCAGCCTGAAAGAGAGAGACAAAGAGAGACAGACAGACTTTGCAAAGCCTCCCTGAGGGAATTAAGAAACAGATGGAAAATTCCTTATCAAAAATTAAATGGGAGGTAAATATTTGAACACAGGAGTATATTAAACCAGAAAGAAGTGACGTAGAAATCCACAAAGAGGAGGGGTTTTTTTTTAACTCTTAATTATAAATTGATTAAATGGACAAGAGCAAAGAGGAGATTTCTGAGAAGTGATGGTTGAGAATGAAGCACTGAAAATAACTATTTGAAAACGGGCAATATAAGATTGTGTCTACTAGGCTGGGCGTGGTGGCACATGCCTTTAATCCCAGCACTCTGGAGGCAGGGGCAGGCGGATCTCTGTGAGTTCGAGGCCAGCTAGGGCTACAGGGAAACCCTATCTCAAAAAACCAAAAAAAATAAATAAATAAAAGATTGTGTCTAGTGAATAAGGGTAGAGCCACATCAAAAGGAAGATCTGGACTTGCTTAAATAGTTTCTCAAGTAGATGAGTCAAAACCTTAAGTGAAATTAGTTGTATCATTTAAGAATATGCCACTAACTATACATTTTGTTTCCATTAGTTGTAAAAAAGACTTTATAAGTCATAAGAATTTATATAGCCTGAATTTTAGATATGTTCTTTAACAATCACTGTGTGACAAATTAAAACAACTAGCACTTGCCGTCTCACAGTTTCTGTGGCTGGGAATTTGTGAGCATCAGTGGGTGTTCTGACTGGCTCCCATGAGGTTGCCGTCAAATGCTGGCCAGAACTGGAAGGTTGTACTGGGACTATCTAAGCTCATTCATAATTTAGCAACAGCCCTCTGGTTATTGTTGATGGCTGCTTGAACTCTTTACCTACCCCCTCCCCACCCTACCCCTCTGCCAGGGCCTTTCCTTAAGATGTGACAATTGGCTTCTCCTGGTGGTAATAGTAAGAGCTAGACACAGACAAACATCAAGACAGGCTGAGGTGCCTTTCCTAGTCTGAGAAAGTACATACTATCACCACTTCTGCTGCAGCATCCATGGGAGGGGACCGAATTGGGGGGGGTGCACCCCAGGAGGTGAGGATCCTCAGGGCCACCTTGGAGGCTGGCCATCTCTGGTCAGATCTCTCTTTACATAACCGAATTTGCTTTCTATACTTTGTCACATGGAATTAGGGTTCTCAACCATGTTATTACAAGGATTGTTGCTACTTGGGTCTTTGTTTTGTTTTTTTCTTAAACGGAAAATGAGTTTTCACTGTTAATGTCCTCTTCTCAAAAATAAGGTTTTAAGATCTTGGAAGAGTGCCAAGCATGGTGGCACAGACCTTTAATCCCAGCACTTGGAGGCAGAGACAGGCAGATCTCTGTGAGATTGAGACTAGCCTGGTCCATATAGTGACTTACAGGTGGGCTAGGGCTATTGGCAGACCCTGTCTCAAAACAAAACAACAAAAAAACTTTGAAGAATGAACAATATTGATTTTATTTTAAAATACTCATTTTGAAAAAACAATTTGTGAAAACTGACAGTTTGTGGTAAGAAGGCTTTCAGTGCTCTGTTATTTTTAATTTCAGTTACTTTCAAGTAAACATACCAAAAATTTCATCTGGCTGCTCACTAGAAGAAAAGCTTTCTAGGTTTTAAAATAACAATTTTAAATGGACTTGGGGGGGTGCAGAGGTTAAGAGCACTGGCTGCTTAATGAAGAGGACCTGGGTTTGATTCCTAGCACCCACATGATAGCTAACAACTGTCTACAACTCCAGTACAACCTTCTTCGGACCTCTCCAGGCATTACATGACATGGGTGCACTTACATACATGCAGGCAATACACCCGTACACATAACATAAAAATAATAAAGTATTTTGAATGGACTTGGAAATGTCACATTTCTGTTTAACAAACACGGATGCTATCCTCGGTTCTTTTTCTCTTATCTTTCA
This sequence comes from Nannospalax galili, assembly GCF_000622305.1. Taxonomy (NCBI): domain Eukaryota; kingdom Metazoa; phylum Chordata; class Mammalia; order Rodentia; family Spalacidae; genus Nannospalax; species Nannospalax galili. Next base: position 1,076,454 of record NW_008335287.1, read on the forward strand.
CAGTTTTATTCTTGTATATGAGATCCTTTGATCATGCCTACCCTTTATCCTCTCTTATCCCTCTCTCCTGCTGAATTGCTTCATCTTCCCACCAAGTTTTCTCCTACTTTCCTGTTTGTGTGTGTATGCGTTGCGCGCATGCGTGTGTCCCACTGCATTTAATTAGGGTTGCTTGCATGAGTATGGGTGGGATTATTTACTTGAACAAGGACACCTAACCAGTGACTACCTCTCTGAGGAACATGACCACCTTTCCCTAAGCAGCCATTAACTGTCTATAGCTCCTCAGAGAGGGGTGGAGCCTACAAGCCCCCCCCCCCCATCCATTATGGACTTGACGGACCCAGTCTTGAGCAGGTTGTGTATAGGTAATCATCTACACGTTCATATTCTATGAAAATTCGTGGGTACAATGGCCATGTCATGTCCAGAAGACAGCGTTTCACAGCACTCCACTCTATCCTCTGGCTCTAAGATTCTTTTTGGCACCTCTTCCATGGAGGTTCCCTGAGCTTTGAAAGGGAGAAGGAGGTTTTAGATGACCCATTTAGGGCTAAGCACTCAACAGTCACTTAGTCTCAATAATTTGGCCCATTAGGAGTTTCTGCTTTTACTGTTGCCCACTACAACAAGAATCTTCTCTGACCAAGGGTGAGAGCAGCACTTATCTATGGGTAGAAACATAAATATTTGGAAATTATCCCTTTTTGATAAAAGCAAAAGCAGCCTCCCAGGAGTGCCATATGTTTTCTGCTCAGTACTATTCTGAATCTCAGTGTCCCATAGCTCATAATTATTCCTGTAGTAAGAATTTCCAAAATTGGATACTCAAAATCTTCTAATTTCCTCTTTAAAACTGAAAAGGGAGCACAAGTGAGGTGGCTCAGCAAAAAGAAGCTTGGTGTATGCAAGCCTGCCGACCTGTGTTTGATCCCTGAAACCCACATACAAGTGGAAGGAGAGAACCGATTCCAGAAAGTTGTTCTCTGACTTCCCCAGGCATGCCTTGGTATGTGCATGCCCACATACATCATGCAAGCACACACTAATTTTTGAATAATTTAGTGGTACAGTGATTGCCTAGAATGTATGAGACCTTGGGTTCTATTGCAACACAGAAACTTAAAAAATGAAATTTTATAAGGAGTTATGTAAATCAAGATTTTTGTATTTTCTTTTTCTTTTTGTCTTTTTGAGTCAGGGTCTCCCTGTATCCCTAGCTGGAACTCACTATGTAGACCAGGCAAGGCCTTGACCTCACAGAGATCCACCTGCCTTTGCCTCCTGAGTACTAGGAAGGATTTGTATATTTTTCAAGGCAGTGATTTCCCTTCTGCAGATCCATAGAGGATTAAGTCAGTTAAATAAAAATCAGCATTTATCAAAATACACTAGGAAATAGTATATGACTCATGGTAAAGGTATTGTTTCATAAATGTTTTCTTGCAGTGATATGTACTTGTGGGTATGGCTAGCGTGTTACAAGATAAAGTGTATTTCTTGCAGTGGATGGCATGGAAGTTTGAAACCATATGTAGAGGATCTGGTCAGTGTAAGAAGAGATGATCAAATCCAGATTGCTTAAATGTCAGCAGCTCACTGAACCGTGTTTTGTTTGTTTGTTCGTTTTTCTTTTCTGAATGATCTTGACTTTCTTCTGAGAATGAAGATCTGTGACTAACACAGACTCATCAAAATAAAGGAGAGCAACTCTAATGTTTTTGTGACTTTTTAAAGGGTTGTGTTTTTTTTGTTGTTGTTGTTTTGTTTTGTTTTCCCAACCAGGTCAGCCAGATGAGTTCCCTTGAGCAAGAGTTAGAAACAATTCATTTGGAAAATGAAGGTCTGAAAAACAAACAGGTGAAACTGGATGAGAAGCTAATGGAGGTAAGTTTTTAACTACATGACTTTAATATGGAGAGTATGTATGAGCCACTTATTGGGAGACAGTAAACATGACATTGAGTTACTGTTGGGAAAGTCTGCATAATTGCCAAGTCTAATTCTTTGCTCTGCTTTCCTAAGTTGAACAGATATGTTTGCTTAATTATACAATCATAGGGCTTGGTACTGCTTCGCAGAGGAAAGACTAACTTTGACCCAAAATGCAAAGGCCAATGTACATCAACTGCAGATCACAGGGACTCTGCTTGATATCAGCTAAGGGACCCAGAGCTGTTGTCACTGGTGTTTCCTGATGCATTCTATCTTGCAGTGATATAGGAATGTTCTCTAACAACCTGTCCAGTGAGGAAATGTATGTGGAAAAATCTGAAAACATTTACACGTAGGTTTCTTTTCAGCAACTGAAAAGGTCCAAAAATAAAGCTCAGCGACAGAGAACTAGCCTCGAATGTGAGACATTGGGTTAGATTCCCAAGTGATGCAAAAAACAAACATACAACTGCCATTGTTTATTGTTATATTTGTGACTCAGTACTACCTTGGGAAAGGTACATTTGATAAATATAAAAATGATTTGGGGGCTGGAGAGATGGCTCAGGGGTTGAGTACTGGCTGCTCTTGCAGAGGGCAGGTATTGGGTTCCCAGCACCCACATGATGGCTATCATCTATAACTCCAGTTCCAAGGATCTGGCACCCCTTTCTGACCTCCATGGGCATTGTATGACAAAGGTGCACTTACACATATGCAGGGAGTACACTTATATACACAAAATAAAAATAATAAAATATTTTTTAAGTAAGAATAAAAATGATTTGGAAAACTCACATTAAGTTCCAGTAACCAATGTGCTTTCTCATATAGACCAAATACCATAATAGGAGATAGCCCCTTCTGTACAAACCCTCCTTAGTAAGTAAAGATTTCATTGAGATGTTTTACTCTGGGTAGATGAAAAACTCACTCTAATACTTAGTGGACTATAAAATCTACATAAGGTAAAGAATCATTCATAGAATGTATCTTGTTATGCTCTGAGAATACTATGTGCACACATTCTTTTCAAACTAGAATTAAAACTGGATATATGCCAAGGTAGCTTTAGTGCTTAGCTTTAAAATGTGAAATATGGGCAGACATATCACACTGACATTTAAATGACCACTAAGGTTTATGGCAATTTTATGTGTTCTGACTTATCCACTAATGGGGAGATCAGTGAAACTATAAATAGCGAAATCTGAACCATATTTTCTGACAGCATATAATAAATGCATTCAACACCACCATGAACTCTGCCTGTGCTCGGATGTAAGGTATGCTTTTCTGATGAAATAATTACAGTAAAATATCTGAAACTAAGCTGGGTGTGTCTGGTAACACACTAAAAGGGTAATGGGAAATACTTCGAGCTGGATTCTACAGATGCTTTGCCAACAAACTAATTCTTCACCTGCTTGCCCTAGCCTGGGAAGTCCCCTTCTCTCCCAGCCCCATTTATATAATTAACCGTCATAAGCAATTTCCTGTCATTCTTTTTCCCAAGTAGTAAATATTTGCAGATAGAAAACTGAGCGTTCCTGGCACTGCAGCTGAATAAGAAAAAGGCTTGAATTTTCTATTTAAACACTGAAAATAATAGTTCATACACTATTCTAATGAAACTTGTGTTAAGAAGTAACACTAGCTATTAACTCAGTGTTACAGATTTATGCAGATTAGAATTTTTTTCTCTCCTTTGCTTGTATGAGACAGGATCTGCCCATTTAAACCAAGCTGGCCTTGAACTTGCCATCCCTCTACCTGAATCTTCTGAGTGCTGAGACTGCAGGCATATGCCACCACGCCAGGCTCCACATTGGACTTTCTAACAACTCTGTTGAGATAATACACATGCAGTACATATCTTAAAGCATGCCATTGGACTTAGGGATATATTATTAATTTTTAAACTTTGAGGAAATGTTTATGTCAAAATTTGCAACTTTAACCATTTTTAAGTTTATAATTCAATGGCTTTAATTAAATTCACTACTTCTAAAACCTTTTGGGGCGTTGGGGATTTAGCTCAGTGGTAGAGCACTTGCCTGGCAAGCGCAAGGCCCTGGGTTCGGTCCTCAGCTCTGAAAAATAAATAAATAACAAAAAAGACTGAAAAAAACAAACAAACGAAAAAAAAACAAGGCAACTCAAACTTTTTTGTTAATCTAACCCTTAGGCATTAGCCATTTTTTCCACAAGTCTTATAAATTGGATCGTACGGTATGAGATTTATGGATTTGGCCATTTGAAGGTGTGTCCAGTGGCTTTTACACCAGCTTTTTTATTCACCCAAAGTATCCATGTATTCCTTGCTCTCTGGCAGGATTCCCACCTGTTGGGGGTGAGGGGTAGTGAGCACCCAAGGAAATGTTGCAACATCGGTGCCTTTGGGGCCAGGGACTTTGGGGAAAGCTTTATAGATAATTCTTACCTGTTGCATATGCTTCCTTGGGAGGAGGCTCACCTCTACAGACTAGTTTAAATGTCACTAACCCAATGTAACATGCTTACTCCAGTGTAATTAAAGGTTGAAAATTACTATTAGGAAATGGAAGAAATTGACTCCCACTCCAGGGCTTTTCAACTATACAATAGTTGAGTATTTAGTAAACTATTTCAAATATTCTAAGAAAGGGTTATAGACTGTCTTAGCAGTTCTCAAGCCTACTATATGTCACCGTGACAACCAACTGTTTAGACAGTTAAACAATAATGTTTTAGAGCTCTTATTCTGCATGTCCAACTGGCAAGGGATTTAACATCAGAACTGGTGCTTCCTGGATCTAGAACCTTCTGATTAGATGGGGATGGGGATGGGGATGGGTAAAGCTGGCAGGTTCACAAACCAACCGAATGATAGTCCGTGAGGATGCAGATGCAGCATTAAAATTTACATGCAGGAAAAGGTGAATGTTGGCTGCTCATAGGCTCTTCTGTCTACAATATGCTCAGATGGATTGTTTGTTCTCTTTTTATAACTCACACCTTTCTTCCTTCTACTGTAACTCCTGTAATTTTCTTTTGTTTTTGTTTTGTCTGTGGCTAACCTCTACCTAGAACTCAGTGGTTGGAAGTAGCAGAGAAGGGTGCAGTTCTGTGCCCAAGATAGTATGTGAAGGTAGAACACTTCCCTTTGATGAACTTTCATAGCATGGGGGCATCTCATCAAACTGTGGTTCATGTAGTCGTTTCTGTTGACTGTAACAGCTAGTATTTGCTTAGGTAAGAGCCAGTATGCATTTTCATTTTGCTTTAACTGTGGAATATGTCTGTTTACCTGAGGATTTCCTCAGTATATGAAGTATTATGCAGAAAATGATCCCACTGGTATAAAATCATGGAATCACAATCCACCATGTGCACCACATTCATAAATATAAAGTACATTTTCAAATATGTAGTAATATTTCAAAATGTGTAATGACCCACCTCGGAGATTTAAATTTAATGAAATGGATAGTGGCTCTGAAGTTTTACAACATTTCATTAGAGTTGAGTCTGAGGTCCCTTTTCCCTTCCCACATGCCTGGAGGTGCATCCTCTTGAGTTTAATGTTGTTCCTGTGCACTGCATGCCTCCCACTGAACCCTGTGTCTGCTGAATGTGTTCACGGATGCAAGGTAGCATATTCCATTGGCCAAAATGCATTCGTTTCCATTCCCTAAATTTGATTGGCATGTTGACACGTTGTTTCCTCATTGTTTTCAACAAGTACTTTAATTCCAGTTCCCAGGTGTTCTAGGTTGTTACCTTCTGGCCCACACTGCCCCTTCTGCCCCATACTGCCCCTTAGGACCCACACTTGCCTTTCTTGTTTAAGGGTACTTGCCTGCCTTGTGCTATTTAAGGGTATTACTACACTTAAACTAAGATAGCCAAAATCATTTTAAGTGTAGAATTCTTTAATTTTTTTTGTTAACTTGGGGTCAGAAAATACATAGTCACACTGAATATTTGCCTTTAAGCATCTTGGTGAATGGTAAGGAAAGTGGAAAAAGCTTAAAGCACAACCACTTTCCTCCCATTTTCTCTACTCCCATCCTGCCTTTTACAAAAGGAAAGAAGGTAATTGAATGCATGAAAAACTGAAATAAAATTTAGATGTGCCATGCATATGATGGACCTCATGCCTTATAGTCACTCAGAAGTGAGGAAGTGCTACTAAGTCTCACTTTTAAAAGAAAGCCTGCTTACTCATTACATCATCTCTAAAAGGCAGCAAAATGGTTCTTCTCACATCTGCCAAACTTAGGTGCTGCCCTGTGTCCAGGTGCTCAGGGGCTCTGAGGCAATGAAGGGACCCCGGGCTTTGGTACTCCCTGCTTGGCACCTTCCAGGGCAGCTCTGTGATTAAACAACATATTTCTTTGCCCCCGTCCTTCAGATGCAGCCTCTGAGGTCCACTGTGACGCTTAGCCCATCTCCTCACTGGGATCTGCAGCTGCTCCAGCAGCAAGCCTGTCTGATGGTGCCCAGGGAGCAGTTTCTGCAGCTTCAGCAGCAGCTGCTACAGGCAGAAAGGAGAAGCCAACACCTGCAGGAGGAACTGGACAACAGGACCTCCGAAACCAACACACCACAGGTACAAAGCTCTTTTCCTCTGCTGGAAACTCGGCTCACTTAGTTCGCTTTACCTTTGGAAGATAAACTAGTTCAAAGGTGGAGATAAAGAACCTAAGTCCTCGTTGTTTTGTCTTCCCTGAGTTACAGGCCCACAGCCCCACAGTGCTGGCAGTAGGTTTGGTTTTGCAGTGCTACTTTCAAGCTCTCCACTTAGAAGTTTGACTCAGGCATGCTGGGCCTCCTTTGCACAGTTGTAGACCACAGGGGATTGGGATCTCTTGCACATAGTGCACAGTTGGCCTAACGTTCTCATATGACACCCATATGTTACAATTCAAGTGTCAGGTGGAATGCATAGTTGGCGCCATGTTCCTAGTTACTTAGTTCACTTCACTCAGTGTTTGAATATTCTAGTTTGAAAGCTTATTTAAGCAAACACAGACCTTCCCATGCCCTGAGAGCCAGCATTACCCTCCCTCACTACAGATAACATCTTATATCACCCATGTTTTCAAACCATTGTTTCTCTTCAGTGATTTAGTCATCATCTTTGTTTTTCAGAAATTTCCTCTTTGCTTTTGCCCATGTAATCAACGTATAATTAAGAGTAAAAATCCAAAATAAAACTCTTCTTTGTGGATTTCTAAGTTACTTCTTTCTGATTTAGATGCACTTCTGTTTCCAAGTGCTTGCCTCCCCGTTAATGGTTGATGAGGAATTTCCCATTCTTTCCGAATCCTTTAGACGGGGTTTGCAAAGTCACATTAGTACTACCCACGGAGCACTCCGCTTTCTTCTCTTATTAACGTACAGCCACGCTTGGCTGTGCTGAGCCATACTCCTGCCACTCATTCTTAGCAAAACTTTCAAAAAGTCTGTTTGTGTATGTGCTTTAAAATACATGCTTTTGGAAGCTTTCTGTGTACCACTATAACCTCCAAATATTAAATCCCTTTCTTAAAAGTGCAATGGTGGACTGTTACAGAGTTGCTTCAACTCTCCACATACCACTCCAGCTTCCCAATATTAAAGTGAAATTTTAAAATAAAAAACCCTATGAAGGGATGCTTCAACTCTGCATTAAGCTTGGCCTCATTTTCTAAGGGGCCTTCTAAACCAAGTGATTTGGCTAAAACTCTACTCACTGCTATCCCATACATACCCTTCCACACTGGACGCTCTTTCAGAAGACCCAGGTTCAGTTCCCAGCACTCACATGGTCGCTAACAACCATCATCCATAACTCCAATTCTAGGGAATCCAAAACCCTCTTCTGGCTTCTTTTGGCATTGCATAACATGGGTGCACTTACATACATGCAGCTAAAACATTTAGACACATAAAATAAAAATAATTTGTTTTTGTGTTTGGTCTTTTTGAGACAGGGTCTCCCTGTAGCCCCAGCTGTCCTGGATTCACCATGGAGACCAGGCTTGCCTTAAACTCACAGAGATCCGCCTGCCTCTGCCTCCTGAGTGCTGAAAATAAAAATAACTTAAATTTTAAAAAATTTAAAGTATGCTCTTCCTAATCCAACCAACAGTGTTTGAGAATCAAAGATGCCTTTTGTTCCAATAACTTCAGGACTACACAAAAACTATTCAGGAGAAAAAAAAATCCTCCAGCCAGAAGGAGACTGTTTATTACTCTCATTAGAATAGCACTCCAGGCTCTCCTCTCTTCCGGTTGCTAAGCTGACTCTAATTTTAAGAATACAGAATATTATAAAATCTGCACAGTGTCTGTGTGTGGAGTGAGTAGTTTCGTCTGCCTTTGTATTGCTTTCCTTGCATATGTAGTGTTAATGTGTGTGCATTAAGAATTTGTTTGCATTATAAGTGTGTGAATTTAGACTCCCCCAAAGAAGCTATAACCTTGATACCAGGGTGAAGTATACCACTTGCCTTCTTTCTCTAGGCTGTGCTACCGGAGCAGCGAGCAGTGCATGCAGATTCCTACAGAAGGATTGGGCACCTCTGAAAACTGGGCTGCTATGGATGGTATTTGTTACCATGGCAGATTCTCAAATGCACACACATCCACACACACACCCAACACACCCCACAGACAGGAGCTGAGATGTTGAGATCAAGTGCTCTTTAAATTATTCTGTTATTTATACTATTAAGCCTTTACACAATTGTCTCTTATTTATGCAGAAATAACAGATTTGGTGAATCAGTCACAAACTTCAGCCTGTTACAAATCATTTTATTTATATGGTTTAAAGCGTGGATTTAAGATTCTTGAAAGGATATATTCTATATATTTTCTCATTCCTTATGTTGTAATTATTTTTAACAAAAGGTACTACTTTTATATATGGAATTTGAAGAAAATCAGGGTTATTTATACTGTTTTGTATAAGATATATAATACTTTTTGACAGAAGAAAGGAAATTTTTGATGTAACAATAAAATAAAATTTAAATATGTGTCTGTCTTCTTTGGCCATCTGCCCCCCCCCCCTTTGCAATACTGTTCTTCAGATTATCTGTTACTATGGTTTTCTGTTTTGCTTTTATTTGGGGGGGTGGAAATGAAGCATTTTTCATTGTTGAACTTTAGAAGGCCATTATATCTTTCAAAAATACAGGCCTTCGTAAAGGCCAGACGTCTGGGGCCCTATTTTTTGAAATTTTCTTTGTACATTAGAGATTTTTGCCAGCTACAGGTTTTATCTTCAAATTGGTCACATGGTTTAGTGCTGTTATTTAAATCCAAGCAAATACTAGGTTCTAACTCATATTTGTTTTCCATCTTTTTGAAAGTGTGCCTTTGGGGGGGGCTAGGGGTTTTTTTGTTGTTGTTTTTGTTTTTTTATATATATTTATTTTTTAGAAGAAGCATTTCATTACAGCTTTAACATACTCAATAATAGTTTCCAGAGCAAAGATACATCTCTTTCAAAACTGCCTATAAAAATTTTAGGTTCACTGTTGAATTAATAGTTCTATAATATTGAACTCAGTATAAACCCTGTAAGACATAAAATTGAAAGTGTGCCTTTTAAGAATATTAAAGTGTCACCAATCATTTACACCTGGGTTATGCTTAAAGACTTGAAGTACCTTCTGAAATCTAAAATTCCTGACGTGAGCCTTTTGATGGGCTGAGAGGAGGGGCAGTCCGGCAGCTAACTAGCATGCTCCCCCCTACTCTCCCTCCCTCTCCCCTCTCTCTCCCTCTCCCTCTCCTCCCTGTCTCCCTCTCCCTCTCCTCCCTGTCTCCCCCTCTCTCTCTCCCCTCTCTCTCCCTCTCCTCCCTGTCTCCCTCTCCCTCTCTCCCCTTCTGTTTCTCAGTTACTTGGCTTCCTTAACCCCCATTCCCCTTAACCCATCTTGTTATATGAAAAGAAGAGGGAAGACCAGGTCTCTTGCTGTGCTGTGGTTTCATCTAGGTAGAAGCTGTTAGGAGATTTTTAACTTCTAGTCTGTTTTGGTGATAAAAGCATCCTTCATCCAGATGTTTGCTTCACACTGACAAGTTGAACTGGGAAACAGGTGAACAGATAACTAGCAGGAAGAAGCTGATTATTATGAAGAAAACATTCTAACACTTTCACAGTAATCAGTCATTTCAAAGGAAAAACGAGACGTGTGTGTTGCAAGCTGATTGGAAACATTAACCAATCCCAAATAAATTCAGTGTTTGCCTTGTTGTTGAGAGACCCGCAGTATTGCCAAGGCTCAAATCACAATGGAAGGCTGGTCATTATGTTTTAATTTACAGTGGATACCCATCTTATTAGAAGTGCACACAGGTTTTTAATTATGGGTTTAAGAAATTGTATCAGGGGACAATGGTACCACAGGTAAGATTCTTTGTTTTATCTTTGCTGCTTCTCTGACAGGGCTGTTTTTCCAAGATGATTGGCTCATGCAGTGCTCAGAACTCCCATTTCATCAGAAATCCATCCTTCCCATTATGAAGGCAAAGCACTGGCCATCCTTTCTTTAGGCATTTTACAGGAGAATAAATCACTGGTATCTCTAATAAGGCATGATCTTCAAATGATAATACACTTCTCCCTCCTCTTTCCTTCAGGGAAGCCAGGAACACCTAGTAACTCTCATGGAAGAACGAATGATAGAAGTTGAACAGAAATTGAAACTGGTGAAAAGGCTTCTTCAGGAGAAAGTGAATCAGCTCAAAGAACAGGTGCGCCTTCTCCGTTGACTCTACTGTCCTCCTCACATTCCAATAGTGTGTGTGTGCATGCACATACCGGATGTCTACCTCAGGGATTGTTTTTCAGTAGCTTTCCTTGTATTTTGAGGCAGAGTCTCTCATTGGGACCTAGGGCTCACTGATTAGGCTATCTGCCTGTCGCCTCCTCTGCAGGACAGGGATTCCAAGTGTGCGTCACTGTGCCAAGCTTTTATGTGGGTGCGGAGGGTTGATCTCAGGCCCCGTGCCTCAGGGCAAACACTTACTGAGCTATCTCTCCAGCCCCCACATTGCAGTTTCAACTTCAAATTTCACATCCTTCTATTATAGCCGTTAATTTTGTGGCTGTTAATGAAGTAGATTCTGCTGGTAATGCCAGAGAACTTAGGAATTATTCTTCCTCATATGAGCCCCCAAATATGAATTCTACATTTTAGTTTTTCCCAACACTCTTTTGAGGTTTGTTTGTCCATAATTTTATAAATGTATATTTGCTAATTGTGGTTCACCACAAAAATGTTCCTAATGAAGTTCAGGTGCTTGAACTGGATACTTAGAGATTTTTTTTTCCACCCAAGATAAGAAATATACCTCTTTAAGTGAACAGAAAAACTATATGATTTTTTTAAAAATTAAATAATTGGAGCTTTGATTTTCCTGTTCCTAGTAGCTTATAGCAACCTCAAGAAGTGCGGCCAGTGAGATGGCCCAGCGGGTAAAGGCACTTGCCCCCAAGCCTGACAACTTGGGTTTGATCCCTGGAACCTACATGGTGAAAGGAGAAAACCAACTCCCATAAATTGTTCGGTTCATCTTCCACGTGCACATTATGACATGCATGTGCCCACACACGAATAAATAAATAAAATTTTAAGTGTCTTATTGCTATATAGCCAGGCTTCCAAAGGATAAGCTTAAATGGGGTCTGGACCCCAAATTTCAGACCATTAAGCAACTTGATCTTTTCACCTGCTGATGACATATGTCAATATACTATTTAGAAGCTACATGTATATCCTTGGAAAAGATAGGTAAGGAGCACTACCACCCCAGAAAGTGTTACAGTCCTCTCAGAAACAGGAGATTGAGACAAACTGGTTGGGTAGAGGGCAGAAATTTCCAACCCTGGTTTTCTAGGTACATAAAACCTAAGAATGACAATCACAGGAGAGGGTCTGGATGCCTGAGGAAACTTTCCTTTGCTCTGTATCTTAAACACAGGAGCGAGAAGGAGTGTTAGTGAGCATTTGTCCATTCGGTCCTTTGCAGGTTCGTATGTTCAGCACAAGTTGCTATCTGTCAGACCCTGCTCTGGGCACTAGAGATGTAGCCGTGAGCAAAGTAAAGCCCTAAGCATACGGAATGTGAATTCTAGCGTACCTAGAAAGAGCCAAGCATTTCTCCAGGTGGCAGGTTCAAAATAAACAAGAGCTAGCTCTATTTTCATAGAGAGACACACAGTATGGTTGATCCAAGGCAGGAGTTTAGCAGGAGGTTCCTGAAGACCTCTTAAACCTTAAGTCTTCAGATTTGGGTGAAAAAATGTAGGAAAGGCCGTCCAGGTTGTAGGAACGTCACAGAATGAGGATGACACATGTACATGGGCATCTATAAACACTTGTCACTGCCAGTTCATATTGTCCTGAGAGAAGACACTAGAGAGGAGGGGAGATCTGGAGAGGAGAGTCTTGCTAGCTTTGCTAGTCTTGTAGGCATTGAACTGTCTTTTAATTGAGAGGGAGGGAGGGAAAAGGAAAGGTGAGTTAGAACATTTCAGTGACGAGTAGGTTCTGAGATGTGCACCATAACTGCCAGCCATCCAGATCATTGTCCTTGGAAATACTAATAATTCAGTTATCCATTCTGTAGTTGCTCTCTATTTTATTAACCCTGCTTGAAATTGGCTATGAAATGAGGAGTTAAAGATTGGAAAGGAAGCCAGGCGTGGTGGTGCACACCTTTAATCCCAGCAAGGCAGAGGCAGAGGTAGAGGCAGAGGCAGGCAGATCTCTGTGAGATCAAGGCCAGCCTGGTTTTCATAACAAGTTCCAGGCCAGCAGGGGCTACAGAGAGTCCCTGTCTTTAAAAAAAAAAAAAAAAAAAAAAAAAAAAAAAAAAAAAAAAAGTAGAGGAAAGGAGATTGACGATATTAACAGGAACAGTAGAAAGTATTCCAGGTTGGCTAACGAATTTTCCCTCCCCAACCTAACTGTATATTCTACCCCTAAGAGCTTGGATATACCCTCTAGACAAGGCCCCAGGGGGTGACTTAAGGATTCATGAGCTAAATGTTGAAATACTCCATTGTATTAAAAATCCATACTATAGGTTGCAGTTATGAATACAAATCTTAAACATCTGTTAAGAGCAGAGTTTAACACAGTTCACATCATAAAAATTCAGGTTGTACAAGTGTTTGGTATCATTCAAAATGAATAAAGGAATGACATCAATTTACGTGGGAGAAATTCATTTTTGAGTCCTCAAATAGAAATACGCTTTTTGTATTAGTAACTTCCACAACCAGATTATGCAAAGAAACAGCCTGAAAATTTTGGATTTGCTCTGTTTGTATCCCCACCACCAACTATGATGTCACAGCTAGATTGCAGACCAAGAGCATATAACTGGCAGAAGTGATTTGCCATTAACTGACTATCCTTCTGTCAGACCTTAAACTTGAGAGTAGCTACAGAAATGGAATAAAGGTGTTTCTCGTTCTGTCCTAGCTCTGCAAAAATACAAAAACAGATGTGATGGTGAAAGATTTGTATGTTGAAAATGCCCAGTTGTTAAAGGCTCTGGAAATGACAGAACAGCGACAGAAAACAGCAGAGAAGAAAAATTACCTCCTAGAAGAAAAGATCGCCAGCCTCAGCACCATTGTCAGGAGCCTGGCTCCGGCACCACTGGCTTCCGTGCTTCCTCTGAGGTCATAGCCACACCAAAGGATGCATTTGTGCACACTGTACTGAAGTACCGGGACATTTCCACAGGTTCTCCAAACCTCCTTATTACAACACTTCCAATGGCTTACAGTTAAGCCTACCCTAAATCTGCCAGCAGCGAAATTAGAGTCTCCAAATAGATACTCATAGGAATTCCACAGATCACATAGTTTGCTATTTAAATTATCCACAAGCTTTGAATTTTAAGTATTCTACGAATAGCTACCAAGAAAGAAAATATATGCAAATAATTTAAGAACCTTGAAATCCCAGTTTTTAATGTTTTTTAATTACAATTATATATCAAGCTGTCATTACAGTCCAGATTTTTTAAATTACAATGGTTATAATTTTCATTTAAAAAACAAATTTATATGTTAACATTTAAATACTGAAGTCATTCTGTTTATAGTAGTTTTGGTTCTTTGAATTAATTGATAGACTGTAATGCTGTTTTAAAGAAGGTTTGTCTCAGTAACCACTGAGATTAGAAAAGTCTAAGTTTGTAGACTTCTTACCTTCTGACACCTATTCTTGCTGTATCATAGATTGAGAAGTGAGTGATTCACCTGTACTCTTAGTGATGAAGCTTTGCTTTCTTTCACAGCCTTTTTCTCCTCCACTTATAGGGGGTTTTTTTGGTGGGGGAGGACCTTGTCTTCTAAGAAATAGATGCATTTGAACTACAGTTAGAGCATTGAACAGATCATTGAATGCCACTCTTGGAAGAGGACCTGGGATTCTCCTTTCTCCAAAGCCTTGGAGTTCACGGCCATACCTTTGAGGTCACACCAAGAACTCAGGGAACAATTTTTTCAACTGTCTTCCTGAACTGCTGCCCAGCCTCTTTAAAAATTTGACATGTATAAACCATGTAACCTTATTTATTTGTCTTATGTATTTACAGCCATAAATTTTTATGTCTATATTTTAGTGCACTTATTTGTCTGAAAGGCCTTGACTTTAGAGTTAAAAATGTCTTCTAACTTATAGTAGAGTTTCTGCCATTTGTTTAATACAAGTCAAGATTTCTATGCTTCTAGCCTTTTGATACCTCAAGTCTGAACATTAGAATTTCATGCTGTGGAAAACAATGGGAATGCCATTGGAGGTGAAGAATGCCAAATGGGACTTTGCACTCATTCTCAAGACCCCAGAATTACAGAACGATAAACCTAAGTATACCCACACATGCACGTGGAGGGCTTATCAGATGCGGGACTACCAAAGCTCATCTCAACCACCTGCTTGTTTTTATAGGGAGAGAAGTTAAATAAAAAACTTCCCTTTACAAGAGAAAAGTTAGCATTGCTTTATGGCAGGAACACAAGATAAGGCAAACTGCCTGAAAAGTCATGTGATATGAGAAACTCAACCAAGTAATTTCCGTCAAGAAATTTTACAATTCCTTGTGGCCTAACTGCCCACTCTGCCAGCCCAGGGAACCACAGCTACTATTACCAGAAAGTCCTGATCCCCTCCCCCACCCGCCACCTCTGGAAAAAGAATTAATTTTAATCATTCCCTGTAATTATATATCAAAATACTTGACATCTGCTCTCATTCTTCCCCCAAATCTTTCGTCTCAACTGCTTATATGGCATTAGCTTTAACAGGAATCTTTGTTCTTAAATTGTGGATAAGCCTAGGCTAAGGTCAAAGACTGAGCCTCTATGCAGTGCTTATGTGAGATGCCTCAGGTCACTCAAGGTTAATGCCACTGGAATTGATCAAGCTTATTTCTCCAACAGTTGGTTTAGTTTTGTAATTTTTATTTTTTATATTATGAAAAGTATAGGTTAATGTTTTTATAAATTTGTATTTATGTGTATATAAAGTGATGTACAATGACTGTAAATAGGACTTTAAAAAAATTTTAAACCATGTTTAGAATCCTTTTATGCAAAATCAGAATGCTACTTCAATGAAAATTAATTTAGCTCACATTTATGTATTTATTTCTTGCTCTACCCCACTTATGAAGTAAGGGAAAGAGATCACTATGATAAATATTATTCAGATACTTAAATTTATACATTTATGCAACAGGTTTTTTAATTTTTTTATTGGGGGGGTTCTTTTAAGATGGGGTCTCACTATGCAGCCCAGGCTGGCCTAGATATCAAAACAGTCTTTTCTTTTCTTTCTTTCTTCTCTTTCTTTCTTCCTTTCTTTCTTTCTTTCTTTCTTTCTTTCTTTCTTTCTTTTGAGAAACAGTTTAGAGTGGGAGTTTAACTGGCCATTTAGAAAGTAGCTTAAAGCTTTTAGAATACCTGTTAAAGACATTAAAATTACATTTAGATTTTGTTTTCAGACTTTTTAGTTGCAGTCTTTAAAAATCACAAGTTGTGTGTTTTATAGAAATTCATCTACTTTTTTAAAAAAGTACTGGTTCTTTAAACTTTATTTTTATCTAAGAACAGTTAGTAAAGTAGTGAGACTGCCTCTTCGAGGAAAAGGGGTGGAGTTCTCCTTTGGTATAATGCATTACACTAAGTACTAGGCCGTGCAGTGGTGAGACCTCCACTGTCCTGTTTGCCGTCTTCTGTTCTTCAGAGGCCTTTGCTCCTAAGTTCAGACTTGTGAAGGGGGAAAAGTAGGAGTTGAGGGTAGAGCCAACCACAGTATTTTGTTTTATTTATTTTTTAAAAACTCTAACTCAAGCTAGACTTTAGACAATTTTTAAAATGGGAATCCCTCCTGGAAGTTGTTTATATATTTAGCCATCAGCATATTTTACAATAGATCATGAAATCATAGACTTTTAAAGTATAAGAAGAGGACCAATATCCAAAGCAGGTATTATTTTGAGTGACTTTTTAAAAAAGAAATAACTAAGACTTCATGTCAGACTTTTGTTTCTTAATATGTGGAAAATGAATTTGTGATTTCTCTTTTTACTTTGCTGAGTGAAGAAAAAGAGAAATGTGGTGTTGTCAGCCTCTCTTAAAGGTATTCCCAGTCAAGGCACGTCTGAGTGCACTGTAATACTACAGTGTTTAAGCAAGTCCTGTTTCGAATGGATTACTTGCAATGTGTAATTATATCACTCCAATGAGTCATTCAGGTAATGCCAAAAACCAGGTCAAAGCCTAATAACAAAACCTCATGTATTGAAAGGTTCATTAGATAATATTTGGCCCTATTTGAACATCTCAGCATTTAAAGAGTTTTGGTTTCATGGAGTGTAGACCACTGTTTAGGAACAGCTTTCACTTTTCCCTTTATTGCTTTTCAGCTTTTTTTTAACGCGACAAACCAAGTTTATTCTTTCTGAGGGAACGTTGTCACAACATAGTTTAAGCGAATATTTGTTTTATGAAGGAAAACAAGTTAATCTAAAGCCATCTCTAGAATTCTGTTCAGATAAAGATTCATGTTTTTCTGTCGGCTTTGTAAATTTCATCTTAGCCATTCCATCCCAGAAAGATTTTAATATGAGCATAAATGTAAATAAATAATTTTGCAGATAAGCCTCTTGTCTATTTTGAGTTTTTATGAGCAGTTCCAGTGTTTATCTTTGGCCTTTCAAGTAAAAGCATCAAAATACTGCAGGAAACAAATCTACAAAAGCAGAACCCAAGCCCTACTCTGCATACTAGGTCAAAATCTTCATTTTAAGAAGAGTTCCCAGTGAACTGGATGCTTACTGTTATTGAAGAAGAACTGGGTTTGGTTCCCAGCATGCACATCAGGTGCCTCACAACTGCCTGAAATTCCAGTTCACTCTTCTGACCTCCAAGGGCACCTGCACACATATGGTACACATAAACTCACACAAGCACACACCTATACATGTAAATAAATCCTTTTTAAAAAGATGATCAGTGGGGGGCTATGGGAGGGTGCCAAGGGGGAAG
This sequence comes from Nannospalax galili, assembly GCF_000622305.1. Lineage (NCBI taxonomy): Eukaryota > Metazoa > Chordata > Mammalia > Rodentia > Spalacidae > Nannospalax > Nannospalax galili. Next base: position 1,093,942 of record NW_008335287.1, read on the forward strand.
GGGGCATAAAGATGATTTTATGTATGAAATATGCAAAAATTCAATAAAAATTGAAAAAGATCCCCCAGGTGATTTGTTGCATATTAGAGCATAGGGACTCCCTGTCAAGGAAGTGATAATCACACCAGTCAGCTTGTGGTACCTGTTTTGTGTATCAGAGATACTCTTACAGAATCCTGACTTAACCTCAGACAAGGCCCTTCTTGGGATCCTGGATGCTTCAGAGATGGGTCAGTGTCCACCGTCTTTCAGAGGTGAGTAATTCGGACTTTCTTAACAGAGCTGCCCATTACTGATGAGATAGGTGATATGAGAGACCAAAAAATTGAGCTGAGAGCACATTGTTAACATACTAAATACTGAAATGTGGGATGGAAATGTTGGCCAAACCCAACCCATCTCAGGAGGCCTGTTTTGTTGATTTTCAAAGCTTTTATACCTCACACAGCTGTTATGAGGCAAGATTATTAATCCCTGCTTCAAATGTGGGAAAATTGAAGCTTACAAACTGAGACTTAAGGCTACACAGCCTGCTAAATGGAGGGTAAGCCCCCCCCCCAGTCCAGGTATCTTGTGTTAATATGCTGCAATATTTCTGTCAGTCCCTCCTGGTAGAACGACATTAATCACTATTGACTCTGTAGCTGCCATGTAATTACACTCCAGGAAAAATATATAACGTTCCTGGGGAAGACAGGAGGCAGGTGGCAGAATAGGGGTTCCCAGCATTCCTCTATCAAGAATAATCACAGTATATAGATGCACTTTGAGATGCGTGACCATGGAAAAAATCACTGGATCAAGAAAGAGATTGGAAACTCTTAAGATACAGAGACCAGGGACAAGAGCATAGGAAGAAAATATTCCAGCATCTGCCACTCTGAATCTGGAGTGGGGCAGGCATCTCCCCCTTGTCAGGGTGAGGATGAGAGAAAAATATTCTCAGCACACCTACTAATGCAGATGCTAGCACTCTACTTGAAACCTTCGCAGTCTCACTCTTGCAGCACGATGAAACATGCACTGTAGCCTGGATTTGGAAAAGAATAAAAAACATCTCTGTGAGCCCACAGGCTGCTGTTGTCAGCAGCCATCTGGAGACCTGGGCTTTGGCCCAAGGGAATATGCAGAAAACCCTGCATAGTCCCCTTCTGGGAATGCCCAAAGGCAAAGAAAGGTAATTCCACAGAAGGCCTATTCCCCAAATTAATAATGGTAAACTTCCCTAATCTTGGGAAAGATGTGGACACCGTGTACAAAGGCTTTTAGGACCCCCAAGTGGACTTAACTACATCTTCACCATGCATATTAGCTAGACCAATCAAGAAAATAGCATGGAAGATCCAAATAAAATCAAGAGTTGAAAAATGAGACATTAAAACTAATACCACAGAAATACAAAGGCTCATCAGAGATTGTCATGGAAAGGCTTATACCAATGAAACCTTGACTATATGAACAGATTTCTGAATACATATGACCTACCAAAGTAGGCCAAAAAAGTTTGAACATATTCATACAAATAATAAGGTCAAATTAGTAATAATTCTCCAACAAAGAAAAGCTAGGACCAATGGTTTCACTGCTGAATTATAAACATTAAAGAAAAAATAATGCCAGTTTTCTAAAACTATTCCAAAGAAATAAACGGAACATAGCCCTTCCAGAGTCATTCTATAAGGCCAGCATTAACTTGCTACCAGGCTCAAATAAGGAGCCCACAAGAAAAAGGGCAACATTACTGATAGACATGGATGCAAAATTTCTCAACAAAACCCATGCAAATCAAGAACTGTGGCCCAACAAATTGCTCATTGACCATGATCAAGTGGGTTTCATCCCAGGGATGTAAAAAAGGTTCAATGTTTGCAAATCAATCAATATAATGGATCACATGAATGAAGAATAAAAGTCATATGATCATCTCAAATAGATGTAGAAAATGCATTTGATAAAATTCAATATATCTTCATGATGAGCTATCTAAATAAATTACTTCAACATCATTAAGGCTATATATGGCAAACCCACAGTCAACATCCTAAAAAGAGAAAACCTGAAAGCATTTCTTCTAAGATCAGGATCAAAGAAAGATACCCACTTTCATGAAATATGGTACTAGAAGTTTTAGCCAGTGCAGTGAAGAAAGAGAAAAAAAATAAAAAGCCTACAAATAAAAAAGGTGAAATTCAAACTGTAGACAATATGATTCCATTCACATGAAAATCAAGACTATTAAAAACTGATAAATTCAGAAAAATACCAGGGTGCAAATTTCAACAAGTAAAATTAGGAACTTGGGGCTGAAGAGATGGCTCAGAGCTTGAGAGCACTGGCTGCTGCTGCAGAGGACCCAGGTTCGATTCCCAGCACACAGATGGCAGATAACAACCTTAAATAAGCCCAGTTCCAGGGGATCCAACACACTCTTCTGATCTCCGCAGGCATTGCACGACATAAGTACTCATGTACATGCAGGCAATACACTCATGCATATAAAATAGAAATAATAAAATATGGTGAAAAAACAAGGAGCTTTTTCTATACATGATTTTCTAAAAAAATTTGCTGAGAAAAATAAAATCATTAATCTCATTCACAGTACCTGCCTGCCCACCTCAAAAAAAAAAAAAAAAAACCCACCCTAACAGTAAACTTAACCATGAAAATAAAAGACTTAAACAATGAAAATAATAATCACTGATGAAAGAAATCAGGGAAGAAACAAAAAGATGGAACCACTTCCTGTTGGGAGACTGGAAGAATATTTGCAAGTCAGAAGAAATGGACAATTTTGACAAGTTCACATCTTAAGTTAGTACAACAGAAGTACAAGACCATGAGTGAACTATTATGAACTAAAGTGTCAACAACCAAAAATAGAATGACGTAGTCATGTTTAAATAGCATTTAATTCTGAGACGTGGTCACATGGGATGCATTTCAGTGGTTCAGGTAACACAGACAAGTCAGCCATTCTCACCACCCAGATGAGCATCAGTTAGTCATTTTTCTCTCTTGTTTGGAGGCATATCTGTATTCAAGATCTGAAGCAATGGATAAGCATCAACCTCATGGCAGGAAAGAGGAACTCCAGTATTTATTTAAATACTATGAACAATAAACATCACTATTTGTGACAAAAAAAAAAAGGTTAAAGTCCGTAGAAATGTTTTAAATTTCTTTTCCTTTACCTCCCTGGTTTGAGACCCCACGAGATGGACTTGAACCAGTGTCCAGTCTACAAAGAGGAGGGTCAACACAGAGGAAACAGTTCCTCCACGCTTCCAAGCGAAGCCAACCATGGTCGAGCAGGACCTTTGACTTATCTTCACATAGGCGGAACTGGTAAAAGAAAAGAGTCAGGGGCTCCTCCCAAGCCCATGTGACCCCTGAGGAACAGATCCTCAAAGGACCTTAAGAGTGAAAATAAATTGGTTTATCTGGGCCAACTATATGGCCTTAAACACCCAAAAGGAAAGTATAACCAAAGATTAAAGGGGCCAATATAATTTCTTAAAGAGTCCATATGTGTAGCTAAAGGCTACATAACAAGCAACAATGCCAGAATGCCAGATAGGTGATACCTTCTTTTGAGTTGTTGGCCAGGGTGTCCAAAGGGACTCCCAGATAGTAACCCAGCACAGAACTGGGAAAATGAACAGCAGACCCCAATCTTATGTAAAGGAATATTGACAACTTGATTGCTGCTGACCTTCCTAAAACAAAGACCTCTAGATAGGCTGACTAGATTCACCAGATAGACAAGTAGTGGGGAATGGCTGGGGGTGCTGACAACACAGCAGACAGTAGCAGGGATATCAGAGTATAAGGGCTCTAGTGGGGGGAGGGAGGCTATGGGAGGATGCCATCTGGAAAGTGGGTGTATAGTTGAATAAGATGGTTTGGGATGTTCTGTGTGATACACACACACACACACACACACAAAATCAACAAAATTTTTTTAAAGTATTATATTTGAGCCGGGCATGGTGGCGCACACCTTTAATCTCAGCACTCAGGAGGCAGAGGCAGGCAGATCTCTTTGAGTTCAAGGCCAACCTGGTCTACATAGTGAGTTCCAGGACAGCTGGGGCTACAGGGAGACTCTGTCTCAAAAAAACCAAAAAAAAAAAATGTGTAGTGTTTGTCTTTTGTATAGATCATTCTCATTATAGATCCTCAAGTTATACTTAGTAGTGTCTGTGGTCCAAATATTAGTTATTAATATTAACATTAGAATCTAATGAGGAATTTGGATTTCAATGGGAACAGCTTGTATGTGAAAGATGTGCTTATTATGATTGAAAGAAATGGAGACAACAAAGAAAACAGGTTGAAACACCTTTTCTTCCCTTTATATTTCTAGACAGTATAATCCCAAGTGAGAATTATCATTAAAGCTGTCGCAGAAAGGAGGAATGATACTATGATGGAGAAAATTACCTTCATTATCAGATATGCTCCTTCAGATCTATTAATAATCATGCCTGAAATAATTAGGTCTTTCCTGGCAAACAAGTCTCCACATGCTCTAAATTCATGAGATGCTTGTGAGAGCTCCGAACATCAACTTCTTTGGAAGCAGTCTTGAGCAATACTAGAGTCATAGGAAGAAATCTGGGTGTTTTTTTTTTTTTAATGCCTTTTATTTACACTAACCTTTCCTCATCTTTCTCGGCTAATTTACAATATTCTCTTTGTTCTTTTTCAATGGCTTACAGATTGTTTCTCACCACACATCTTCTTAGCCTTTGTGTTTCTTAACATTTTCAATTTCTGTACTTTACCTTTACTGAACTTCTGAACTACCAACTAGTTTAGTCATACCTGATAACTGCTATCATTTAAAATTGAAATTCCTTTCTAACCACAACCTCCTGTTCCTGCCCTCCCATTTCCCCACGCCACTGAATCTACTCTTTGTCTACATTGTTATTTCTAGGTCTTCAGTGCTCAGCAGGATGAGGTAACCAACATCACCAGCCAAAGACAAAGAATCTTGATATTGTGTCTTGCCCAGACCTGCCTTGACCAAGTGCATGATTTGGGTTAATTTTTAAAATATACTAGACTCTTAAAGGTAGAAAAAATTTATGCCAAATACAGCCTTGTGTAGCATCCACAGACAGAAGTGATAGTTGTGCCTCAGGTGACAGGTTGCATGTGGCCCTAGGGGAGTTGCTCTTCTTCATATGCATGTATGGTTCCAGTTAGCACCAGCCGGGATGTGGTACTCCGTATGTATTCACAAAAGGGGACTTGAGACCCACTGTTATTTTTGTTATTAATAATCACATATACTGCTGAATTTAACTCAATGTGTTCCAGGTAAGTGAAAATGGTGCTTGATATAGTTTTTAGAATGACTCTCGGGTGTTTTCAACTAGAAATATATATCCAGAACTACTGTCTTACAGAAATATAAGGAAGGCTTATGATAATTTTTGCCTTCAAAACATTTTTCATAATCTGAGAAGTGTCCACAAGGATCAGGAATAGCTGACTGACCCCCGGCTCTCACTATTACTCACTGTACTCTGGAAGCTCTTGGTGAATGTTTACAATCAGGGGGTGTATTTCTACTTAAAGTCAGACATTTATCTGAAATGATATGTGGCAGCAAATAGAGAAGACTTGTTCTGCTAGTAAATATGCAGTGTGTGCTCTACAGACCTGTGGTGGCAAACCATGATCAGATGTCATTGGGATAATAAATGCCACATTGGGGTTGGGGGGGCGGTAGGAAGAATGCAATCTGTGGAATCTACTACAGTACATTTCATCATCTAGAAGTTTGATAAAGATGGTGTCTGGAAGATGTTGCAAATGTATTTTCCTTCAACATGAGGAACAAACTTTTTGAGCATATTAAATATTCCTACATGATTAGTTTTTAACAATTTTTTAAAATAACTTTATGGATACGAAAAAAAAAAAAAAAAACTAAGATGTGTGGACCTGGGAAAATGCAAGGCAAAGTATTGTGTTTAAAAACTGTTTTTTCACCACTGCTTAGGTTTTTCCTATATTCTAAAGTACAGTCAATATTTAACCTCTAGTCCCTCCATTTTCAAGTACTTCTGCAATCTTGAGTTCTTTTTTCTAGGGTTGAGTACTGAGGATGGACGCCATGAGCCTTATGCACACTAGGCAACCATTCTACAATGATCTGCATCCCAACTCTTCCAGCTTTGAGTCTTGAACTTTAATCTCTTGGTTTGTAGCATTTTGCCAAGTGGGTCTTTTCAGTAGGCAAACATTACTGTAGTCCCCATAGTTTTCCTGTTTCATTCTTTTTCCCCTTAACTTTGTGTTTATCATTTCCATTTATCCCAAATTATGTGGATTACATGAACTCCATGTTTTCCTCAGTAGCTTCCTCCCAAAGTCTAAAGTTCAATTCCACTATGGATGGATTGGATTCTGAGCTTACTGTACAGACATTGTTGCCAGTTTCTTGAGTCAAAGCCTGATTCCCTACCTCACAATCATGAGGAACAATGAACCAAGACAGTAGAGGGCAAGCAAGCAGTTTATTGAGGGAAGGAACAAGTACTCATAGCAAGTGTCTTGAAAATGAATTGCCAAACAGCATTTTGGAGGAAGACTTTCTATACCCTAGGCACAGGCCATTTTGGTCCTGCCCATGTGGAAGTTAAGCATCCAATCCATATGGCACGAATCTGGTTCGTTAATTTGAACATATGTGGGAAATTTGGATTAGTGAATGGGTTGGATGAACTTGTGCAGGTTCAAGAAAGCCTGCCAGCTGGGGAGGAACTAGAGGGAATGCAGGGAATGGAGGGGGGCATGGAATTCCAGGTGGGAGAAGAACCAGGAAGTAAAGAGAATAAAAGCTGGTGCTTTGCTGATATTTTCATGAATTAGGGATTTTAGTTTCTCAGCTCACAGATTAGAGTTTATTGTAAAACCTCTGTGCTCAGAGCTGACTACTTGTTGCACTAGGAGATGTAGACATTTTGTTTTCCTCAGACCAATAATCCTGAGTTAACTGTTTCCAAAAGGGACTGCCTAGTTCCTAATTCCTATCAACATGATACTGAAACTTAAACTCATTAATTTCATGAGTTAGATTTAAATCATTTCTTAAATCATTTTTCTAGTTTTGTCCTGATTATTCTGTATATGTGTGGGCATTATTCTCTGTTGTAAGCATACATTAGTGACATATGAGGTTCATTGTGATGTTTCCATGAATGTATATGATGCATTTTGATCATACTCACCCTCCATTATTCTTGTCTCCCTCTCATTGATCTTGTTCCTCTTCCCAACTAGTCTTCCTTCTGTGTTCATGTCGTGTGTGTGCATGTGTATGTGTGTGTGTGTGTGTGTGTGTGTATGTGTGTGTGTGTCCCAGTGGATTTAATTAGGGGTACTAGTTAAATTACTAAGGACTATGGGCAATTTACCAGTGGCTATGCCACTGAAGAAAATGTCTCTCCCTCTTTCTGGTAACTATTAACTGCCAATAAATCTTCAGAGAGTTGCAAGGCCTCATGGGACCAGGTCTTGTGCAGGTAATCACAGATACTGAGAGTTCAAGAGTTTGAGATCTATTTCCATTTCTTGCCCAAAAGATAGTGTTCCACAGTGCTCTGCCCCTTCCTCTGGCTCTTACATTCTTTCTGCCCACCTTCCCGCCTTCTGTGGTGTTTTCTGAAGCCTCAGAGAGGGTGATATAGGTGTCCAATTTAGGGCTGAGCATTTGACTGTCCTTTATTCTTAGCACTTCTGATCATCCATAAGTCTCTGATGTGATCATTCACAAGTCTCTAGTGTAACCATCCCCTACTGCAAAATGAAGCTCCTCTTAACAAAGCTGACAGCAGCATGCAATCTATGAACATAAGCATAAATATTTAGAAAGCAATTTGACAGGCACCTCATGTCCATTTAGCAAAACAACAGCTATAGCTTCCTCACTAGAGAATATGACCTCCCTAGCCAAGGACTTTTGACTGGGTTTACAGTACCAGACATGAATTCCTTCCTGTGGAGAGGATCTTAAATTCTATCAAAAAGCAGCTGGTTGTCAGACATGGTGGCACATGCCTATAATCCCAGAATTAAGGCAGCAGAGCCTGAGAATCCTTGGTTATATATTTATATTAAAAATAACATATAATGTACATATATAAGCACTTGGGAATGCTGGCTGAGGTGTCAGAGCCCATTACTGCCTGGGGGACTTCCTTATAATACTGGGATGGCTCTTTTTATTGCAGGATATCCCAGTGTCAGAGCACCAAGACCATTGCCACAGGGCCACTTGATTTCTTCAGAAAAGACTTCTCTTCTTGAATGAGATGCTTACTTACCTGAGAAGGTTTGACTTTCAGTGAGTGCCTATTTTCAGCTCCATGGTATTTTCCTACCTTCCTTCATGAAACTAGATAGATATTAGCTCTAAGTCTCTCCCAAGCCTTTGACTGCATGTGCTTGCAAAGTATTTTAGGCTGTGGCTTCCTCGGTTCTGTCCCTTACCTTTGTCTACGACCCACCTCACCTCACCCTGATTGCCCTTCATCTTTCAGGCACCAGTTAATGTTATTTCTACAGATGGTCTGTCTGTGCTCTTGCAGTTGTTAGGAATTTATTCCCTCTGTATTATTTCAGTGTCAAGTTTGGGTCCCGGGAGGAAGAAGAGATACATTTATGTGGTCTAGACTCCCCATGGAACAGAACATTTCTATTTTCCTCCTTTAATTCTTTGCATTCTGGATCTGCCAAAGGAATTCTACTTAATTTGCTTTGTACAAAACATTTCAACTACACATATTTTTCAGTGCCTCCTTTGTGAGTCATGTTTGCCTTGATCCTAACTAGGGTTAAAGATTTTTGCCCTAGTTCCTGGAGCCAGCAGCTTGCCTGGGTAAGTTTGGCTGCTTAGCCCACTGTGCCTTGACTCCCCCAGCCTCATTTACCCTCCCAGCTCCCCGACCCCATCTCTCCTCCAAGCAGGGGGACTGGCACATTTCCTGTCTTGGCACTCCAGACCTCTGGACTGACCTTCTGGCCCAAACTCTCCACTGCTTCCTGATACCTTGCATCTAGATGAAACCAATTCATTCCTCTAGTCCCCTACTCCCCTTGCATCTCTGGGTGGCCTAGCCCTGCAGCTTCCAGGAGCCAGCAGCTTACCTGGGTAACTTTGGCTGCACCCACTGTGCCTTGACTCCCCCAGCCTCATTCACCCTCCCAGCTCCCCCACCCCATCTCTCTCCTAGCAGGGGCATTGGCCCATCTCTTGTCATGACACACCAGATCCATGGACTGATCCCTTAGTCCAGAATCCCAACTGCTTCCTGATCCTTTGCATCCAGAACAACCCAATTCTTCCAGGAGCACTCCAGCCTCTTCTCACCCCCACGTCCCTTTGAATCTCTGAGGGCCAGCATCTTTGCTGGGCCCTGCTCCCAGGCCAGTCCAGCCCTCAAATTCCTAAGGCCAGCATCTTTCCTGGAGGGATCCAGTCCTTCAGAGAAAGCTTGAGAGCATCTGATCCTCATCTGACTTGGGCCTCTGTGGGAACTCCTGAGCAGCAAGATGAAAACAATTTGGCTACTCCAATATAAAATCAAAAGAAAGAACCTGAAGCCAAGACCAACCAGCTTTTCATGCCCAACAAGTAAACCACAAAGGCACAGAAAGTTTACAAAAAGAAGCAAACCTAAACTCAAAAAAGAAAGGCTTGAGTCTCACACAAGAACCAGAATCTACAAAAGAAATCCACATGTCAGAGTCACAGAGAAAAAATAATAACATGAAAAATCAAAATACTGTATCCCCACCAAGTACCATCAGTCCTGTAGAGGAGTACGATGAGAACCCCCTAGAGATAACACAAAACAGGGAACTCAGAAGAACAATTATAAACATGATAAAAGAATTCAGTGAATTCAAAGAACACACAAAGAAAGAAATATTGAAGAATACTCAGGTTGAAATGAAAAAGGAAATGAAACACTCAGTAAGCCAATTAAAAACAACAGGAGAAATCCTCACCAATAGGATGAATGAAATGGAAAACAGAATATCAAGACTGGAAGATACAGGGGATGAACTGGACCACTCAAGCAAAGATTATGAAAAATTTAAGAAATCACAAGAATGGAATATGTAGGAATTGTGTGACACCATAAAAAGACCAAACTTACAAATGAGGAAGGAGAAGAATCCCAAGATAGTGGCATGGACCAGATCCTCAACAGAATCATGGAAGAAAATTTCCCAAAATTAAAGAAAGA
>NW_008335287.1:1104601-1107235 GCF_000622305.1 Nannospalax galili
GCAATACAAAGAGCTGAAGAAAGGAACGACTATACCCAAGGGGTTACGGAATGAAACTTAATGAAGGTATAACTATGGATATGCACAGCTACACCAGGAATGTGAAAAGAAATAAAAATGATAGGAATCAATACACATCTTTCATTAATAACTTTAAATATCAATAGACTGAACTCCCCAGTCAAAAGGCACAGACTAGTTGAATGGATTAAGAAACAAAACCTGAGGCTGAAGAGATGGCTCAGTGGTTAAGAGCACTGACTGCTCTTACAGAGGACCCAGGTTCGATTCCCAGCACCCACATGGTGGCTATGAACCATCCTTAACTCTAGTTCCAGGGGAACCTGAAGGCCTCTTCTGACCTCCGCTGGCATTGCATGACACGGGTGAACTCACATACATTCAGGCAATAGACTCACATACATAAAATAAAAATAATAAAATGTTTTTTTTAAAAAAGAAAAAATACCCATATTGTTGTTGTCTGTAAGAAGAAGCTCATCTCACTTTTAAGGACAGGCACTACCTTAAGGTGAAAGGATGGAAAAAAAATATGCCAAGCGAATGGTACTAAGAAAAAAGCAGGTGTTTTAATTCTAATATCTGACAAAATAGACTTCAAACTAAAACTAATCAGAAGAGATAAAGAGGTACACTTCATTCTGATCAAAGGAACAATTGAGCAAGAAGATATTACACCAAACTCTGGTGTACCCAACTTCATAAAATCAGTACAGCACTTTAAGACCCAGATTAATCCCAACTCATTAATAGTGGGGGACATCAATATCCCATCATCTCCATTAGATAGGTCAACAGGACAGAAAATTAACAGAGAGACATCTGAATTAAAGAATACCATACATCAATGGGCCTAACAGACATCTATGAATATTCAACCCAAGCACCAAAGAATATACTTTCTATTCAGTGCCCCATGGAACTTTCTCCAAAATCGACCATACACTGGAGCACAAAACAAACCTCAACAAATACAAAAAGATTGAAATAATTCCATGCATTCTATCAGACCACAATGCAATAAAGCTTACAATCAACACCAGAAGAAACCCTAGTAACCACATGAATGCATGGAGATTAAACAACACACTCCTAAATGATGAATGGGTCAAAGGAGAAATTAAGAAAGAAATAAAAGTATTCCTGGAATTGAATCAAAAGGACAATACAAGACAAAAAACCTCTGGGACATGTTGAAAGCTGTCCTTAGAGGGAAGTTTATAGCTCTAAGTGCCTACATTAAAAAATCAGAAAGAACACAAATAAATGACTTAACATTGCAACACAAGACACTTGAAAAGCAACAGCAAATGAAACCCAAACCCAGAAGATAAGAAGAAATAACAAAAATCAGAGCAGATATTAATGAAATTGAAACAAAGAAAACAACACAAAGAATCAATGAGTCCAAGAACTGGTTCTTTGAAAAGATAAATAAGATTGACAGACAACTAGCCCAGTTAACCAAAAGAAAGAAAGAGCACCTCCAAATCAACAAAATCAGAAATGAAAGGGGAAACATCACAACAGATACCAGAAAGATACAGAACATTATAAGGGAATACTTTAAAAACCTATATGCTACAAAATTTGAAAACCTAAAAGAAATGGATGGGAACCACCAAAACTAAACCAAGAAGAGATCAACACCTTACACAGACCCATAACATATAAGGAAATTGAAACAGTAATACAAAACTTCCTGGCTAAAAAAAGCCCAGGACCAGATGGATTTACAGCAGAATTGTACCAGACATTTAAAGAAGATCTACATCCAATACTACTTAATTTATTAAAAAAGATAGAAATGGAGAACTTCCAAATTCCTTCTATGAAGCCAGCATCACTCTAATACCAAAGCCAGGTAAAGATACAACCAAAAAAGAAAACCATAGACCCATATCCTTAATGAACATAGATGCAAAAATTCTCAACAAAATACTTGCAAACTGCATACAGATACACATCAAAAAGATCATCCACCATGATCATCGGCTTTATCCCAGAGATGCAGGGATGATTCAACATACGTAAGTCAATAAACGTCATAAATCATATAAATGGACTCAAAGACAAGAACCACATGATCATCTCCATAGATTCAGAGAAGTCCCTTTGACAAAATTCAACATACATTTATGTTCAAATTCTTAGAGGTAATTGGACTGGAGGGAACATACCTCAACATAATTAAAGCCATATATAACAAACCCACAGCCAACATCATTCTAAATGGAGAAAAACTGGAAGCATTCCCATAAAAATCAGGAACCAGGCAAGGATGTCCACTATCTCCACTCCTTTTTAACACGGTGCTTAAAACTCTTACAAGAGCAATAAGGCAAAAGAAGGAAATTAAAGGAGTAATAATTGGAAAAGAAAATATCAAATTATCCCTTTTTGCAGATAATATATTATATATAAATTAACACATTCAGTCAAGTGGCAGGTTACAAAATTAATCTACAAAAGTCTGTAGCCTTTCTATATACCAACAACAAGCAATCAGAGAAAGCATATATGGAAACACTCCCTTTCACAATAGCTGCAAAAAATAAAATATCAGGGCTGGAGAGATGGCTCAGTGGTTAAGAACACTGGTTGTTCTTACAG
>NW_008335287.1:1107423-1108551 GCF_000622305.1 Nannospalax galili
GGGGAAAAGGGGACCCCGTTTCAAAAAAACCAAAAAAAAAAAAAAATCTCTATAATGAAAATTTTAAATCTTTGAAGAAAGAGATTGAGGAAGACATCAGAAGATGGAAGGACCGCCCATGCTCATGCATTGGAAGAATATTGTGAAAATGGCCATCCTACCAAAAGCCATTTATAGATCCAATGCAATACCAATTAAAATCCCCATGACATTTTTCAGAGAGCTGGAAAAAAACCATCCTAAAATTCACATGGAAGCACAAAAGACCTCAGATAGCCAAAGCCACCCTGAGCACTAAGAGGGATTACTATACCAGACTTTAAACTGTATTACAGAGCTATAGTCATAAAAACAACGTGGTACTGACACAAAAATAGAACCATAGATCAATGGAACAAAATTGAAGACCCAAATATGAGTAAATGCAATTTCAGCCACCTGATATTTGACAAAGGGGCCAAGAATAGTCACTGGAAGAAAGACAGCATGTTCAGCAAATGGTGCTGGCAAAACTGGATCTCCACCTGTAGAAGAATGAAACTAAACCCCTACCTTTCACTTGCACAAAAGCCAATTCCAAATGGATCAAGGATCTCAATGTAAAGCCTAAAACTCTGAAATTGTTAGAAGAAAACATGGGCAATAACCTACAAGATATAGGTGTAGGAAAGGATTTTCTAAACCAGACATCAATTGCTCAGGAAACAAGGTCAAGAATCAACAAATGGGACCTCATTAAACTAAAAAGCTTCTGTACATCAAAGGAGGCAACCAGGGAAGTGAAGAGAAAACCCACAAAATGGGAGAAAATCTTCACCAGTGACACATCTGACAGAGGTTTAACATCCAGAATATGTAACGAACTCAAAAAACAAAGAATCAAGAAAGGAAGTAACCCAATTAAAAGATGGGCTAAGGAGCTGAACAGAGAGTTCTTAAAAGAAGAAAACAAGATCGCTAAGAAGCATCTTAAAAGGTGTTCAACTTTCATTAGTAATTAGGGAAATGCAAATTAAACTCACTTTAAGATTTCATCTTACCCCAGTCAGATTGGCTAAGATCAAGAGAACAAATGATACCAAATGTTGGAGGGGATGTGGGGAAAGGGGAACACTCATCCACTGCTGG
>NW_008335287.1:1108777-1113573 GCF_000622305.1 Nannospalax galili
ACTACTAAATTTTTTAAAAATTTCTTTTTATTTTTATTTTATATGTATGAATATATTTCCTGCATGTATGTAATTGTACCCATGTTGTGTAATGCCCTCAGAGGTAAGAAGAGTGCATCAGATTCCCCTGGAACTGGAGTTCCAGATGGTTGTTAACTGTTGGGAGACCTCTGTTATGCAAAAGTCGAAGCCCCTTCACACCGGACAGCTCATGCAGCTCGGGGAATGTGGCGAGGGCTCCTTTTCATAGCAAGGTGCTTTCTGGTATCTTTCCTGTCTCTCCCTTTGAAGTGGCCGCCACAGATGCCTTGACATAAACATGGCCTTTGGCTCTATGCATACCATGCCTTCCTGTGTGTGGTTTTTACAGGTGGACAATAGTCTAGCAGAAACCCACTTCCACATGTAAATAGAATATCTCACAAAGTATCTAAAAGCTTTTACCACTACCCCCATGGTATATAAATATGCTAGTCTTCTCTTAATAGTTGGAGATCGGGTCAGAGACTGGGTCCCAGAAAGCTGGATCAGCAGAGTGCTGGACAGCAAGGAGCAGAGATACAATAAAGCAGTAAACACAGACTAAGCCGTGCCTTGAGTCCTGTGTCTTACTACCGGCGACCTGATCTCACCGGAGAGCAGCACTCTCCGTTACCGACCCACGGATATCCTAGCTTTCGCCGCCTCCGTGTTTCTTCCCTGTGGAGTTCACTGGCCAGGACTCCGCAATCCTGAGGAAGGGCACAAGGGTGTAATAGAGGCGGGATCCCGACTAGATAATACTCTAGTAGCAGAGGAAGCTCTCCGCTCCAGAGAAGTGTGTAGCTATCAGCTACAGCCAGCATCAGAGAAGTCTTTACACCTGCCGTCTCCAGAGAGGCGCGGCCGGCCAGGCCCGCCAGCCGCTAGCTAGCCAGCGGGACCAGAACCACGTTGGGAGAGTGCACGCACACCTGACCCTGGGCCACATCCAGAGTGAGTGCGCCCGGGAGGC
The DNA here is from genome assembly GCF_000622305.1 of Nannospalax galili. Classification (NCBI taxonomy): domain Eukaryota; kingdom Metazoa; phylum Chordata; class Mammalia; order Rodentia; family Spalacidae; genus Nannospalax; species Nannospalax galili. Next base: position 1,109,772 of record NW_008335287.1, read on the forward strand.
CAGGCGCGCTCCCCACATCGCTTGCAGCCAGACTCATGCCGGGACTAGCCAGGTGCGGCAGAGACCCCAGGGTGCCCGCACACACCACGCGGGGGGTCCAGCGACCCGCCCCATAAGTATGTATCCAAACATAAGTACAGGAACCAGGATAATGGAAAGGAACCAGGGAGGTCAAGGAAAAGAAATAATCTGAAAGAGAAGAACAGTAGGAAACAGACATTAATTAGGGAGATATGGATAAAAATGCGGTTATTTTAAGGGGATGGGGGAGAGAGGGTTATACAAGGAAACTTGGGGATAAAGGGAAAGAAGGAGCTCAAGAGAGGTGGGACCATAAGAGAAGGGTATTATTAAGGAAGAAATGGGAAAAATGGGGGCACTTTAAATGGGGAAACCATGGTGGAAGGGTTAGACAATGCGAGAGATAAATAATGCCTAGTTTTAAAAAACCAAAGGGAACCATATTAGTCCAACAACCTACTGACAAATTATACATAGAACTAGCTCAGGGAATATAATACATGTCTAGGCAAGGTTTATCTGAGAACCTTTGGTCTCTGCCCAAGCTTTATCTATATAACACATGGTGATTAAAACTACCAGACTGGTGGAACTAACCTTGGATGTCTAACAGCCATACGTTGAGGCCTATACTAATTTTGTCAGAGGGACATAAAGGACAGTTTCTGCTCCTGCCCTCATAGTCAACTAAGGTCCAGGGGACCATGAGCGTCTCTCAAAATGTCCTGTAATTGTGGTTTGTCACTTGTCCTCTTGATTAAGGAGGCCATGGAGACCCCACCAAATGGACTTGAACCAGTGTCGGTCTACAATGAGGAGGGTCAACACAGAGGAAACATTTCTTCCATGCTTCCAAGTGAATGCCAGCCATGGTCGAGCAGGACCTTTGATTTATCTTCACATAGATGGAACTGGTAAAATAAAGGAGCCAGGGGCTCTTTCCAAGCCCATGTGACTCCCTAAGGAGCAGATCCTCAAACGACCTTAAGAGTAAAAATAAACTATTTTATCTGGGCCAACTGTATGGTCTTAAACACCCAAAAGGAAAGTATAACCAAACATTAAAGGGGTCAATATAATTCTTTCAGAGTTCATGTGTATAGCTAAAAGCTACATAACAAGAAACAATGCCAGACAGGAGATACCCTCCTTTGAGTTGTTGGCCAGGGTGGCCCAAGAGACCCAGCATAGAACTCAGAAAATGAACAGAAGACCCCAATCTTATCTAAAGGAATATTGGCAACTGATTGCTGCTAGATGAGGAATAGCTGATTGTTCTAAAACAAGGAATTCTAGATAGGCTGACTAGATTCAGCAGATGGACAAGCCCTGGAGAACGGCTGGGGGCACTGATAACACAATGGACAGTAACAGGCATTACAAGTATATGGGCTCCCTTGGGGGGAGGGGATGGGAGGGTGGCATTTGGGATTGGGTATATAGATGAATAAGATTGTTTGGGATGTTCTGTATGAAACACACACATAGAAAAAAATTAGCAAATAATAAATGAGTTATATGAGGAAGAAGCATAAAAATATGTTTCATGTTTCTTAGTAGGGGTGAAACACATTACCATTGAAATCTACCCGATGATTTTATATCCATGCTCAGGTGGATCTCAGAAAGTAACTGACGATAACTAGTAATAATCACATACATAGTTTAGCGACACATGTGCAAACATCTAAGCATTAAAAATAAGTTTTTCTGTAAGAAACAGCATATTTTAAAATGAAATGGAGATCTTTTTTAAAGGCTAAAACCTCATTCAATTTTATGTCTTATAGGGTTTATACTGAGTTCAAAATTGTATAACTGTATTATTTCAACTGTGAACCTAAAAATTTACAGCCAATATTGAAAGAGATGCATAATCGCTCTGGAAATTGTTAGTGAATAAGTTAATGCTGTAATGAAATGCTTCTTCTAATCATGTGGTTATTAAATAAATAATTTCCCAGCAGATACAAAATAGAAATGTGTAATTTTGGCTGGGGGGAAATAGAGCTTGGGCCCCACCCTGGAGGAACAGGTAATAATGCTAAGAGCCTAGTGAAATCCCTAATAGCTGTTGAAGATAGAGGAATATTTTGTCTCCATTTCCATTTGATATTCTTGGAGATAATCTTTACAGGAAGCCTTCGTACCAACAGGGAGTGGCTCATTTGGGCAGAAGGTTTTGCCATGGTGTTTCTGAGAATCGCTTGGCTCCCATGAGATGTAGAACCAACAACTTACTATAAGTCAAGCAAAGAAGATTTTCAAAGAATAAAGTTGGACGTGGCTAAAGGTTCGGCTTCATTTTAGAAGATCAAAGTTTCTATCTAGATCTAGAGAGGTTAAGACACAGATAGACCTATAAGAACAGACAGATGAAATCAAAAGCCAGAATGGCCCAGAGTAGGGCCCGTTCTGACCTTTAGGATTTGAAAGACTTCTAAATTTAGGCAATAATAGTATTATACTAATCAGCCTTTCATTGCTAAGATGAAGTACCCAAGACAAACTAACTTACAAAGAGAAAGGATTTATTAGGTTCATGATTTTCGCAGTTCAAAAGCCTGACATATGCATCAACTCAGTTCTGACAGATGATGGCATGTGGCAGGAGGGAGTTCACATAGGAGCCATCTGTCAGCTCTCGTCCACTTAGAATGGAGGAGTGAAGGAGAAAAGGAAGGAGGGAAAGAGAGAGGAAGGGAAAGGATCTCACAATTCTTTTCAAGGGCACATCTTTAATAACCAAAGGACCTCCAACTAGGCTCCACCATCTCCCAATTGTACCACTCTAGGATCAAGTCTTCAATCACAGACGTTTTAGAGACATCCAAACTAATTTCTAAACTATAGCAGGTGACAATTTGGAGTAAGAGCAAAATTTAGGGGCAACTAATAGCAGCGGTTTACTTTAAAAAGTTTTTTGTGTATATATGTGTGGTCTATACATGTGTATGTTTGTGTGTGATGTATGCATGCATATGTGTGTGCATGTATGTGTGGAGGTCAGAGGTAAACATTGGTATCTTCCTCTATTACTCTCCATCCTATTTTTCAAAACAGGATCTTTCACTGAACCTGGAACTCATGGATTCTGCTAGACTGAACCCCCCTCACCCCTGTCCCCCAGGATCCACCTATCTCTGCCTACCTGGGATTACAGGCAACTGTGTCCAGCTTTTCTCTTTTTTGTGTGTGGTTTATTTATTTATTTATTTATTTATTTATTTATTTATTTTTATTTTATTTTATGTGTAGGAGTGTTTTGCCTGAATGTAGGTAAGTATACCTGTGCCATGCAAGGGCCTTGGAGGCCAGAAGAGGACATTGGATACCTTGGAACTGGAGTTGCAGACAGCTATTAACCACCATGTGGGTGCTGGGAACCAAACCTGGGAAGCCAAAAGGTTGGACACCTCTGCTTTATCAGATATTTTATTCATTTAAAATTTGCATGCTGACTGGAGAGATGGCTCAGCAGTTAAGAGCATTGGTTACCCTTGCAGAGGATCTGGGTTTGATTCCCAGCACCCACATGGCAGCTAACAACCATCCATAACTCCAGTTCCAGGGGATCCAATGCCCTCTTCTGACTTCCGTGGATATTGCTTGACACAGATGCAGTTATACGCATGCAGGCAATATACTCGTACACAAAAAATAAAAATAAATAAATCCAAAACATTTTTCAAAAAGTTTCATGAATCTTGAAAAAAGAAATTAAAACAGCCTAAAGAAATTGGGTCATGGAAAGCAACAACTTGGAATCAAAGTTTTGTTT
>NW_008335287.1:1113600-1145968 GCF_000622305.1 Nannospalax galili
TTTATAAAATTGATATTTTAATTTATTAATAAATTTTAATGAAAACCATAATACTTTGTCAAAGAAAAAGAACAACCTATATGCCTATTATCCTACAGAATAAATGCTTTTGTTTCTCTATTTCCTTCTGCCTATGTGATACAAAACCTTAAGACCGAAAAACACTTTAAAATCTAGTACTCCAATTTCTTCATTTTCAGATGAGAAAGAGCAGAGCTTTGAGGTTAGCTCAGGGTCAGTCGTCTTGTTGCTTCTAGAAGAAATCTTAATCCCAAATTAATCAAAGAATGGATGTCAATAAGATATAGCTCCTCAACTTCCATTTTTTTCTACTGAGAATATAATTTCAATGGGAAAAAATACCTCTATTATGTAATACAGTACTAGCATTATCAGAGGCAAATGTCTAGAGAATTACAGCTGCAAAATCTGAGTGCCTTAATACAAATTCCCAAAAGCCTAGGAATTTTTAGAACACAGATGTGAATTCAAAGCCTCTGGATTTCAGGATTTGAATTCCAAGTTCATGTGTTTACTATGCATTGTTACTGCCAATGCTTCCAGACTGTTGATTCTGGAACATACACTCCTTGATAACGACACAAATTATAGGTCTTAAAGGGAGAACCTAATTGAGGCTTTCTCTCTGCTGTAATTCAAAGAAATGAAATAGCATTGAAAAGGAGAAAAGTTTGTAAGGAATGTGGATGGCTTTCAAAACAACTGTGTTAAAAACAATCTGGATTCATGTTAATGGGGTTTTTAATGTGGCAAAGCAGAAAAAAAGGCCCAAAACAGGAACAGAAAACTCGTTCTGATACGAGTGAGTATGAAATACTCTCCACAGGCATATGGGCTTTTGTTTTGTTTTGTTGCTGTTGTTTGGATTTGTTGAGACAGGGTCTTTTTACCTCAGGCTGATCTGGAATTCGCTACGCAGATTAGACTGACTTCGAAATCCTGTTTCTCCTGCCACCCCTTTCCTAAGATAGCTTACTGGCAACGCTTCACCACATCTGGCTTTAGGCTTTGTCCCTAGCTGGTAGGGCTGTTTTGGAAGGTTCTAGAAACTAAGAGCTACAAAAAAAAAAAACTAAAAGAAGTAGGTCATGGGGGCAGATTCTTATGGGTAACTTGTCTCTGACCCCTTCTTGCCTCTCTCCTTCCTGTCTGCCATGAGATGAAGAAACCCCTCCCAGTACACTCTGATCATGATGCTCCACTACACACTGACCATAGGATGAGGCTTCTGATACCTTAGCCAAAATAAATCATTTCTCTTTTACATTGTTTCTGTCAGGCATTTGGTCAGAGTGATGAGAAAAGTAACTAATGCAGTTCTGTTGCTAACCAGGAAGGTAATCAGAGGCAAAATGTGTTATTTTTTTTCATGAAGTTAGCTTAGATGAACTCAGAATTCTTATCCAACTATAAAATCTACAATTCTTTCCTTTGTGAGTCAAAAGTATGCTGTATTTCAGTTCCTTGAAAGCACCAGGTATAAAGAACTGTCCTGACAAGGTCCTAATATCCTCTTCTCTTCTCCTCCAAGGTCAGTCCTGGCAACACTTTGGTAGCACCTTTCCTCCTTTCCCTCCCACCATCATACCTTTCCTGTAACAAAATCCCACTGTCTTTTTGTTTGTTTCATTGCTAGTTCTTCTCCAGCCACATCACCAACACCTTAGTACTAGCTCTTTTATCTGAACCACAGGATACATAACTGCTTTTCTAATGCTCCCCTCAGAATACAGTCTTCTCTGGAGAACTCCATTTGGTTTATGTGCTAGATAGTGTTAGTGTCAACTTGACACACCTGGGTTGAGGGAGACTCAAATGGGGAATTTCCTCCATTGGATTTGGCCTGTGGCCATGTCTGTGGGGCATTTTCTTAATTGCTGAGTGATGTGGAAAGGCCCAGCTCATTGTGGGTGGTGCCACCCCTGAGTAGATGGTCATGTACTATATAAGAAAACAAGCTGAGCATGGGCCAGTATCAGCATTACTCCATGGCCTGTGCCCTAGCTCCTGCCTCCAGGTTCCTGCCCTGAGATCCTACCTTGGGCTCTTTGATGAATTGTGACATGGGAGATGTAAACCAAATAAACCTTTTCCTCCCAAGTTGGTGTTGGTCAGAGTATTTTGTCACAGCAATGGAGAAACAAACTAGAACAGAAATTGGTACCAGGAGTAGGGTATTGCTATGACAGACCTGACCTTGTGTTTTGGGGAGGATTGTGGAAGCATTTGGAACTTTGGGCTGGAAAAGCTATTGAGTGCTTAGAGTTTATTGCTGTGGAGATTGGAGAAGTTATGTTGAAAGAGTTGTGGACGATGGAGGCCTTCCTTAAGTAGAGACTATTGGGGCTGTTTGTGTGATATATTGAATTGAATGGAGAAACTAGAACCACTTATTAAGATTTACACAAGAGCAACCCTTTATTTTTCTTACTCTCACTCTCTATAGTCAATTTATCAGCAGATCCTATTGACTTTCTAAGATATGTTCAAGATATGACCCGTTATTGCTGTTCCCACTGCCTTTACCCAGATCCACCTTAGCAATGTTTGTGACTTGACCTCCCCAATTTTTCCCTGTCCTCCATTCAGTCTACTCTCAACACAGTACCTACAGTGGTTGCATTAAAATGGTAAGTTAAGGATGTCACTCTTCTATTCAACCAAAATTTGTTAACATGACCTCCGAAGCCCTGGGTGCTTGGCAAGTTACCACCCTCTACTCACCTCTGTTCCAGCTACAAAGACCCTCTCACTATTCCTAAAATCAAGGAGAAACATGATCACTTGCAGTGACTTTGCACTTGCTGTTCTTTCTGCCTGGAAATCTTGTTCCAGGTAGCTGCATGGCCAGTTTCCTCACTGTGCCACTTGATTCCAGCATCGCCTTCTCATGAGCTCTCTGGTCATTCTGTCACCCTTTCTAGAACTGTGAGCCCTCACTTGTTTTAAACTTATCTCAGCACCCACTGTAGCATGGTTTGCTTGCTTTCATTTCATCACCTCTCTTTATTGTCACATCCCAAACACCTACATCATCACCTTCCTTGCCTGGTGGGTGCTCAGTAAATATGGGTTATAGAAAGAATTGGGGGGGGGGCTGGAAGGATGGCTGAGGGGTTAAGAGCACCCTAGTTCAGGTCCCAGCACTCATTTCAGGTGGCTCACAGCAGCCTGTAAGTCCAACTCCAAGGGAGCTGAGCCTTCTTCTAGCTTCTGAGGGCTCCACACACACGGTATTCACAGACACAGACACATAATCAAAAATAACAAAATTAAACTTTAAAAAAGAAGGAATTGTAGGAGACCTGTCTGTAACTAGGGAACATGTCATTCTAATGTGGAGACAACACGTAAGTGTCTTCTTTGTTCATGGCAAAACAAGATTCCACTAGCTTCCTAATCATGTGTAATGAAACCTCCAAGCTTTTGTTCATGTAGTTTGTTTTGCTTCTTTGTGTTTGAAGTGTCAGGGATGGCATTCTTCATTATTAAAGCTTTAATTTGATCAGTGGGGTAAATCACATCTTATTTTCTAAATGCTATTGTGTACTTGACTAGGTTACAGAGATAGACCTGCTGTTTTAGATAGAAAATCCACAATTCTGATGGGTGGCGCTCAAAGTCCCCAAAAACTTAAGACTTAACACTTCGAGGAAATATGTGGCTAGTAAATATACTATTTCAAGTGATGAAATCAATATGCTAACATCAAATTTATCTTAAGGGGTAGAAGCTCCATCTTGTTTTCTCCACTTTTTATCAGAAAGATGCACTCTGTGGCACATGAGAGAGGATAGGCTTATAAAAATTTAATTCTTAGTGAATGGATTTTATGTTTTCTTCGGGTAGGTGTCCCTGGCCGAATCCTGGGTTCTCAGGGGCCGGGGTTTGCCAGCCCAAGAAACGGAGAGACGCTCCCTCAGTGCAGAGAATGGAAACTCTGAGAGACGCTCCCTTAGTGCAGAGGATGGAGACACATCTCGGGTCCGCCGCGCCTCGGGTAGGGTGAGAGAGGTCTGCGGCCCAGCATGCTCAGGCGGGCCTCGAACCCGCTCTCTCAGGGACGGTGGTGCTGGCGGAGACCCGTTAGCCGCTCGGAAGGTCCTGGAGTCCAGCCGCGCAGCCGCGCCCGGCGGGGGGAAGGGCGGCCGGCGCAGCGTCGGCTTTCCCAGAATTCCCAGCGGCGAGGGAAAGTTTACAGGACGTAGGCGGCGGCGGTAGCGGTTCCCGGCGGCCCGCGGCCGACCATGGCCCTGGCCAGCGGCCGCGGCCTCTTCTCAGGGCGTCCCCGGGTGGTGGCGCAGGGCGGACAGACTTCCCGGAAGGAACTGCCATGCGCCTGAGTGGCGGCCGGCGCGCCTAGCGCCGCGAACATGCGGCGGAGCTTGCGGGCGAGCGCGGGCTGCGGACCGGGAAGGCGGCGCCGGCCAGGGAGGAGGCGGCGGGAGGCGGGCGACCAGCCCTAGCGGGGCTGAGCGGCGCGGTCACGGGCCGGGTCCTCGAGGATGCTGTCCCGCAAGAAAACCAAGAACGAAGTGTCCAAGCCGGCCGAGGTGCAGGGCAAGTACATGAAGAAGGAGACGTCGCCTCTGCTGCGGAGTGAGTGTCGCCTGCTGTGCGCCTTCCCCCGGGGCTGCGGGAAAGTCGGGCCGGGAAGGGAAGGAGTCCGGGTCCCTCTGGACCAGACCCTCAAATCAGAATCCCCCGTCCCCCGGACAGAGTGCAGCCCTGGGTGCGAGTCTAGATGGCGGATCCCCCTGATGCTGTCCGGCTGAAAATGCTTAGATTGGAGCACTACGCTAGGTTCGCGGGGTGTGCCTTGTTTGCCAACACCGCGGGTGTCATCGCCTGCCCTCGGAGCAGCACCAGGTAGAGACGAATTCCTTAGTCCTGCTGCGGGACACGGGCTTGAGAAGGCGAAAAGCACCTCGCCACACTTGTAGCCACTACCTAAAGCCTCGTTCCTGACCCAGAACAGAGAAACCAGTACGATTATTTGGATTAGACTTTGCTCCTAAGATTCCCCCAATGCAAAGTACTCAAAATAATTTCCACCCTATCTGGGAAGTCACTAAGCCTCCGCTTTCTAGGGTGCTCTCCCCCTCCTCCCCTGGTTTTTCTTTTTAGTTTAAATATTTGACTCTGATTTTTAATTGAATGTCTTAATTTTCTTTTCCTTCCATTCTCTCTCTCTTTCTCTGGTTCTTTCTTCCTTTCAATTCTTTTGTGTTCAGAATATATTTATGAGATAAGGAGCTGATCTTTTTTGTTCCTCACTCTAGGAGCTCAGCCCTTTGTCTAAGTTTCCTTCTTGGAAGCTGGTAATAACCCTGTGACTTGAATTAAGCATTACCTCATATTGTAATTGGGAAAGTTATTCATAGAGGCTTCTAGTATTTGTCCAAGATCATGCAGAAAGGGGTGGAGAGCATGTTTTTCCATTATAACCGTGTGTGTGTCCTCACAGATTGTAGTAGTAGTTGTAAAGTATATCGGATGTGTATTTCACTAACTTGAAACTTTATTTTTAAACTTGCTTTTAATGTGATTTTCTGTTGCACATGCTTTTCTGTTTTTATGTTTCTGATTGCTTTTCACCGCAAAGTTTATTAAACATTACTTGAAATCATCATGTTGAATGTGTATGTAAATAAATTGATAACTGCTTCTGTTACCAAATGTTGTGTTCCAATTTTATTCTAGTGTTAGCGTCTGAAGCTTAACATGAGTACCCTTGATGTCATTTACTTAATGAATTCATAAAATGTGCACTCTATCCAGATTTCTTCACGGTGCTTGCTTTCTTACCTAGCAAGCCTAAGCTGCTAGCACATTCTGTATGCTGCAGCATTATATCCAGAAACCCAGTATTGTATTTTGAATTCCGGGTTTATTGTTTTTCATCAGCTCCAACAATTTGTGTGCTTCTTTGAAATGAGGTCATTTTATTTTTTACTATTCATACCAAAATTTTTGACTTTTAGTTTGGATCATTGTACCTAGTGCTAGGAAATTAATTCCAAGAGTAGAAAAACAGAACTTAGTTTCTAACTCTTTTTAAAGTAATCGGCTTTACAAAGTGTTTGTGAGAAAGCTTTTTTTTTAATCTTTGAAATTGTGCTTGCAAGGATTTTTGGTTATGTTATAAAATCCAACAAAAATAACCAAACTGTGTCATAAATGATACTGGTAACTGCATTGACTTGTTAGATTATTACTGAATTACTGAAGTACATTCACTTTTAGCTGAGCTTGTACATAGCACATTAATGCAGATTATAAATTCATTTGCTTGGAAAAAACCTCAATTTAAAGTGCCAGTATTAAGTCAAAATGTAAAATGTTGTTATCTGCCTGTTGGTATTTTGATTTCAGGGTAGTAGACATAAATGAACAACTTTAGAGAAGTGTCCTTATTTCTTGAAATGGTGATTTCATTCTTTTATTGTAGATCTCATGCCTTCATTTATTCGTCATGGTCCAACAATTCCAAGACGGACTGATATCTGTCTTCCTGATTCAAGCACTAATGCTTTCTCAGCTTCAGGGGATGGAGTAGTTTCAAGAAATCAGAGTTTCCTAAGAACTCCAGTTCAAAGAACACCTCATGAAATAATGAGAAGAGAAAGCAACAGATTATCTGCACCTTCTTCTTACCTTGTCAGGAGTCTAGCAGATGTTCCTCGAGAGTATGGCTCATCACAGTCATTTTTAACAGAAGTTAATTTTGCTGTGGAAAATGGAGACTCTGGTTCCCGATACTTTTATTCAGACAACTTTTTTGATGGTCAGAGAAGACGGCCACTTGGAGATCGTGCCCATGAAGACTACAGATACTATGACTACAACCACGATCTCTTCCAGAGACTACCACAGAATCAGGGGAGGCACACGTCAGGTAACTTGACATTATAAATGGTACATTGATTTATATTTGTTTGTACATTGTTTATATTGTTGTTTCAGTGGAAAAGGTGATCTTACATGGATTTTCCTGGGAACCCACAAAATACTCCAGGAGAAATTTCTTCTCACTTTTCCAGTCTTGCTTCAACCTGCTTGCAAGTAATTATTAACTTATAGTGAATGGCAGAATTCTTGTGTCGTTTATTCTATCCTTATATAAACTTGGTGCTTTATCTCAAGACTATTGACTGTTAACACTGTGAACCTTAAAAATGTGAAGAATTGGGGCTAGAGAGATGGCACAGTGGTTAAGGACACTGGTTGTTCTTGCAGAAGACCCGGGTTCAAATCCCAGCACCCACATGGAAACTAACAACTGTCCATACTCCAGTTCCAGGGGATCCGACAGCCTCTTCTGTCCTCCCTGGGCACTGCACAACATGGGTGCACATACCTACATGCAGGCAATATATGCATACACATAAAATAAAAATAATAAATATTTTTTAAAATGTGAAGAATTTAATGTCTCCAGTGAATTTAGATGTCAGTTTGATAGAAGGAGAAGAATTGATAGAGAAAGAATTGGCTATGCTGGGCGTGCATAGTATGGGCAGTTACACACAGAGGTCTAACAGTGTTCTCTGAACCTAACTTTTTTGGGGGGGGATCTTTTTGAGACAGGGTCTCCCTGTAGCCCCAGCTGTCCTGGAACTCACTATGTAGACCAGGCTGGCCTTGAACTCACAGAGATCCGCCTGCCTCTGCCTCCCGAGTGCTGGGACTACAGGTGTGTGCCACCATGCCCAGCTTGAACCTAACTTTTTGTCGTCAATAATTATTTCCCAGGTTGGTCAAAAAGACTTATTAAATGGTTAATTATGTGTTAAACATGTCTTTTTGTTCTTTTTTTTAAAAAAATTATTGTTTTTATGTGTATGAGTGTATTGCCTGCATGTGTGTAGGTGCACCCGTGATGTGCAATGCCTGCAGAGGTCAAAAGAGGGCATTGGATCCCCTGGAACTGGAGTTACAGATGTTGTTCGCTGGTGCTGGGATTCAAACCCCAGTCCACTGAGCCATCTCTCCAGCCCATTCTTTTTGAAACAAGTAAAAAATAGTAATTATGAAATTAAGGAACAAGGGGTGCTTTCTTTACTGCCTGACTTAGAGATAATCTTACAAGGAGATTAGAGAATTGTTGTAATTTACTTTATTCCTAAAGTACTAGATTATCGTAGATAACTGGTACAAGCTAAAAATGAGGCTTTCTTGTTCATTTTTTTTTCCTGCCTAGTAAGCTGTAGACTTTAAATTTGGCAGGTTACAGATAAAAATATGTGACACAGATTTACTTTTTAACCTCCATAACTTCTATTATTACATTTTAACATTTTTAATTTATAGTCTGTGTGTATGTGTGGGTGCACATGTGGAGGTCAGAGGTCAAATTGTACAAGTCAGTTCTCTTCTTCCACCGTATGGGTCCTGGAGATTAAACTTAGGTTGTCAGGCAAGTGTGCCTTTACCCACTGAGCTATCTCACTGGTGCTGTCCCTTAACTTCTAATAAATTGTCCTAACAGTTTGGAATACAAAAAATTATATCATCTTATATTAAATGATGTGTCTAGCATTCTCTTGGGGTATCTTATTTGAAGAAAGAAAACCAATGCATATACCAAGTCCCTGAATTGGTTATACTTTGTGGTATTAATTAGGAGAGGGGCCAGAAGAGACCAGTGTAGGCTGGAATACTTAAGAATGTATGATCCATGTAGGATGTAGGGCTTGAACTGAGCTTTGAATTTGGCCTGTAGGTAGAAGAAAAACATTTTGGGTGGAAAATTGGGAATAACCCAGTGAAAACAGTAGGCAGTTTATATTTAGGGACGATTCCTGAAGAAATATGATGTAAGGTGAAATGGAGATTTGTGGTCCATCAACAGGCTTAGACTTGAGTCAAAGACACCATTGCACATTTCAGAAAGGCAGGTTAGTTAATGAAAGTAGTGCTTACAGATTACTTTTTACGGCATTGGATCTAGATTTGATAGAAGAGGATTGCTGGCACCAGTGGTGATAGAAAGGGAAAGGCAGATCTTGGATATTTTTCTGAAGGAAAAATAAAGGTTATGGGTTTGGGAGAAAGTCACCAAAGTTTGAAAATGGAATAGTGTGGAATAGTTAAGAGAGTTTATTTACAAAAGCTGACATTGTAATCTTATTGAGCATTGAAGAAGAAAGGTCTGCTGGCATGTAGACATGCCAGAAAGAGCAGACATGAATGCCTCTTTGGTTTTGAAAGATTAAGATAATTACATACTTGAATATTTATAGGTCATTTCATGCATTTAAACTTGAGACATGATTTGTTACCTAACTACAGTAAATTTTTTTAAAAATCAAGCTCATGTCTATTTTCTTTTTACTAGTTATGGGAAACTAAGTGAAGAAAAGTAAGAGTCAAGGACCTATCTGAGGTGTCTATTAGTCATTCTCATCTTTTTATATGCCAGTTTTTAAAAAAGAATTTATTGTGATTATGCTTTTTTTCCAATCTTCTGTTCTTTGTTTTTGTTTGAATGAAAAATTTAATGTTGTGTACCTTTTATGAGTAATTTTTGTAAGCCTATAATTTTCCATTTGGGGGCTTGTTTTCAGTGGTTAATCATCTAAAGCAGGTTAATGAGGGCCTGCTTCAAACACTTGGAAGGGGTGTGGGGGAAATGGGACACATCCAAATGGGGTTTGAGAGACAAGGGAGAAAGAAGTCAGATGTGAAGCACAGCACCTTGCTACACAGGGCATGCTCGAGAAAATAAATGACTGAGTGAATGAATCTAGAGTTTCAGACCTGGAGACTTACAACAGGTTTTGTTAGCTGAGAAAGAGCAGAAATAATAGCTGTGTTTACTGTTACTGCAGATTATTTGTTCGACTCTTTACTTTTCCCATCTGTATTCCAAGTACTCCTGATAGCATACAGTAATGGTAATTCTGTTGGTTACCATTCTGAAAATCTGAACTGTGAAATGCTCCAAATCCAAAATTTTTTGAGCATGAACATGACCACAAGTTATTTTTTGTACTTGTTTTTGTTTTGGAGTATGTGTTTTAAGATAGGAGTCTGACACTATGGGCCAGGCTAGCCTGGACTAACTCACTGTATTCCAGACTGGCCTCAAACTTGTGGTGATCCTCTTGCCTCTGTCTCCTTAGTGCTGAGATTACAGGAGTGAGCCATCATGCCTGGCTATTTGTTAGAAATGGGGCCCATGCCCAAGATATATGTGTGATGTGTGTGTGTGTGTGTGTGTGTGTGTGTGTGTGTGTGTGTGTAATATTTCACACACATACCAGACGCACATACCAGTTTCAAAATCCAAAACACTTGTGGTCACAAGCATCTGGAAAAGGGATCTCAGCCTGTAATTCTTTTCTGCCTGAACTTTCAGTATAGCAGTACCAGGTTGAAATCTTGTTTTAGCATTCTGGTTTGCAAAATATTCTTGAGGAAACACTAAAAACTAATACTAATCTCTTCTAGGAGCAATCTGACATAGTTCTTGTATTGTAAAGGCAGATTTTAAAACAACTTTCCAGTCGGGGTTGGGGGGACGGGACGACAGGACGGATGTGACAGGGACCAGGTACGGGGATGGGACGCAGATGCATCCCTGAAGCTCCTTGGCTAGCCAGCCTAGCTGAAAGTTGAGCTTCAGATACAGTGAGAGACCCTACCTGAGAGTGAGTGAGAAAAGAAGGCAGATGTCAACGTCAGTTTCCTGAGCCTCCACAAGCAGGTGCACACTAATTAATAAGCACGCACACCCTCATACACAGCACACACAAAGAAATAATGTACAAATCAGTCAAGCATTTTTCAAATTGAGCACTTTAAAAATGAGGTGTCACCAACACTTCCTTTAATGACAGTAGGCTTCCTTTTGGAGTCTTTTGTAAAAACCTTGCTTTTTAGTTTTTAAAAATGTTATCCATATGTGTGTGTGTGTGTGTGTGTGTGTGTGTGTGCTGTGTGTTCATGTGTGCGGGTACATGAGGAGGTCAGAGGACAACTTACAGTAGTCTGTTCTGTCCTCCTATCATGCAGGTCCCAGGGGTCAAACTGCAATCACCAGGCTGGGTAGCAAGTGCCTCTATCAGCTGAGCCATCTGGCCAGTCCTAAAAATGTTTTTAAAGGTAAAAAAGAAATAAAATTCTGAAAATCAAACTGAAAAATGTCAAAGTACTAGATTTGTATTTATTTCAATAAATATGCAAATATTTAATTAATCATCATTTTTTTGAGGGGAGATTGATAATCTTCAGCAACACAGCGGTTTGCAGAGGAACAGAAGCAGTTGACTTAGTTCAGTACTTAAGTCTGTCTGTCCTCATCCTGATTGTAACACAGGCTGTCATACTTTGTATCTATTACTGTGGTCCTTGTAGAACTTCATTAGAGCTCCAGCTTCCACTTTAAATAGGCACTGCAACCTTTGGAAACCAGAGTTTTTAAGCTTTATTTACACATGGAGCTCTCCTAAGTATCTGCCTGTTGTATAAGGCTAACTTAGAGAAGCTTGGAAAGACAAAGCGTTAGGTGATCTACCTTGGAAAATTCTGTAATTAGTTTGTGAAGGTTTAACCTTATTTTATACTAACGGCATATTTGTGCAGTAAATTATGCAAATAGAAGGTATTCATTTATGAATAAAGTCCAGTTACTCTTTTCTTGGACTAATTGGAATTACAGAAAACTGATTTTTTTTTTTTGTCTTTTTGAGACAGGGTCTCCCTGTAGCCCCAGCTGTCCTGGAACTCACTATGTAGACCAGGCTGGCCTCGAACTCACAGAGATCCGCCTGCCTCTACCTCCCGAGTGCTGGGAGTAAAGGTGTGTGCCACCATGCCCTGCTTAGAAAACTGATTTTTAAAAAAAATTGTAGTGTAAAATTTGAAGTCCTCATTTTTCCATGCTGATTAATTCAAAACTGGTGGCTTACTTGCTTTTATTAGTGGCAGTCATGCTTTTTATTGAGTTATAATTGATCTTTTGTTGCTAAAATTATATAGTTAGAATAAGTTTGTCATTTGATCTTATACTGTGTTGGCTTTGGTAAAATAACTTATTCGAACCTTTCCTTCCTTATCTGTGAATTGGTAGTGAGCACACTACCTCAAAATCTCCTGGCTGGAGTTCGTGGGTGGTGGTATGCAGTTTATTGCATGAGTTCTGAAGATGTATCATGGTCTCTCTCTTGTGATATTAAGATTGACCATAGCTTCAGATGTCAGCCGGTTTGTTCATCAGTAAGTTTGCCATCAGGTTTTTGCCTGTTGGTTTTTGGCAACCAGTCATGATCCTTTTTTATTAGGCTTTGCAAATTTTGATATTCTAATTCTTTCTTCTGATTTATTAGTTGGAATTCTGTAACAGTTTTCTTGTATAGATTATTCAGTTGTGTTCATATAGGAAAGATGGGATAAACACTAGATCTTTCCCTTTATTTACTATTTTTCAAAATAATGAAGTGGTATGCTAGCTACTTCCAAAGGTAAGTCATAAGTTTTTTGTGGGGTATCTTCATGAACTCATGGTTTGATTTAACTCCCAGCTTTATTTGAATTTAACTATTTTTTTCATTAATATCCGTTTTCTGTTCCAAGATCCAATCCAGATTACTACATTTGATTTGTCATGTCTCTGTAATCTTCTGTGGTCTCTGCCAGTTTCTCAGTATTTTTTTTTCTTTTTCATGACCCTGACAGTTTTGTTGAGTTCATATCAAATATTTTGTAGAACCCCCTCAATCTGGATTTTATCTGATGTTCTCCTCATGGTTAGACTGAACTTACCTACTGGTTTTGGAAAGGGAAGGTCGAGGGGAGAGAGAATGGAAAAAACAAAAATCTCACAAAGAGAAGTACACAATATCCATATGACATGATGTGCCAGATTTCTCTATTGAACTTTGCTATTTCCTGCTTTGCATACTCTGTGTTTGGATGGGAATCACTGTCACTCAAACTAACTCACTTTGAAGAGGGGTAGTGGATTGACTGAGCTTTACCTTCTGGACTGGTGACTATTTATATATGTGGAATTCTTTAAGTATCTATGTACATGGATCACTAAGGAAGTTTTCCTTTCTCATTCTGAGATTTCTATCAGTATAGACTCATATATGGTTATTTTATACTTAGGGTTATAATGTGATATCGAATCATTTATTTTATTGTGTAAGTTATTCCACTGTTGGACATTAGGAATTCTTTTCCTATGACTCCTTGTATGTTTTGCTTTGTTTTTTGAGTAGTTATTTCTGATCCTACAGAATGTTAAGCACAACTTGTGTTTTCTTGCCCCAGATTCAGGATTAGTCATTTCTTCAAGGTAAATTTGTAAACATCTGGATTTTGAAGTTTGTATTTCAATTATTGCTGTGGTAGGTAGTTTAGATGTTTAAATTGTCCCCTTTTGTGGACACTGAAGTCCCTTCAAGATTGGTTCCCTTTGATTTTTATTGTTCTTTGTTTTCTAATATAACTAGATGTTCCAGGTTCCTTTTGTGCATGTCCAGTGTCAGACCTGGATCACCTATTCATTCAAGGATCCCTGGCTCTTTAACAAGGAATAGTATTTGGGGATCACAACCTAGACTCATTGATACAGGGTAGATTATTGCTTCTAGACCTTTTCGGTGGACAAATCCAGGAAATACATTTTGGAGTTTGGAAATAAATTCATCATGAGTTTATATTGATGATGATTTAAAAAAAGATTTCCAGATTTTTATTTTTTTGCTTTAAAAAACTTTAATTGTGGTAGGTATGTATAAGATCTATCGTCTTTGAGCATTTCCTGTCCAGCTGTGCTTCGTTACCGTCCAGTATGCCCCCAGTGCACCGCCATCCTCACTGACTTGTTTTCCACACTGGAAATTGTAGTTTCTGTTGACAGTTACAAAGCTATGCATTTACTTTATCTGTATTGCTGGTTTATATTTCATAAGTAGTTTAAAAAGTAGTATTAGTATTATTAACAGTATGATTACTGAGTAAAACAAGACTTCTTTGCCGGGCGTGGTGGTGCATGCTTTTAATCCCAGCACTTGGGAGGCAGAGGCAGGCCTCTCTTTGTGAGTTTGAGGCCAGCCTGGTCTACATAGTGAGTTCCAGGATAGCTAGGGCTACAAGGAGACCCTGTCTCAAAAAGACAAAAAATAATAATAATAATTAAAAAAAAACTTCTTTGTAGTTTGTTTTTTCAGATTCACTTCTCAGTCAGGAAGTGTAATTTATTGTATCTAAAATTCATGTTGAATCATTTTCCTAAGTATGATTAAGCCATTCAGTATACTCTTAGATTTATTTACTTTGTTTTATTTTCATGTTTTTAATAGATTGATTCATCTAAATTTTCAAGTATTTTTGCTTTTTAGTTGCATAGGACATTTAAAAGTCTACAAGGGCTGGGCATGGTGGCGATCGCCTGTAGTCCCAGCACTTGGGAGGCAGAGGCAGGCGGATCTTTGTGAGTACAAGGCCAGCCTGGTCTACATAATGAGTTCTAGGACAGCTCGGGCTACAGGGAGACCCTGTCTCAAAAAGACCAAAAAAAAATTTTTTTTTACAAGGTGAAAATTATAAAACAAAATGTATTTATAAATTCTTTCTACCCTCATCCCCTTCCTCCTGTCTTTTTCTTTTTTCTTTTTGAGACAGAGTCTCCCTGTAGCCCCAGCTGGCCTGGAACTCACTATGTAGACCAGTCTAGCCTCGAACTCAGGCGTCCACCTGCCTCTGCCTCCCAAGTGCTGGGATTGAAAGGTGTGCACCACCACGCCTGGCCCTCTTCCTCCTCTTTGAAATGTTTCATTAATTTTTGTTGTATTCTTACATTGTAACATTTTATGAATATAGGTGTAAACATACACATATTTATACTTATCCTTCCTTTCCTAATAAATTGCATTGATTTTCTGTTGTATAAGATGTTACTACAAACTCAGTGACATGAAACAGCAGTCATCATTTGCGTTTATGTGGGTTGGATGTCAGCTGAGCTAGGTGTTTCTGACTTAGGGCCTCTTGTGTAGTTGTAGTTCAGAGCTTATCTCAGGCTGTAATAGCTACTCCTTTAGAGGCACATTCTTTATAGACCACTTTTTTTTTTTTTTAAATAAAAAAGCATTCTTTAGCTTTTAACAGAAGCTTCAGTTTTGGCTGGAGGCTCAGTTCCTTACTACCTGGGCTTCTCATGACATGTCAATTAGCTTATCCCAGTGATTCAAGGGAGAGCAAGTGAGCTTGAGCAGGATAGAAGCTGCATGGTTTTTCGTATCCTCATATCAGAAGTCACACACCATACTATTGGCCATTAAACTGTTATTTACAAAGACACAGACATTGAAGCCCAGAACAAGTTTGTTCTGACTACCACATATATAACATACATAAAGGGAGCATATTACCCACAGTTTCGACCCCCACCCCCACATCTCTCTTTTTCTCTTTGGCGGGGGTCGAGGGGTGTCCAGGCTGACCTTAAACTTGTGTCAGTCCTTCTGCCTCAGCCCTTCCACATGCTGAAATCACAGGCATGAACCACCATGCCTGGCTGTCTTTCTTCTTTTCACGTAATTACTCAGAACAGTAAATAGATTTCATTTTCATTCATCTGTATAGCTGTGTAGTACACTACTCTGGTCTGATCTGTGCATGTAATAGAATAATCACCCAATGTCTTAATACTTGGCTTATCTCTAGCCTTTCATTTCTAGATTATGCAGAAATGACTAACTAACCTTACACACATTTACCACTTGTATTTTGTATATAAGTGAATACAGTTTTAAACCTACCAATAACCTATATTTACTTATAAACTTACATATCCTCCTTTAGAATTTTAGAGTTTGAATAAAAGCATTTACCTTAATTTTAGTTTCTTCTGAATTACTTTTTGTCATTGATGTTTACATATGCACAGAAATGTGATTAAAAGGCATTGCTGCTCTTCTAATCCAAGCAGGGAATTCTGACATTTTAACATATTAAGATTGCCAGGATAATTTCAAAACATGAAAAATTATCCTTTTGCCTTTCCTTAAGCATTTTGCTTAGGAACATAATTTTAAAAACATTTCAATATCAGATGAAACTTGACTTTCTGGATTTTAGTGCCATTATTAATGGGGCTAAAAATTTCAATAACTTGTTTCTAGTTGTGCTTAGCATGGGACTAGTTGATATACATATATATATATTTTGGTATGTTGACCTTATAACCTGCTACCTTAATAAGCTTACCTAAGAATTCTGTGGCACAGCTAGATTCTTTTTAAGAAATTGTAAACTTAGCAATGGTTTTATACTTTTGCTTTTTTTTTAGACGAAATGTCAGATCTTAAATCTTGACTAAGGTGAGATTTTGCCCTTCCTCACTTTTCCTTTAGCATTATAAATATTTAAGTTAAATGGTTCTGTGGACTGGTGATGGAAGATTCAAACAAATAAACCAAAACTCATATTAATTTAAAAATCTAGTTCCTTATTATAATTAAATAATATCGGTGACTGGTTTTATGAAAAATTTTATGATGACATAATCATAAATCTTAACAGAACTAATTGAACATTTATTCATCTCCTCAGGTATTGGAAGAATTGCTGCTACATCTTTAGGAAATTTAACTAACCATGGGTCTGAAGATTTACCCCTTCCTCCTGGCTGGTCTGTGGACTGGACAATGAGAGGGAGAAAATATTACATAGATCATAACACAAACACAACTCACTGGAGTCATCCTCTTGAACGAGAAGGACTTCCTCCTGGATGGGAACGAGTTGAGTCATCAGAATTTGGAACGTATTATGTAGATCATACAAATAAAAAGGCTCAGTACAGGCATCCTTGTGCTCCCAGGTAAAGTATCAACTTCATTTTCAGTTTTTTGTTCTGAGATCATCTTTTAAAGTATGTTTTCTTTTTTTCAAATATTTTATTTTTATTTTATGTGTATGAGTGTATTGCCTGCATGTGAGTAAGTGCACCCGTGTCATGCAATGCCATGGAGGTCAGACGAGGGCTCCAGATTCCCCTGGAACTGGAATTAAGGACGGTTCGTAGCCGCCAGGTGGGTGCTGGGAATCAAACCCAGGTCCTCTGCAAGAGCAGTCAGTGCTCTTAACCACTGAGCCATCTCTCTAGCCCCAAGTATGTTTTCTTTTAACAACTTGAAAAACACATGTGTCTTTGTAATCAGATTCCTGTTGGATGTGCCAGAAATTGAAATTAGTAAAACATCTATCTCTTCATAATAGGTTAAGGCCTACCTCCTCCCAGGTCTGAATATACTTCAGAATTTTGACATCATCTTGCTGTTTCTATTCAACCTCAGACATGATTTTATGTTCTGTTTCTTACTGAAGTGGAAGTTGGGATAGGACAGAACATTCCAGATTTTTTTAATAGGTATCGACAGTACTTCTTCAGACTGTTTTGAATGATGCTTAGCCTTGTACAGTCTAATATTGTAACAAGTGTCATATGTGACTGTTTATCACTTGAAATGTGATTAATTCAAATTGATATGCTATAAGTATAAAATAGACACTAGATTTCAAAGTATATATAAAGCAAGTATTAGCTTAGTAGCGAAGTAGCAAGTATTTCAGATTAATCCTTTAAGCTTCAAGAACTGAGTAAAAATGGGTATAAAATGTCATCAGCATGTTGATGAATGTTGCCTGGCATCATCTGGCATAATACAAATTGTTGGTTATGGTGGATATTTGTAATTTTTTTTAGAACCATTAAACTCATGAAAATAAACTTCAGAATTATCACCTTAGGATTAAGTGTTATTATTGTATTGCTTTAAATATTTTACATTTTTAAATTTAGTGATTTAACTTTGAAAGTCTGCTTTTTCAGTGATTATATTTAGTGGCACTCAATTCAATATTTATTGAATAACTGAGGTTGTCTCCTCTTCAAAGAACTAAACCTACAGTTTACTGTCACAAGGTAGCAGAGATCCATATGAGTCTAATAACCAGATTTCAGAGCTTAGTTTTCTGTTCATCACCAGCCTTATAGAGTTTTATAGTTCACAAAGCATTTTCACAATTCATGAATTTGCTCATCTTAGCAACTCTGTAGAAGTTAAACAGGAGAGAATAAGCACTTCCCTTCAGTTCACATGGGTAGCATTAATAACTGATTGTATTATGCAATCCTTATACAGAACTTTTGACTTAATTAGCTCATTTAATCCTGAGAACTAAAAGTAAACTTAAAGCCGTGGTGTATACTAGATCTTATTTTTTAAATTCTTTATTTTGTGTGTATGAGTGTTTTGCCTGCATGTAAAGTGCATCTATGTGTGCAATACCCATGGAGGTCAGAAGATGGCTTCAGATCCCTGAAACTGGAGTTAACAGTTGGTTGTTAGCTGCCATGTGGGTGCTGGGAACCAAACTAGGTCCTCTACAAGAGCAGCAACTGCTCTTAACTGCTGAGCCATCTTTCTAGCCCCTAGGCCTTATTTTAATCTCAGTTAAGAAAACAGTGACCTTTCTTACATACACATATCTTGCATGTCTAGAGGCAGACCCCTTTCAGATTTGGCTTTGAGTCTGAAATAGCTCAGTTTGGTTTCCCAGAATTCAGTCTGTAGTCTGCAGGGTATCAATACTTTGCTCAGCATTCTCCCACATAACGTCTCATTATTCTGTAGCTATTCCCTCCTGCCTCAGTTATACAGGCTGTTAGAACTAATCAAAGCATAATTCTTTTTTTCAATTCCCTACGATTTAAAATAGGTTCAAGTCAATTCCCATTTGTTCTCCTAACCTGGTACAGTACCCAGTCCTGCTGCACTACATAGCCTACCTCATCCTTTCAGGCAGCAGGAGGAAGAAAAACATTTTTCATTTTGAAAGAAACTGTCAACCATATTACATAATATATATGATATATATATATATATATCACATATATGCTAATTACTAGTTATTTGCGGAAATTTATGCTCATAGTTTAAGCCTTTGACTTAAGGTTACAACTAAGACACAACTTCTATGGCCTTTGAAGCTGTCCTAAGAATAAATAGCAGCCAGGAGAAATGTCTTAGAATACATAAAGGATGACCTTAGTTTTTTTTTTAATGTATATTTTATATTTTTATTGAATTTTTGTGCATTTCATATAAAATATCTTAATCATCTTTATACTTCCTCCACTGGATTTCATGTATTATGTCATATATGTTAAGGCCTCTCGAGTCAAGTTAATATACCTAGGTGTCCTTCCATGCAAGTTTATCCACTGGAGTCTAGTCAACCTGTCTAGAGTTTCTCCTTTAAAGAAGATCAGCTCTTCCTCACCCAGCAGTAATCAGCTGCCAGTAGTTCTTTGACTAAGGTGGGGCCTGCTGTCCGTTTCCCCAGTTCTATGCTGGGTTTTGTCTGATTGAGTTTGCATGGGTCTTGTGCATTCTGTCACCACTGCTATAAGTTCATATGAGCAAGTTCCCAGGAGCCTGAAAGACTCTGTTTCCTTATGGTCATACACTACCACTGGCTCTTAGAACACCACCCCCCTTCTGTAATAGTCCCTGAGCCCTGGGTAGGTGAGTTTAGTATGGGAGTTGAGTCATATCTAGGGACATGTATTCTGCAGTCTCTATTTTCTACACTTTAGTCAGTTGTGGCCTTCTGTGTTCATCACCCTCTGTTGCATGAGGAAGTTTCACTAATGAGAGTTGGGAGATGCATTAGTATTCTCTCTGCCACTAGTTCCACTATCATCCTGGAGCCATAGATGAGGTTCCATTGTTGATGTGCCTACCTTGGGTTTTTATCTATCACTAGCAGCATAGCAGTTCCCAAGAGAAGATAGGATGTATTCTACATGGTGTGGCTAAAAACATACTTAGACCTTCATCATAGAAAGTTACCTTTCAGGAACGGAAAGAGTGCTTTTAAGCAAAAAAAACACATTGTTAAGTACTTAAATATTGTATATTCATTGTAATTTTTGGCCTAGATTGGAGGGCTTTTATCTTAATAAATGTCTGTTCTTTCTTCTTAGTGTACCCCGGTATGATCAGCCTCCTCCCATCACATACCAGCCACAGCAAACTGAAAGAAATCAGTCCCTTCTGGTCCCTGCAAACCCTTATCATACTGCAGAAATTCCTGACTGGCTTCAGGTTTATGCCCGAGCACCTGTGAAGTAAGTGAGCACATGGCACCAATATTTTAGGGGTCTCTGACCCACTTAACCTAAGTAGTACTGTGCTTTTCTCATAATAATATTTGGCTTCTAAATAGTATTTGAGAAAGGATATCAGAGCTTACAGAGTGTGAAAATCATTCATTAGAAGAATTCAAGCATTTCTGGATCTTCATTCCTTTGTATGCAGACCTCTAATAACAGGGATACAATAAGAATAGCAAATTTTGGTAAATTTTTTATTTCTACAGTCTTTGAAGAGATTAACTTATAAGTTTGATGTAGTACTTGTAACAGAAAAAGAATCCAGGTAAGTGCTTGGTACATTGGTGAAACAAAGGAAATCACTCTTTGAGATTTAAGTTTTTTTGTTAGGAATTATGCATTTCAGAGAAATAATAAGTAAATTAGCTGGACGTGGTGGTGCATGCCTTTAAGCCCAGCACTCAGAAGGCAGAGGGAGAGGCAGGCAGATCTTACTGAATTTTATGTTAGTGACACCCTGTCTCAAAAAGTACATGAATCTCTACAGGGATGGCAGAAGCTCTGGGAAACACTTCAAGTGTAATTGTTTCTTCATACAGGCTCACTGAGTATTTTCTTATACTGAGTATTTCTGTTCACAAGGAGTTGGAATTTCCCAGAAAAGAACATAAAGGTTTCTGCAAAGAAGTCAGTATCTATTAAAAATTTCAGTCCTCAAGTAATAGAAGTCCAGTGAATGTTTACCTTGTGATTTTACATCTTGTTCATGTATTTCTGGTACACATATTCAAGTTGTGTAGAATTGTATGCTTGAGCACAAAGCCTAGATGTAGCTTATAGTAACTGTTCAGTATATTTTGTTTTTTTGAAGCCTTATATATTTTTTACATTAGATAGGTGATCCTTTTGGAATAAAATGGCAAATAGTTAACAAAGAACACATTAGGTAGGACATAAGTGATTACTAAAAATAAATTCATGGGGACTAGCAAGATGGCTCAGCAGTTAAGAGCACTGGCTGTTCTTGCAGAAGACCCAGGTTTAAATCCTAGCACCTACATGGCAGCAAACAACCATTCATAGCTCCAGTTCCAGGGAATCCAGTGCCCTCTTCTGTCCTTCATGGGCATAGCACAACACAGGTACACTTACATACATGCAGGCATAATACTTATATACATAAAATAAAAGTTAAAAAAAAAATTCACAAGCCTGGTTGCACATGCCTTTAATCCCAGCACTTCAGAGGCAGAGGCTGCTAGATCCCTGTGAGATTGAGGCCAACCTGGTCTCTTTGGCAAGTTCCAGGCCAGCTAGGGCTACAGGGAATCCCTGTTTTAAGAAGACAAAAATTAATTAATTAATTAATTTACTAGAATTTGTAATTGAAGTCTTCCATCATGTCTGCTCCCCAGTGATTTGAGAGGTATGCTCTGTTATGTATATGTATGACTTTCACTCTATTTCCAATTCCTCTCATAATGGGTATTCACCCTGGAAAGTGCTGCTCTAAAGTTTCTTGGTTCATATTACTCTGTCTTTCTGAACTTTTAGTTACTAACATTTTTGCAAGCATTTGTAGGCGTTTTTTAGATTTCCGTTTTCCATCTGTAAATGGAAATTTGAATTAGAGTGTTGTCTGCATATCTCTTTCCTTTCAAAGTATAAGGTACTACTTTACTAGTTGGTTTTGCAGCTCCAGTTCATTATGTGATCCTCTTAACCACTGAACACTAGGGGCCTTCCATGGCAGATGCAAATATAATCTTAAAGAGTCTTTTGGCACAGAATTTCTACAGTTTACTTATTCTCTCATTTTGAGAAGAACTTATTTGTTCTTTTCCAGTTGATTTTCTGGTTTTTAATTCCAGCTACTCATCCTTAGGAATATTTGGCCTACAAATAATAGTTCATCTTCCTTTTCTGTTCCTTTGTTTGCTGTACTAAACAGCATTCCACATCCAGATCTGTCAGTACTAATGACAAATGACTTATCCCATTTTTCAGCATTTAATACTTGGAAGCACAGTGTGCTCTTATGCATTCTTAAGTTCTTGAAATTAACTTTGGGTGACTGTATGAAGAGAATGGAATGTTTATCTGTTGTCCCAGCTACTGAGAAGGGTGAGGCAAGAGGATCACTTGAGCCCAGGAACTCAAGACTAGCCTAGGCAACATAGTGGATTTTCAGCTCAAAACAAAAACAAAATAACCAAATCACTGAACAAACGAAAGTGTGTTTAAATAGGAAGCTTAAATAACTCCGATATCTTTAAGTAAAACTTAGGTTTGTTTACTTATAATAAAGTTAATGTTCTAATATTAATAATATTTTAAAACAGATACGACCACATTCTGAAGTGGGAACTCTTCCAGCTGGCTGACCTGGACACATACCAGGGCATGCTAAAGTCACTCTTCATGAAGGAACTGGAACAGATTGTTAAAATGTATGAAGCCTACAGACAGGCTCTTCTCACTGAGTTGGAAAACCGCAAGCAGAGACAGCAGTGGTATGCCCAGCAACATGGCAAGAATTTTTTAAGTTAACTTTATAAAAACAAAATTCAAGTTTTATAAGAGCTTTAAAACATTTTCACAGGTAAAATGACTGCAGACAAGTACTTTGGTAAATAAAGGCAGCTTACTATTTAGAAATTATAAAATTCTAGTTTTACATATATTTTGTTAGTGGAAATTTTCTTTTGAACCAACAAAAGTTTTATCACTTTAAGAGCCAACCCGGCATACACTTTCAAATGCTATAAGGAAACTGCTTTGAATATTCTTGATGAAAAGAGTGTGCAGCAAGAAATCATTATAACCAGATGCTAAACAGGAAATGGTCACTTGATTACTTCTTATAGGAGCACACCTTTTCTTTTCTAAGAAAAAGAGGGAGAGAAAATCTGTACTATTTTTAAAAAGTTGTTTACTGCTTTAGTGTGGAGTACTGTCTGGAATGAGGTGGTTAACGTTTACCATGGTGTAGTTCAAAATACAAAACAGGGATGGGAGCCTTTATTGTGATAAACTTCTGTATGATGTATGTGAGCATCCGCTCTGCTCTCTGCAGTGTGAGGAATACCTTTGTTTGAAGCATAGTGAAAAAGTTTTTCAGGACTTATTTAAACAGAAGGCCTTAGCCTGTGTGGGGAAGGCATGTACAGCACTTAGGAGTTGCTATCCTTTCAGCCAGAACTCCTGACTCGCTAGCGTGGCTCTGACAGAGTTTCTGACAACAAAGCACACCGCCTTCCCACCGGCTGGGTTAAGTTGCCAAAGTGACAATCAGGGATTCAAAAAGAAATCTTGGTCATTTAAATAAATTTTGTATTGATCTTTTTGATCTTGGAGAGGATTTGTCATAAAACTTTAAAACCATGTGTTTCCCTTCCACTTTTCTTGCTTTTGGTTTAGTCATTGTTCATAATTATCAGCAAACATTTGATTATAGATAAATTTGTAATACTTCCAGGCTGTAAATCTCTAGAATTCTGTGAATTTCATAGCTTTGCAGTGATACTTACATGTGTCGTGAATATGTAAATATATTTTTAGTTTCATTTTCCAAAATACAAGCACTCCTAGTTAGAAGTGAGTTTGAATTATTGAGAAAATGTTGTTTGATTTTATATAACGAACTTATTAAATATATTTTTGTGGAAACTGGTGTTTGAGCCTGTTTTAGATTGTACAATACTTCATCTGCAATATCTGTCCAGAGGCCCATTAGTCATAATAAAAGGGACATAGAAAAATTAAAGTGCAACTGGTAGAATTTTATCAGTGGTAAAAGAAAATTTACTAAGGTTTTCTAAGATATAAGTTGGTATATTTTATGAGCTTGTACATATTCTTCTGTTTTAATCATTCTTTCCTGATAGTTCTGAGTTAAAATACCTATTTTGGATCTCCAAGATAAGAGGCATTACTTTTTTTTTTCAATTACTATGTACTCCCATTTTTTTCCTCCTAAGAGGTTTATTTAACGAAACCCCGGAAGATTTTAATCATTAGAAGTACATTGCAGAATTGCTGGTTTAACAAAACTGGAAGGATGCTGTAAGTGGCGGCACATGTCTAACAAAACAAAACAAAGATCAAAGAACAGAAAGGTATCTGATGCAATTAGTGTGTGTTTCTTAAATGGAAACAAGTTTGAAATGGCATCAGAAATAAAGAAACTGAGTCTTGAATTACAGTAGAGATACCTTCACTCTACATCAACACCTCCCAGACAATTCTAGATTTAGTAAGCATTTGTTTAATGTTAGGAACCAGAGCAAATTTTAATAGCTCACATGTTAAAAGAATAAACTTAGGAAGAATACATTTCTTGTGTACCAAATGAAAAAATATACGATGCGGTGAAACTCAAACAATATTTACAGAGTTTTTTGTGCATTTTTGATCAAGAGATTTACATTCTATATTAAGTTATAACTATAAAAGAAAATGAATAGTTTTTGGTAAAGCACTGTTAAGCTCTTAAATATATTTCAAAATAAGAGCCTGTGGTATAAGATTACATAGACTAAAGCCTGCTGAGTTATGATGCTGTGCTTTAACAAATAGCTATGTGAAATAACTTAATGAAAACTAATTAAATATATGCAAACTTGGTGTAATAACACTACATAATTTAATTGTAACCCAGTAGTAGAACTTTGTAAAGTCAAGCAGGACACATCTACTGTCCTCATAGATTTAGAAATACCTGAAATGGTAACAGCATATTTAAAGACAAAATTCAGAAAACTGTACATGTTAACAAATAACCATGCACACATACGTCTGCTTATTAAACACTGAAGTAAAAGAACTAAACTGTTTTTGCAGTCCTCAGAGCTGTTTGGTATTTTACTTTTTCTGATGGAAGCACTTTAATGTTTGCATGGAAACAAAAATTTTATATTTAACTGACAAATGGTCATGCACCTGTATTTTTTTTAAATTGGATTAAATTTTCTTCTTTTCTGATTGTTCAGTAGGTTCTGACTTTGGTGCAGGAAAAGCTTGATGATACAGATGTCTGTGGGTTGCTGCTGCACTGTAAAGCTTGTATAAAGCCTATAATACAGAAAGAGTCATGGTTATGAAAGATTAAGCACACAGATACAATTTCTTTTCCTTTTTAGCTTATAGTACTACCTAAAATTCAGCATGCAGAATTTATATATATTTTTTTGTATGAATGTTTTGCCTGCATGTATTTAAGTGTATTCATGTGTGCCATTCCTGTGAAAGCCAAAAGGGGTTGTCAGGTTCTCTGGAACTGAAGTTACAGATGGTTATTAGCCACTACGTGGGTGCTGGTAACTAGAGTGGGTCTTCTGCAAGAGCAGCCAGTGCTTTTAACTGCTGAGCCATCTCTCCAGCTGTATATCCTTTTCTTCTTCTTCTTTTTTTTTTTTTTAAAAAAAGTAAAATTGTCTTTGTGAGTGTGGTGTGCATGCATGTGTATATGCATGTTCATGAATGTGGGTGTGGGTCCCCATGTGTGTGGAGGCCCAAAGTTGGTGCTGGGTGTCCTCCTTTATCACCTTCCACATTATGTACTGAAGCAGAGTCTCAGTGGAGCCCAGAGTTCAACAATTTGGCTAGTCTAGTCAGCAAGCTTGCCATCTCTGCCCCCTAAACACTGGGATTATAGGTGGGCCATTCTATCCACATGGCATTTATGTGGGTATTGGGGATCTGAACTCTGGTCCTCACCATTTTGTAGTAAGGTCTTTACCCACTGATATATCCCCTCAACCCTGAACTGATTGATACTCTTTATATCATTACTGTATGTAAAGCATAAACTAGTAACTAATACCTTAAAATGGAAAGTATTTTCAACTGTCCAGCATGTTATCACTCCTGTGAATTGAGCTTCATGGTAAGTTTTTCACTCAGACTGCATTTCTTTTTGCTTTGCATACCACTTGGAGCATAGCTTCGCAACCCAGTAGCTTTCCATGTCCCAGGGATACATAGACAACTCATTGTGAATATCACCAATTTTAGACAAGTTGTAACTTGTTGCTGCCAATATATTTTCCAGAATGTGCCACTTCTCCATTCTTACACATGTGCTTGGTCACTCAGCTAAACTTACATACACACACACACACACAGAGAGAGAGAGAGAGAGAGAGAGAGAGAGAGAGAGAGCGCCATGCTGGGCTCCCTTACCTCATCTCTCTTGCTTTGTTTACATTACACTGTTCTGACTGCACAAAACCTTACTCAGAAATTCTACCTCAAAAAGCCTTCCCTCATTGAAATTAACTCTTCGGATTGTTGCTTGTATTTTAATGGTGTTTGAATCAAAGGAATGTTACTTTTTTTGAGATAGTTTCAATATAATCCAGGTTAGCTTCAAAGGTCAAATTCATGCCTTCACCTCCTGAGTGCTGGGACTACAGGCATGTGCCACCACAACCAAAAATAACAAACACCATGTGTTGTTTAAGTGGTCGTGAGTATCTTAGTTTTTCCCATTAGCTAATATACAAGAATTTTTCCCTTCACATACTTAACACTCAACTAGGACTCAGTTCTAGAGTCTGTAATAGACTGTAATTAGTTCTGTCATATTCTGATCTTATCTTAGTATATTTGTTTTCCCAGTTCTCAAAGATTAGATCCCTGCCCCCCGCAAGGTTTTATTTACAAAGTTGAAATTCGTTTTTGTTATTTTAGTGAATTTGTTTACTTGCACATAAAGGAACGCCTATTGACTTGTAAATATTGAATGTCTCATTTGTACTTGATTAGAGGACATAATCCAATTGTATACTCCATCAGAAACAGAATTATTTGCAGAAACAGAATTATTTGTTGTCTCTAATTGCTCAAGATCAGTTTTGATGATGATGACATAACACAACTCTATAGACATAATTTTTTTGTGTGTGAGAAATGATTTCTCTTTGGAGGCTCTGCTTCTCTCTGTATGTACAGTGTGGTACATGCAGAACAGTAGAAGAAATGGAAGGATTTCACAGGTCAGTGCTGACGTACACCAAAGAAGCTTGAATGCTTACTGTAACGGGCCTACACAGCTGTTACTCATAAGCCAAAATTAAAAACTAAAGGTGCTAGCATTTAAATACCCTCTGCGATGAAATTTACTCAAACTACATAATTCCTGGCTTCATTCTGAGAGGGCGGAATAGACCTGTGATGGTTCATTCTCATTGTCAACTTGACAGGACTTAGGATCACTGGAAACGTCTATAGGTATGTCTATGAGGTGGTTTCCAGAAACATTAACTAGGAACAGAAGACCCACCTGCAATGTGTGCAGCACCCTCCCTGAGCTGGGGTCCCAGGCGGAATATAATGGAGTGAGCTGAGCACCAGCATTCATCTTTCTCTGCTTCCTGACTGCGGCAGTATGACCAGCTGCCTCGTGCTCCTGCCACCACACCTTCTCCACCATGATCTCAAATGAAGCCTTTCCTCCCTTAAGTTTCTTTTTTCAGGTATTGTTTCACAACAATGAGGAAATTAATACTATATTAGAGCTTAAAACTTGGGGGCTGGAGAGATGGCTCAGCGGTTAAGAACACTGACTGTTCTTGCAGAAGACCTGGGTTTGAATCCCAGCACCCACATGGCAGCTAACAACTGTCTGTAACTCCAGTTCCAGGGGACAGCCTCTTCTGTCCTCCGTGGGCATTGCACGACACGGGTGCATTTACATGCTGGCATAACACTCATACACATAAAATTTTTTTTTAATTAAAAAAAAAACTTTTTGGAATTTTGGAGCTGGAGAGCTGGCTCAAGTCAAGAGCACTGGCTGCTCTTGCAGAGGACCCAGGTTCAGTTCCCAGCACCCACATGTTGGCTAACAATTATCCTTAACTCCAGTTCCAAGGGCTCTGATTCTCTCTCTTTTCTGGCCTCTGTGGGCATTGCAAGCACTGGTACATTTATATACATGCAGGCAAGACACACCTAAACATTTTTTTTTTAATTTGAAATTTTCTACATACTCAGGATCTAAATCAAGCACTTTTTCATGACAATTCTGTGTACACATCAAATCTTCCATAATTGGAATGTGTTAAAAATTCATAAAAACTTAGATTTTTAGAATAAAAGTGTGTTCTGAAGATTAGACTCTACATTAAGATATACTTTAATGCCCAATTGATAAAATATCATAATTTTTACAAGTATTACCTCTTTAATTAAAAAAATTAACTTACCTCATTTGTACTTCCCTGTAGCCAAGGCAATTTTAAAAGAAAGAAAGAAAAGTATATATCTTGCTTAATAGCATTATGGTATTCAACATTGTTTACAGTATTAATTGTGAGTATTAAAAAATGTGAAGACTTTTCAGTTTAGATTCCGTATTTTATCAAAATATAAAATATTCTGAAGAACCCAATTCTATATTCCTGATAGGTTTCAGCACTGTATATTCTAGTGGGGTTTTGAGATTTGCCCATCTTCAGCCTTTTGTGCACGAGACTACTGAGATAAGAGTGGCCCAGGATTCAGTTTGAATTCATTCATTTCCCATTAGTTTTTTTCAACCAGATTCTCCAATGTCATATAATCCATTAGTTAGCATGCTATAGAGAGTACACACAAGTGTGCTCCTAATGCTAGGAGAATTGTAGCTATCAGCTACCTATAGACCAGGATTTAAAAAGCCTAAATAAAAAATTCTGTGGAAAATTTTGCTAAATTTTCACCAAGTGACTAAAGATACTTCTAAAATAATAAGCCAGTGAGTTGATTATTGGTCTCTATAAAACTGTCCTGTCCCTAACTGGTTATTTGGACAGTGTACCATGGCACCCTGAGGTACCCCAAGTAGGCTACAGCCACTTGGATTAGAAAGAGCCAAGCACCTGGCTCACAAGCAGCTAGTTGACTACTGGCTATGCTGTGGCCTAGTGCAAAAAGTCTAGTTCAAAGACCATCTGAAGTAATTTGATCCTGTTTGCAGGAGTTTATACTGAAAAGGGGTACTCTGATGACCAAGTGAGTGTGCCCTCATAGCCACGCTAGTCCAGTGACACACAGCTAAATAAAACTGTTTTCTCATACTTCTAACAGTATAAGCATTTTAAGGCTAAAAAAAGTAAAAACATTACTTATCCCATAGTTTTTTTGGTTTTGTTATTTTGAGACATGGTCTCCCTGTAGTCCCAGCTGGACTGAAACTCACTTTGTAGATCTGCCTGACTCTGCCTCCTAAGTGCTAGAGTTAAAGGTGGATGCCACCAGCCTGACCAATCCATGTATTATTTTAACAGTAAAATGTTAACTGGAAAACAGTTGTATAACTGTTTAACTGTATATACAGTATAAACAGTTGTATAAACAGTTGTATAACATGCTGATTATAGTTATTTGTATCTTGCTGTATCATAACATTTTAAAGATTGGGCCCAAGTCATGTTCACCTGTATATTTCTGATATTGAATACAGCACTTATTACATAGATGATATTCTAACGTGTGCTGAATTAATGAAATTAAAAGTATTCTTACCTGATCCCACAAAGCTGCAGCTACCTGATCTATTACAGCGCCCAGCTCTCGATATTCTCCAGAGTACCGGATATACGCCCAGGTGCACAATGTGATTAGGGTCAGTCCCATTATCATATTGCATAGGCTAGCTATGATGTCCAAACCAATGAATCCAGTCACACCAGCAATCACATATGTGATAAAGATGACAACAAACAGTGTGGCTGGCGTGCGAGCTGCATGGAAGATATTTTTGCTGTCGTTGTGCTTAATGTACTGGATGTAGAGTTCATCTATTTCACTCTCCAGTTGCTGCAGGTAACGTCGGCTGAATTCTTCCCCACCCATCTTCTTCACCCCTCGGAATAACTTGACAGATTCTTCTTTCAGCTGCAGGTGCTTGGTCTGCAGGTCATTAGGGGCCAGAAATGGTTTGTCGCCACCACAAATCTGTCAGAGAAGTATTTGTTCATGCAATATGGAGTAAATTTAAAACTACATCCAACATTTTTACCTAGCTAGTTTCTTAGAAAACATTGTAATGCTGCAGAAGAATGCAGTTCTTTTTATTCAGTAGACTGCATCTATCACCTGCTAACAACACAGCTGGTGGAATGTCTTTAGAACAAGCCACTACTGTTTATGGTAAAGTGTGTATCAACAATCTATTACATGGCTAGCTGTTTAAAAGTATAGCATATACAATGATGTGTAATACATAATTCTTCATTATAACTATTATTTTCTATTTGTCATACTATACATTTCATCATTATTTTAGAGTATATTTCTACTTATAAAAATTCACTGTAGGGGCTGCAGAGATGGCTTAGTGGTTAAGAACACTGGCTGTTCTTGCAGAAGACCTGGGTTCAAATCCCAGCACCCACATGGCATCTAACAATTGTCCATAGCTCCAGTTCCAGGGCGTCTGACAGCCTCTTCTATCCTCCTGGGCATTGCACGAAATGGGTGCACTTACCTACATGCAGGCAATACACACATATACATAAAAATAATATTTAAAAAAGTTCACTGTAACATAGTACGCTGTGTGCCAACCTCATGCTTCTTCCTGTGTTTACTACATTTCTTTACTGCATCAAGAAGATATGTTGAGTGATCGACCTATAACATCTAGGTTTATGTAAGTACACCGTGATTATGCATTTCTCAAAACATAATCGTTGTCATTAAGCAACACAGAACTATATTCAGAAAGGAGGCTGCATATGTGTTTCCACTCCACACCCATCTACCCCATATTCATGAGACATTAACTATTAAGTGTACCTGACATAATTGGATTATATAATAGTCATTCTTAATTTTTCTCCATTTTTTTTTGGAGACAAAGTCTCATTGTGTAGCTCTGACTGGCCTCTAACTCACAGAAATCCACCTGCCTCTGTGTTGCAAGTGCTGAGGGTTCCTATTCTTAAAGCATTTTGGGAACACTAGATATGTGATACAGATACATATAAATTGAGAAAAAGGAAGTTAAAGCCAACTCTTCTCATTTGTATACAGTGCAATATGACATTTAAAAAAGAGTTCAATGAGACCTGACTCGCCGGCCTCTCTCTGGACCAACCCACTTCCTCAGTGCAGTCTCCAGAAGCACTTGGGGCCTCTTCCCACCCCCATCTCCCTTTGCATATCTGGGCAGCACAGCCACCAGCTGCCCTAGAGCAGTATCTTTCCTGGGCCTGGCTTCCAGGCCAGTCCAACCCCCAAATTCCTGAGGACAAAATCTTTCCTGGAGGGATCCAGAACTTAGGAGAAATCCTGAGAACATCTGATCCTCATCTGACTTGGGCCTCTGTGGGAACTCCTGAAGACAAAAGCAATCTGGCCATTCCAATATAAAATCAAAAGAGAGAACCAGAAGCTTAGATGAACCAGCTTTTCATGCTCCAAAAGTAAACCACATAGGCCAGATGTGGTGGCGCACACCTTTAATCCCAGCACTTGGGAGGCAGAGGCAGGCAAATCTTTGTGAGTTCAAGGCCAGCCTGGTCTATATAGTGACCAGGACAGCAAGTGCTACAGGGAGACCCTGTCTCAAAAAGACCGAAAAGAAAAAGAAAAAAAAGTAAACCACAAAGGCACACAAAGTTCACAAAAAGAAGCAGACCTAAACTTGAAGACTTGAGTTTCACACAAGAATCAGAAACTACAAAAGAAATTCACATGTCAAAATCACAGAGAAAAAATAATATGAAAAATCAAAATAACTTATCCCCACCAAATACAACTAGTCTTCTAAAGGAGTACAATGAGAACCCCCTAGAGATAATGCAGGACACGGAACTCAAAAGAACAATTATAAACATGGTAAAAGAATTCAGTGAATTAAAGAACACACAAAGAAATCAAAGAACTGAAGGAAGATAGGGATAAACTTCTGAATGAATTCAGAAAAGAGCTATAAATATTGAAGACCACTAAGGCAGAAATGAAGAAGGAAGTGAAACACTCAGTAAGCCAATTGGAAACGACAGGAGAAAGCCTCACCAATAGGATGAACCAAAAGGAAAACAGAGTATCAAGACTGGAAGATAAAGTGGACGAACTGGACCACTCAAGGAAAGAGTATGAAAAATTTAGGAAAGCACAAGAATGGAATATGCAGGAATTGAGTGACACCATAAAAAGACCAAACTTACAAATCATAGGCATACAAGAAGGAGAAGAATCCCAAGACAATGGCAT
>NW_008335287.1:1146635-1146969 GCF_000622305.1 Nannospalax galili
AACAACACTACAGGACCTTAAGACCCACATTAATCCCAACTCATTAATAGTAGGGGACTTCAGTACCCCACTGTCTCCTTTAGATAGGTCAACAGGGAAGAGAGTTAACAGAGAAGCATCTGAATTAAACAATACCAGATATCAAATGGACCTAACAGACATCTACCGAGTATTCCATCCCAGCACCAAAGGACATACTTTCTATTCAGCACCTCATGGAACCTTCTCCAAAATCGACCATATACTGAAGCAAAACTCAACAAATACAAAAAGATTGAAAAAATTCCATGCATTCTATCAGACCACAATGCAATAAAATTTACAATCAACACTG
>NW_008335287.1:1147481-1149209 GCF_000622305.1 Nannospalax galili
CAGTTAACCAAAAGAAAGAAAGAGCACCTCCAAATCAACAAAATCAGAGATGAAAGGGGAAACATCACAACAGACACCAGAAAGATACAGAACATTATAAGGGAATACTTTAAAAACCTATACGCTACTAAATATGAAAACCTAAAAGAAATGGACAGGTACCCAAAAGCATGGGAACCACCAAAACTAAACCAAGAAGAGATTAACAGCTTAAACAAACCCATAACACATAAGGAAATTCAAACAGTTATACAAAACGTCCCAACTAAGAAAAGTCCAGGACC
This sequence comes from Nannospalax galili, assembly GCF_000622305.1. Lineage (NCBI taxonomy): Eukaryota > Metazoa > Chordata > Mammalia > Rodentia > Spalacidae > Nannospalax > Nannospalax galili. The sequence goes on from NW_008335287.1 coordinate 1,147,766, forward strand.
AGATGGATTTACAGCAGAATTCTACCAGACATTTAAAGAGGCTCTACATCCAATACTACTTAATTTATTAAAAAAAAGATAGAAATGGAGAACTTCCAAATTCCTTCTATGAAGCCAACATCACTCTAATACCAAATCCAGGTAAAGATACAACCAAAAAAGAAAACTATAGACCCATATCCTTAATGAACGTAGATGCAAAAATTCTCAACAAAATACTTGCAAACCGCATACAGACACATATCAGAAAGATCATCCACCATAATCAAGTCAGCTTTATCCCAGAGATGCAGGGATAGTTCAATATACGTAAGTCAATAATCGTCATAAATCATATAAATGGGCTCAAAGACAAGAACCACATGGTCATCTCAATAGATGCAGAGAAGGCCTTTGACAAAACTCAACATGCATTTATGTTCAAAGTCCTAGAGAGAACTGGACTGGAGGGACATACCTCAATATCATTAAAGCCACATATTACAAACCCACAGCCAACATCATTCTAAATGGAGAAAAACTGGAAGCATTCCCATTGAAATCAGGAACCAGACAAGGCTGTCCACTATCTCTATTTCTCTTTAACATAGTGCTTGAAACTCTTGCAAGAGCAATAAGAGCAGGAAATTATAGAAGTACTAATTGGAAAAGAGACCAAATTATCCCTTTTTGCAGATGACATATCTAAGAGATGCCAAAAGTTCCACCCGAAAACTCCTAGAAATTATTAACATGTTCAGTAAAGTGGCAGGTTACAAAATTAACCTACAAATGTCTGTAGCCTTTCTGTATACCAATAACAAGAAATCAGAAAGAGCACATGGAAACACTCCCCTTCACAATAGCTGCCAAAAAAAAAAATTTCTGGAATAAACCTGACCAAAGACATTAAAGAACTCTACAATGAAAATTTTAAATCTTTAAAGAAAGAGATTGAGGAAGACATCAGAGAAGATGGAAGGACCTCCCATGCTATGGATTGGAAGAATTAATGTTGTGAAAATGACCATACTACCAAAAGCCATTTATAGATTCAATGCAATGCCAATCAAAACCCCATGACATTCGTCACAGAATTGGAAAAAAAAAATCCTAAGATTCATATGGAAGCACAAAAGACCTCAGATAGCCAAAGGAACCCTGAGCAGTAAGAGCAATGCCAGAGGATTACTATACCAAATTTTAAGGTGTATTACAGAGCTGTAGTCATAAAAACAACATGGTACTGGCACAAAAATAGACCCATAGACCAATGGAACAAAATTGAAGACCCAAATATGAGTACATGCAATTTCAGCCTTTTGATATTGGACAAAGGGGCCAAGAATATTCACTGGAGGAAAGATAGCATGTTCAGCAAATGGTGCTGGCAAAACTTGATCTCCACTTGTAGGAGAATGAAACTAAGCCCCTATCTTTCACTTTGAACTAAAGTCAATTCCAA
>NW_008335287.1:1149838-1188175 GCF_000622305.1 Nannospalax galili
CTCAGCAGTAAAGAAAGATGAAATCATGAAATTTTCAGGTAAATGGATGGAACTAGAAACTGTTATACTAAGTGAAGTAACACAGACTTAGAAAAACAAAAAACAAAAACAGCATGTGTTCTCCTTCATATGTGGATCCTAGAACCAAACCCTGATAAGTGAGTATGTATCCAGACATAACTACAGGAACCAGGATAATGGAAAGGAAACGGAGGTAAAGGAAAAGAAAGAACCTGAAAGAAAAGAACAGTAGGAAACAGGCGTTAATAGGGAGATATGGATAAAAAATGGGTTAGTTTAAGGGAGGGGGAAGGGAAGGGTATACAAGGAACCTAGGGGATAAAGGGAAAGAAGGGGCTCAAGAGAGGTTGGACCATAAGAGAAGGGTATTATTAAGGGAGAAAGGGGAAAAATGGGGGCACCTTAAGTGGGAAAACCATGATGGAGGGGTGAGACAATGTGAGAGATAAAGAATTCCTCACTAGTTTTAAAAACCAGAGGGAACCATATTACACCAACAACCTACTGACAAATTATACGTACCAGATCAAGAAATATATGGCTAGGTAAGGTTTACCTGAGAACAATTGGACTTTGCCAAAGATTTATCTACATGGCACACAGTAATTAAAAGTACCAGGCTGGTGGAACTAACCTCTTGGATGTTTAACAGACATGCTTTGGGGCCTATACTAATTTGGTCATAGGGACATAAAGGACAGTTTTTGCTCCTTGCCCCCCTGGTTGGCTAGTTCCAGGGGAATATGAGCATCTCCCAAAATGTCCTGTAATTGTGGTGGGTCACCTGTCCTCTTGATCAAGGAGGCTGAGGAGACCCCATGAGATGGACGTGAACCATTTTCCAGTCTACAAAGACGAGGGTCAACACAGAGGAACCATTTCTTCCATGCTTCCAAGTGAAGCCAACCATGGTCGAGTAGGACCTTTGACTTATCTTCAAATAGGTGAAACTGGTAAAAGAAAGGAGCCAGGGGCTCCTCCCAAGCCCATGTGACTCCTGAGGAACAGATCCTCAAACGACCTTAAGAGTAAACATAAATTGGTTTATCTGGGCCAACTGTATGGCCTTAAACACCCAAAAGGAAAGTAAAACCAAAGATTAAAGGGGCCTATATAATTTTTCAAGAGTTCATATGTATAGCTAAAGGCTACATAACAAGCAACAATGCCAGATAGGAGATACCTTCTTTTGAGTTATTGGTCAGGGTGGCCAAAGGGACTCCCAGATAGTAACCCAGCATAGAACTGGGAAAATGTACAGAAGACCCCAAGGTTCTCTAAAGGAATATTGACAACTGATTGCTGGTAGAAGAGGAACAGCTGACCCTCCTAAAACAAAGACCTCTAGATAGGCTGACTAGATTCACCATATGGACAAGTAGTGGGGAATAGTTGGTGGTGCCGACAACGCAGCAGACAGTAGCAGGGATATCAGAGTAAAAGGGCTCTAGTCGGGGGAGGGAGGCTATGGGAGGGTGCCATCTGGGAAGTGGGTGTATAGTTGAATAAGATGGTTTGGGATGTTCTGTGTGATAAAAAATTCAACACATTAAAAAATGTATTATATTTGAGGAGGAAGCATAAAAGTTTACATCATGGTAATTAGTAGAGGCGATAAACATTACCATCAAAATCTACCCAGTGACTTTATAAACACATACAGGCACCAAGGATCCGAGTGCAAACGATTATGACTAGTAATAATCAGATACATATAGATTAGAGACACACGTGCAAACATCTCAGTGTTAGCAGCAAAAACAATGAGTCTTTCTGTAAGAAACAGTATATTTTAGAATGAAATGGAGATATTTTTTGAGGGTTAAAAACTCATTCAATTTTTTGTCTTACAGTGCTTATACTGAGTTTAACATTGTATAACTGTATTGCTTCAACAGCGTACCTAGAAATTTTATAGCCACTTTTGAAGGAGCTGTGTCTTTGCTCTGGAAACTGTTATTGGGCATGTTAAAGCTGTAATAATATGCTTCTTCTAAAAAATATTTAAAAAAATAGTTGAATGAAGAAATACTGGTTTTATTTAAATAGTATTGAATTCTTACCTCTTCCATCTTTTTGTTGTATGTGTCCTTGGCAGTTGCGACAGCTGCTAAATTGTTAGCTTCTGCTGTGGCCTTTGGACAAAGTACAAATTATAATGTAAAACGGAGTTCTTTTAAAGTCCACAGGCAGTTCACATTTCAGAGCATCATGTGCAAAAAATGTGCAAGAAACCAAAGCCACCAAGTAACTTGAAACTGTTGGAGTATTTCTATGACATTTTAAAAATCATTAAAATTAAATTTTCAAGATGTATGAAATGTAGAATTTTTTACTCGATAAGGCATAATGCTAAAATGAATTTTCATTTGAATGGCTTCTACTTTAAAAAATACAGTCTTTCATTAAATATGTATGTTGTGGGGAACCAGTGTACCTATGATAACAGAAAGGTACTTTAAGAACTTAAACTTTTATGTGAATAAAACTAGTTTCTCCTTCCTCGAAGTGTTTAGTCATGACAATCTCTTGTTTAAATCATGGATCTGCTTTTCTATTCCTTGTTGCACAAACCAATCTAAATCACAGTATGAGTTTGAGTTTTTCAAATAAATTTAGTACAAAGAGAAGGGAAATTCTTTGGCAAAGTGGTTCTCAGCCTAAGTAAGGCTACTGTGTGTGCATGTGAAGATGTTTAGGTGAGCACAGATGGGTGATTAGGAAACGGATCTTCCAACAGGTCATTCTGTCTGTTAGCACATATGTGATTACAAGCAGGAATATGTCTTAAAATATCACACCTCCTGATAAATACCTGTAACATGGACTTGGGATGTGGTAGTTCTTCACCTTGATAGATCTTTATATAAGCCTAAAATAAAATTTTTAAAAGTTTAAAAAGGAAAAAAGACCCACAGTCAAGCAGTTTCATCTAACACTTCTCTAATTATGCTACATTGTATTTTAGGGTCTTGACATTTCAAAAAATATTTTCTGGATCTTAGAACTACTCTTTCTCACGCTTTAATGTTCTTTTTGGTCCATGTTGTTCCTTCCTTCTGAAATGCCCTTTTCAGAAGGTCCACCCACCAGTGCTGTCCCAGTTCGTCTCCCTTCAGTGTTTTCAAATCCCTCTGATGGGAGCAGCCTCTGTTTTCATTACTCATGCCCTGCTGATGGTATATGCTCCATGGGCTAGACATGTGTAGGGATCATGAGTCCAAGCTCTAAGCTTATTCATGGTGTTAGAATAAAAGTTCAAATTTTAGATTAATAATTATGTCCAGAGTGATCAAGAAAAATAGATCACACAAAAGGCAGTTTAAATGGTAAAACATGAATTAAAAATTTAATAATCTTGGGTCCACAAATTAGGTTGAATTTCTTCATTTAAATCTGTAAATGCAGATTTAAAATTCCACTGAAAATAAAGGGAAATGTGGAAGAATTTTCTTCAGGAAGAAAGGATGGTTCTGTTGGGAACAAGCTTAAGAACGAAGGTAAATTTCAATATGTTATGGACTCTGGAGAACACCTCCCCAAAAGGTTTTTCTATTCTTTGATACATTTATATTTCAAAACACTTCCCTCCAGTTAAAATGACATAGTAAAGTTACCTGTAAGGAGTTTCCTCAAAACATTTTATTTTCTCAAAAAGCAGACTTCTCTGGGGTGTTTCATAGTTTTCAAAGCCTTTTAATGGATGCCTCATACCTTTGCCCCCTTAGAATTTTGTTTTGAAGGATGTATGCTCCAGTGCATGCCAAGTCCATGCACTCACAAGAACTCTAGAAAGGAGACTGATACCTTGAAGTACTCCACCAGGCCTCGGCAGGTGATTTTATTCCCATTGATCTCTTTAATATCTAGGCTCTCAGGACTAAGTAACCAAGGAATCAGTATTTTCAAGTTTTTGATGAATTCATCGTCGATTTCTATAAGTAAAAGCAAATCTACTGTTATTTAAAAAGTCCTATTCAATCCTCCATGCCACAGAATAAAACACCCTTTGATTTCCTCCCTTTCTCCCCTAGGACAGTGCTATGCTGTCACTCCTTTTCCCATAATACAAGAAACTCCTGAAACCTGTTCTTGAGGAATGATTCCACTTCTGGGCTCTCTTATCTCCACTCTAATTACATGTCTTAAAACTATAAAATATTTTTTGACATTTAATATTAAGTATTTTATAACTGATGTCTTTAGGTTTGTTTGTGGTTATATAGAAAGGCTCAAAAAACAGGAAGCTGGGTGTGATAGGCACATGTAGTTCTAGTCACGTGCCTATCATACCCAGGGAGGCTGAGGCAGGATCATTTGAGTCCAGAAGTTCAGGACCAGCCTTGCAATAGCAAGACCAGCCCCCCCCCTTTTTTTCCTTTTCTCCAGATGGGGGTCTCGCTGTGTATGTCTCTAACTTGCAGTGATCCTCTTGCCTCTGTCTCCTGAATGCTGAGGTTATGGGTGTGTGCTACCATGTCTGTTTATTGGGGGGTGAAGTGGGAAGTGGTTTGGACATAATTTCATGCAGCTTAGGCTGGTCTCCAAATTGCTATATAGCGAAGGTTGGCCTTGAGTTCATCTTCCTACCTCCATCTCCTGATCACTGGGCTTATAAGCATGTCCTACCATTCTCAGCAGAGACCATGTCTAACAAAAAGGGCAAATATTTCGTGGCTTATAATACATTACCTCCAGAAAGTTTATCCAAAATTTGCCTGTCTTTCATGTGCCTACCTTACAAGTATACACAATAGGGTAAACTGCAGTAACAAAGTTCTAGAGTTCAAAAAGATAGCAATGATGATGCTTCCTCTAGTGGTGGAACTCAGCAAAACAAACTAACAGCAAGAGGAGGCCATGCAGGCCTTATAACATGAGAGGCAGCCTGAGTATTTACCTGTTCTTAGAAGTGAGTTGAAACTCAATATTACAGATTTGGTAAAACAATAGAATATCAATGATTGAATGTCTTACACACTGATGATTTTGCAAGTCATTTTAAATGCATAATATTTATAAAAAGTATGTCTGACTTTGGTTCCTAAGCAAATAAGGTTACTGCCTAGAATTCTGAAAGCTGTGAGTTCTAGCAGAACCACTGAACTTGCAAGGTTAGGGGTTGGTGATTTTCAAGATCCTGAGGCTAAATATTCAAACTTTGCTGGGGCTACAGGGAGATCCTGTCTCAAAAAGACCAAAAAAAAAAAAAAAAAAAAAAAAAAAAGAAGTTTTCTCCTTATAAAACCACTTTAAAACCACTTTCAATTATTTATTTAAATTTCTATCACAAAATCTTTTTATAAAATTGTAATAGAATAAAATGCACCTATGTCTAAGGACCCAGCAAGATAACTTATTAAAGTAACCAGCATGTAACCACACACTGGGTATAAAATGTGCTCTGAAGACAGCATTAGGCACCAGTGTTTTTACTCAGACCAATGCTAACCATTCTAATTATGGACTCAGAATATTACAATACATTGATATCATAAGTAGTACTCTCTTACAATATCTGTTGACCACAGTAAATTCATATCTGGAACATCTTAGACAAGTTCAGATCAGTTTCCAGGAGGGCCCTTCAATCTCTTGCTGTGTATGTGTGTTGGGTGAGTACTCACAATGATGTTATGTTTTCATCATTTCTTCAATACTTTTTGGTTCAAGAGAGTAAAATCTTACTAGGAATTCATAGGCTAGGCCAAAGTAGTACTTACATGTCATAATAACTAGATATACAATACAATGTATGCTTTGTATATAGCTCCACAAAGTAGGGCACCAGTGCAGTATTTCTGTGTAAACTAATCAAGGAAAGCCATTTCTCAGGATAACCTGACTCTGGCAAGTCATCAGAAACACCATTTTCTTATTTTAAAATAATTTCTTTGTATAGCACTGGACCCTGGTTCCTGAAGTCTGACTGCTGCTAAGAAAGCAGCTCCATAGCCTTGTGGTTACCTGCTTGTTCAGCATGTGGATAACTCCTTGTTAATCAACACTGGACTCACTGTGCATGAGGAGGTATTCAACAGGCATTCAGTAAAAGCTGATTGAATACAACATGAATGGATCTGATTCATTCAGCACTTTTGACCTCAAATTTCCAGCATGAGAATTTCCTTCATTAGTAAAAAATTTAATCATAATGTTCTTAATAATACTGGAAATTGTGTTACTTGTGCTATTAAAATATAGTAATAACTGAAACGCTTTGAGGGACATGGACAAATTATCATTGTTGATGATGCTCTAGAAAGTTATTTCTGTTTGAGAAATAGTGTATGAGGCCTGCCAACAAAGAATGGTTTTTCCAAAATCGTTTGTATTCAGAGACATTTCTTTCCCAGAGACAATCACTGAGATGTAGCCCTCTGGGAGAATACCATGGCCAGCTCACAATATATCCCAGAGAGAAATCAAACCAAAGTGGAAGATTCAGGGTTGGATGGAAAAATACTATAGATAATAGACTTTCAACACTGCCAAAGAAAACACTGAAGTAAAAATATTTCTGTACACAATACCAATTTAGCAGCTATCCTATAAAGTGTAAAAGCCTCATTAAAATGGAACTTCTAGAGCAACTGAAGCCACTTTTCATCTCTCTCTCTTTCTCTCCCCCCCCCCCACTACTTTTCATTTCTCTTTCTCGAAGGCTAGCTTCTTTGCACATTCACAGTTTGCAGGTAGCTGTGGACTACTGTGTAGGTCAATGCATGTGTAGAAGTGGGCACAGGTGAATGGAGAACAAATATTACAGAGGAGGAGTCTATATATGCATGATTTCTTCTAAACTTTCCTGAGCTTATTCATTGCAAAATGGATCAGCTAATGAAGAACTGCAGCTGGTGCTACAGTGACCGGAACAAGCTGGAGGGCTCTGCTGTCCCCATAAAGAACTGTTGTTCAGCTGCCCCTTCTCTGCTTGTTTAGGGCTTCCAATGCCAGAGAAGAAAGGCAGGCTTTATGGAAGCTCTCTCTTTATGCAATCTATTCAACACACATTGAAGCCATTAGGCAATTTTATAATATTAAGAGAGCTGTGTGTCTACCGGTGGGTTAGAATTCACGAGTAACGGTGAAGTTAGGGAGCCTGGCGTCTAGGTGCTAATACATGCTCACTGCTATCTAAAAGACTTTTAAATGTGTATAAAAGGAATGCTGGGGCTGGAGACATGGCTCAGTGGTTAAAACGCTGGCTGTTCTTGCAGAGGACCTGGGTTTGAATCCCAGCACCCACGTGGCAGCTAACAACCACCCATAACTCCAGTTCTAGGGGATCCTACGTCCTTTTCTGTCCTCCATGGGCACTGTACAACACAGGTACATACATGCTGGCATGACACCCATACACATAAAAAAAATTAAAAGCAGTGTCAGTGGTTGAAAATTTTGAGATTCTGCTCATTATGTAATTGATAAGGTTAAAGATAAAAGTATCAGAAAATTCCATGGACACAGGTGAAGACTTTTGCTTTTTAAATCTACCAGTTTCTAAAAATCGGATACAAGTTCTGTTGTCACTTTTAAAGGTAATTTTAGATCCCTTTGACAATAATTGTGCTGAAATTTTTGTAATGTCAATGTCTCCACCTGGCACCATGCAAAAAGGCCGCAGTATGTTAGACAGATGCCTGAATTCTGTGGTTTTCTCAATGGTAGGTTCACAAACAGAAGTCAGAACTCCCTTCTACCTCATATTAACTACAAAGCACATGTCCCAAGGCCAGTGACGTCTCTTAGGAACATTAACTTCTGTTTCTGAAGACCCCAACCTCCACTCCCATGCTTTTGAAAAACAAGTTGAGGTGGGGGGGTGGAGAGACGGCTCAGTGGTTAAGAGCACTGACTGCTCTTGCAGAGGACCTGGCTTCGATACCTAGCACCCACATGGCGGCTGCGAATCATCCTTAACTCCAGTTCCAGGGGAATCCGAAGCCTCTTCTGACCTCCGCTGCACTGCACGATACGGATGCACTCACTTACTTGCAGGCAATATACTCATACACATAAAATTAAAAAAAAAAAAAAAGTCGGTCTGAGGAATCCTAAAACAGTCAACTTACGTTGAAGAGATAATTACGTGCTGAAGTGGAGTCTAGCTGCAAACATTCTAGGGCTTTTTTTCTTTTAAAGACACTCACCCTGATCCAGAGAGGATTTCAATTTTTAGCAGTTTTAAGTAATTTATAATTAAATTATTTAGTAGCCATTTTAAAGAAACTGAGTTCAGTACTGAATGCAATTTTTCTTTCAATCCCTAATTACATAATTCAACATACAACATTCCAATAATATAGACATTTTCCCTTTTACTATAAATAAGGAGAACTACGCACAGGCAGTAAGGAGCAGTTTTCAAGCACAGAGATGAGAGGGTGGGGGCGACGGCCTGCTGCACGGATGCAGGATTTGGGCTAGTTTCAGTCAGCACTATGGAATGAATTCCTACAGCTGACCAAAGCCAGCTCTAGCACCAAGCCTGGATTCCCAGTTCCCCCGCCAACTTCTAGTTACCTGCCTCCCATTAGTGGAAACACTAAAGTAGCAGCCATAAACCCATGAGGTAAAATGACATTTCCATAATCAGAAAAGTGATGCAAACATATTGTTAAAAGGCAGACAAACCTTTTAGTTTCCCATCAAAGTTTGGATTGGTAGCTACTTTCAAGCCAGGATGAGGTAGCAGAAAACAGGAAATGTTGGTAAAACAGGAATGGATGTGCTTTCGGACATTCTGCAGTTCTTCATGTTGGTTCCCTGAGACCTGCAGCAAATCATTCTGGACTTAAACTTTCTTGTGACATAAATTAACAAAGGATTTCTGTGGCATCCTGTATTTGCTTTGCCTGTATGATCCCATAATGACGAAGATGACATGACGTGACTGTGACTAAGGAAAAAGTCGTGGGTGAATTTGCCCACACAGCCCTGAGTGTAGCAAAGGCATGGCAGGCACGGTTAATCGCAATTTACAAGCCTCTGCCCTTACATGAACTCAGGTGGACCTCCCAATTTTTAGTGCCAATTAGTGGGGCTTTACTTAAGCTCCTACAAACTCAATTTGCAATTCAAGGCATTTAAAGGAAACACAGGTCAGAAGATGGTCTTATTTTTTCAGAAGATACTTAAGCAGCTTTTTATCTTCTGGTAGGCTCACACATTCTAGAAAGGAATCTGAATAGCTGGCATTTCATACAAGCTGAAACACCCCCACTTGCTTTTAGATACGCATTTGACAGTCTGCAGTATTTTTGTAGTATCTGCTCAGTGTAACTAATACAGTGTTGGCTATTATGACGTCAAGTAGAGGACCTTCTACTGTCATGCAAAATGTTCCAAGATTAACTTGGAGAATTTAAAAAATAGGTGCTTATTTAAACTGCTTTTAAATTATGAATCTAGGGGCTAGAGAGCTGGCTTAGTGGTTAAGAGCATTATTGCTCTTGTAGAAGGCTCTGTTCCCAGCATCCACCTGTCGGCTAAGAATCATCTGTAACTCCAGTTCTAGGGGATCTGACACCTTCTTCTGGCCTCCGAGGTCATTGCATGCACAGGTACACTTACATATAGGCAGGCAAAATGCTCATACATATAAAAATTTTAAAAATTTAAACTATGAAATCTAGATATGTACACTGTGGTCTTGAACTGATTTACTTCTCCAGAGTAAAAGTCTTACCTTTTGGAACAAGTAGGGTTTTACATATCTAAAAAAGAATGATCTATCTCAAAGTTATTGATAATATTTAAAAATCATAATTCTGAAAAGTAGTTTCTTAAGCAAAATTTTGGGTTATTAGTCGAGATACTATGAGGGTCAAATGAAATTGTGGCTCCTGAGTATTCATCAAGTCATTCATCAAAGATAATTCTAGATTGGTCCTGGGGTAATTGCATGCACCTAACTATTTAACAAACCTTGAGACGTTTTTCCAAGAATTTGGCACCACCATCAGCTCCATATGAAAATTCATACGGGAAGCTCCAGTCTCGAACAAGAAATATCAGACTCTAAAAAGCGAGGAAAGGACTGATAAGAACTCTTGCAGCCATATCCCTCTGCTCTTTACTGAAGCAAACCAGGTCACTGTATCTTACTGGTGATCCTTATCGTATTGTGGTGCTAAAAAGCACATATCAAGGTGAAATGGCTCAGTGGCTAATAGTACTTTCTGTTCTGCCAGAGGAACAGAGTTCAATTCCCAGTACCCATGCTGGGTGGCTCACAACTGCCTATAACTCCAGCTCAAGGAGATCCAACACCTCTGACCTCTGTGGGCACCTGTATATATGTGCACATTACCCCCTATACATGCATACATATAATTCTAAATTATAAAAATAAATCTTTAAAAAAATCAAATCTTTGAGGCTGGAGAGATGGCTCAGCAGAAGAATACTGACTGTTCTTACAGAAGACCTGGGTTCAAATCCCAGCACCCACATGGCAGCTAACAACTGACAACTGCTCCAGTTCCAGGGGATCTAACAGCCTCTTCTGTCCTCCACAGGCATTGCACAAAAAAAAAAATTCCCAGCTCCCACATGGCAGCTAACAACTGTCCATAACTTCAGTTCCAGGGGATCCAACAGCCTCTTCTGACCTCGGGCATTGCACAACACGGGTGCACTTACCTACATGCAGGCAATACACGCATACACATAAAATATAAATAAAATATTTTTAAATCAAATCTTTGAAAGTTTCTGAGCACTCTCTCCTCATGAGCTGATCATGCTTTCACTAAGGGTGAAGAGTAAGCTGCCTGGTAACTCCAAGATGAACACATCCCACTGAGAGGTGAGGAGGGCTAGTGACAATCCCCTGTCAAGCTGACTGAATGGAGCTGTAACTAGATTTTGTATAGCATGTTCTTATGAGTCTTTCTTTTTATGGTTATGGCAGAATGTAGGAATGACAGATCAGCTTTTTAAAAGATTTAAAACTTTTGAGCCAGCATTTCTCTATGTAGTCCAGGCTGGCCCTGAACTCACTGTATAGCCCAGGCTGGTCTCAAATTCACTGCAATCCTGGCAAGCATGTTCCACTAGCTTTCTTCTTTAAAAAATTTAACATTTCTTTATTTACTTGGGGGAGGGGGAATACATGATATGGCCTGTGTTTTGTGGTCAGAGGGCAGCTTGTGGGAATTCATTCTTTTCTATCATATGGATTCTGGGACTCAAACTCAGTTCATTAGGCATGGCAGCAAGTGCCCCTACCCAATAAGCCATGTTGCTAGCCCCTCTGCCAACTTTTTTCTTAATTATTTTAATATTTCTTCAGCCTTCATTTCTTAATTTTCAATGATCAACTTTACAATGTCAAGATTCAAAATACTTATATTATGCTCTGTACTCATATGAGTCTTGGTTATATTAATGTTTCTAATTTGATTCAGCACATCAGGAATTCTTTAACTGCATCTTCTCTATACATGAGATTTCATTAGCCAAATTTCACCATACAGTTTTGTTGCTTGCTTGTGGTGCTTGGGTTGTATGTAGGGCCTCACACACAGTAGGTCCCCGGCATCTTTTCAAAATGAGAGTTGCTGAATCTGAGAATTTACATTCTTGAGACAATCTTCTGTTACTTTTGTAGTTATTGGACAAATTAGCTGAATTCTTAGGATGACTTGCACAACTTCATCATAACTATTCACTTTGTCTTGTTATTAAATGTTACTATGGTAAATTCTATGGGAATTCTTTATCCCTGATAGCCCAATAACTTTACTAAATATATTCTCATGATAACTGAAGCTTACCAGTACTTCCTAGAGACATAGTATAAAGATGCAAGTTTTATTTGAGGGACGTTTTCTTCTACTATCTTTTAAAGTAATTTTCCCTCTGCTACATTTACTCCATTAGCTTCTTGAGGAACTCTCATCATGCCATGTGGTACAAGGAGGGCCTGAGCTTATATAAACTGTGAGCAAGGGAGATTCTCTACAAGAAAAATATAAAAGTAGGCTTGAAAGTAAATGTGAGAAAGTAAATTAAAATTTCAAAAAAGCCTGACACATACCACAAATACACAAAAACCCAGGCAAATAACTAATATACCTTTATCACATTTCTTTTTCTGAAAGATGTTCCAAGTTCCTCTCCGCCCCCTCCCCTCTCATTGAGACAGGGTGTTGCCATGTATCCTTGACTGGCCTAGAACTGGGTTTGCAGTCCAAGCTACCCTTAAACTTTCAATGATTCTCCTGCTTCTGCCTCCCAAGTACTGGGATTGCAGGGAAGCACCCCATGCCCAACTCTAAAAGCATTGCTTAACCCAGACATATATTTGAGCATCTCTCTAAGAAGCACTGGTTCTGAGAGTAATACTGAGTTGCCAATTCTTCTATGTCTTTTCAGTGGGTAGGGCTAGTACTCTGTGTGCATGTGTGTGCCAGTACATGTGTATGCATGTAAAATATGTAAAAAAGTATGTATGTGATAAAATATTTGCTTAATTCTTGCTGATATTTCCAATTTAAATACTCAAATACAGGACTGCAGGCTTTTCACTGAACTCCTTTATTTGCATCTGTTCATCCAAGAATCCTGAATCAGGAATCTTGTTCTTTAGTATAAGAGATTATTGAAGTACTATATCTCATAATTAGACATTTGTCTTACGCTATAACACATGACAGCCTCAGAGTTGCAATACTAATATTACCCTCAACAACTAGGAATATTAATGAATGTGCTCAGAGGTTTGGCATGTCCCTTTTTTTCTGAGCTGTTCACTCACAGAATGGAGATGTTACATGTGGTGCTGTCACTTCTGTCTTTTATTTGGTCTTGATTCCACAAAAGAAATGCATTTAATGCTCACCTCAGTCTTTACATCACCTTTGTTTATGTGGAAGTCATTTTTAGTAGAGCTTTCACGTAGGGGTCAGAGAACAATCTTTTACTCTTACATTTTGGTAACAGTTTGAAACTCAATTTTGCTGGATGTAAAATCTCTGGCTCAATCTTTTCTTACACAGGGGCCCTTCTTAGTGTGTGATTATGGATATTTCTTGTTTTACCAAGATGGTGCCTCTCTCTTCTCTTTCATGTTCTGGTAGGGAGAGGAACCTCTTCGTGCAGAGAAGAATTAAAAATATCCATAACTACTATCTTGAAATGGTCTACTAACATTTAAAGGATGCCTATTTTTTAAAAAACGGTCAAAATATAATAATTTATACTTGAAATATTTCTACCTAAAAATATTTTGAAAATAAAAGTTAGCTAGGAAGGAAATTGTGCAGAACAGAAGCTTGTAAACCAGAATAACTAAAACGAAGGACGTGGATTTTGCTACATTTGGCTTTCTTCTTGAGCACTTTCAGTCAGATCCCCTACTTTCTTCCTCTGGGTGTCTTCCTTTGAAGAAATGACTTTCACGACCATGCAGAGGAAAGCCAACATAATGCCTTACTTTTTCACATTAGCATCCTGCAATAGTAACAGCAACCATGAAATTCATGCCACTGTTCCAACTCCCAACTTTGCTGCCTGATGCTGTTATCCAGAGATAGACTGGTGAGCTGGTTCTTTGAAAAAAAAACAACGAAAAGCTTTTATTTATATAGCATTTTCCAGGTTCTGTAGAGTAAATACATCCACCATGGTTGGCTTCCAGGTACTAGTGGTTTAGTGATTCACTTAAATAACTCCTGCACATTGATGATTGTTTCTCAGGAAATGGCAGGATAACTATAGAACCCCCAGTACTCCCATTCATTCCAGATTCTTTGTTTTTCATTTTATCACATACAGAATTCTATGATTTGTAGTCCTCATTTCAAAATCCATCAGTTTTTTTACACTGCTGAATCCTAATATGTTCATACATATATGGCCATAGATAGGAAATAAGACTAAGTTAATTAGCCTGATTTGTCAGTTAAAAGCACATGAAAGCATAATAGATTTTTGCATGAGTTAACTGAGTTAGACAAATGATATACCTAAGCTATTTTACCCTACAAATGATATTTTTATTTTAATAAAGAGAAATATTACTAAATTCTCTTTGGTAACTATAGCCTTTAGAAAGCTATTCAGAAGGTATATTATAGCACTGCTAAAAATGATAGTGAAAAGCTAAAATAAATCCAAGCATTCAACAATTAGGAGATAGCTATATAAACTGAAAAGATCTAGACGTTCAACAACAGGTGGGTAGCTATGCAACTACGAATATTCTTATGATAATATATAGATATTAATTTACAGTCATATGGATATGTCAGCACATGTGTTGATAGGCCAATATAAAAGGTTTGAATGAACTACTATGATTGGAAACTAGTATGATGCTAAATTTATGTGCATCAAAAATGAGAAATTATTCCTATACTCTGAGGGACTAACTGATGTACAATCAGTAGCCAATAAATGCCTAAACTAGCCTTTGATGTATTTAATCAATCAATTTCAGTTCTAACTTTGGTTTCGATAGAGGCAAACATAGAAATGATTTTTAAGCCTATCTAAACAACAACTTGCTTCAGTCAACAACCCACGAAAGCCAACCTATCTGTGAGAATCTCTACACTGAGCAAAGCAAACTGTTGACCGTATGCAGGCTTTGGGGGCTTGTTTTGTGGGTTTACAGAAGCAAGGTCTATATCAGTCTTGAATATGTCTTTTGTTGAAGCACCTGTGTGGTTCCAAGGGTAAGAAATGGTCTGGCATCAGAAACAGTGAGCTTCCTGTAAAGTCTCCCACTGCCTAACTAAGTGTGAGTCTCTTGCTGCTTGTAAGCATTTTTCCCACCCGAACTGGACTAGTTGGAACATAACTGACAGTTCAGGACAGTAGATGCCTATCAAAATACTTTAGAAGTCTACAGCAAATTTATATCTTCTGGGTTAAATTTCTTAAAACTCAGCTCTAGACCAAGGTCTAAATTCCAAACTCTACTTATATAGCATTCTGAGCTAGCTGTTTTAAACAGACATAGGGAATGTGGCCCATTCCTTTCCCATGAAACCTCTGAAAAGAGAGAGGAGGTTTATTTTTTTTGTAGGCCAGGGGAAAAGCAGAAGGAACTGAACAGAATGAGTGGGTGGTAGAGAGAACCTAAGCAGAGAGATGTCAAGTTCCAGAGTCAGAGTCAAACTGAAAGGCAGCACTTGGGGTAAGTGAATTTAGGTCTTCTGATTTTGAATTCAGTGAGTTTTTTAAAAAACGTTTTATTATTTTTATTTTATGTGTATCAGTGTATGCCTGCATGTATGTGAGTATACCTGTGTCGTGCAATGCTGCAGAGATCACAAGAGGGCTTCGGATACCCTTGGAAATGGAGTTAAGGACAGTTCATAGCCGCCATGTGGGTGCTGGGAATCAAACCTGGATCCTCTACAAGAGCAGTCAGTGCTCTTAACCGCTGAGCCATCTCTCCAATCCTCAGTGACTTTTTAAATATGAAACTATATACAGATCCAAATATATATACAACACAACCATTGGACACTTGTTGAACATTTATTGAGGAGTATTATGTAGTAGGTTAAAACAGTAAATTACAAAGCTGAGTTAGATAAATGGTAGACCTAAGCTATTTTACCCTACAAATATCTATCCCACCACCTCATTAATTAACTAATTAATGAGGTGGGATAGGTTCATTAAAATATAAGCTCACAATATAGTTCAGCAAGTGCTGAGGATTAGGAGCAGGAAGAAGAGCACTACAAGATGGAAGCTGGGGGCCTGGAGAGATGGCTCAGCAGTTAAGAGCACTGACTGCTCTTGCAGAGGACCCGGGTTCGATTCCCAGCATCCACACAGCAGCTACGAACTGTTCTTAACTCCAGTTCCAGGGGAATCCGAAGCCCTCTTCTGCCCTTCACGACACGGGTGAACTCACATCATGCAGGCAATACACTTGTACACATAAAATAAAAATGATATTTTTTTTTAAAGATGGAAGCTGGATTCAAGGGATTTGAACCTGTGGCCTGGCCTGAGATCAGCTCTGCAGCTTCATAATATGTATGAACAGGACTAAGTTTCTTAACTACTCTAAGTCTCACTGTTTCCTCATTGGCTAAAAAAGAGAAGGAAATGAATTTAAAAAGAGTAATAGTAACACGACAATGACCAGTAATTTGAATGATGTATAAACATGCTTTTTGCACAGTGCCTGGCCCAAAACAAGCCCTCAGTAAGTTGTCATTTTTACTTAGCTGTTACAGACATTTCATAACCAGAGAATTCCAGTTTATACCACTGATCTCATTCTGTATTGCCACATGAGTAAGTCTGCTAATTCATACAGCTCTCAGATCACCTAAACTGCTCTCTGGACAGAATATGAGCAGGGTGAGTAGCTTTCTCAGATAGCTGTCCTTTCCTTTGGCCCTAGCATACATTAATTTCCACCCCTAGCAGACAGACAGCAACCTCTCTTTCTCTCAGTGAGGTCATGTATTTCTCTGGCGTTATCTGGCAGTTTCAGTCACCACAGATTTTTTTCCCAAGAATGTTTTGTTTCAAAGAGGCTTGAGTCACTACCAAGAAATTCTGCAAGTGAACATCTTAAATCATGGGAATAGAGAGGGTCCTTGAATATAATCAAGTAAACAGGAGTGAAATAATTCATGGTTGTCTATGCAGAGGCCCAATACGCAGAACATTTATCCTAATACTGTCATATATTTCCCTACAATTTTTTTTCTAGCAACTTTTGGTTTCCCTGAAAGCTCACATGGAACATTGCCACTAAGATGAATGTGAAGAACTGAGCTTTTACTTTTATCTAACAAAGAGGAGTAAATTCTTTTCTGAAGTCAAAAGCATTGGTGGGATTTTAAGAACATGAAAATGGTTAATAAAAATATTATGGGGAAGCCTTTAGTCCCAGCACTTGGGAGGCAGAGTCAGGTGGAGCTCTGTGAGTTCAAGTCCAGCCTGGTCTACATAGTGAGTTCCAGGACAGCTGGGGCTACAGGGAGACCCTGTCTCAAAAACATATACATATATATGGAAGACTGGGGGTATAGCTCAGTGAGAGAGTGCTTGCTTAGCATGTGTAAGGCCCTGAGTTTGATCCTTGCAAAAATCAAAAAGAAAAAAAGCTATGGAAAAAACTAGGATGAGTTAACTGAACAAACAAAGTACTTAACACTAACAAGATGAAAGATAAGAGACGAAATGCAAACAGTCCTAAAATACATGTTCAAGGAGGAAATAAGGCCTCTGAAAGAAAGGAAATCGAGTTCATGGACAGGAAAGCTTTTTTTAGAATTTATGCCACTATTATTCCTATTATAGCAAACTTTCAGTTACTGACCACCTGTACTTAAAAATGGCACTCGATCTTCCCTGGCACAGCTGCCCTCTACACGGTGGTTGAATTGGCCCTCAGACTACTAGGTTCCCTTGTCTAAACTTAGTTAATAGACTGAAATGATTCTAATTCAGTTGTTTACAAAGGAAGCTTTGTATGTATGACCAAAGCTACGGATGCAGACTCACCTCTGTTAGCCCCTCAATTCTGCCAACAATCCCCATCTACTTCAGGGTACCAGGCTCAGAAAAATCCCAGGAGTCAGTAGATCTATTCAGGGCTTCAGAATTCAGCAATATTATGACCGCTATTTTAAGTTTATTGAAGATTATATAAGCTTTTTTAGACTCACCTATTATAAATACACACACCATACGAAATGTCTGGTGAGAAATATATTGATATCTCAAACACTGACCCAAGTGGTCTTTAGATTAGAATATGCCTATCAATTGAGGGATATTTCTATTTCATATTTAGAGATGCATAATTAGAGAGAGTTAAATGGTTAAATAGCAAACTGGACTTCTATAGCCAATGAGAGCATTCAATAGTAAGCCATAGGGGCATCTTAGAATCTGTATCCCAGTCTAAGAGAGGAACTTTTCTGTTTAGACCCAGGAATAAGCACTGTCATTACCACATGGCAAAATGAATCTCCTCCACAGCCCAGCAAGCAGACCTGAGAGGAAATGAATAATAAACCCACTGAGAAAGCCTCAGAGCTACACAATGGAAAATGAGCCTTCCAGGGGTCACAAGAGCTGGCGGCCATGTTTAGCAGACAGAGGAATTCAGACTTGCTAGAAGTTGTATTCTGAGTGAACTTCAAATAACATCTGACAATCTGTAAAATTCCCACAATTAGTCATGACGATCCAGAACCAAGGATGTGATCATTCAGTGCAGAGTGTGGGGTCATGGAAGTTCAAATGACCAAGGAAGAAACACACTCACAGCAGAGCAATAGATAAAGCTCTTGTCACCCCTGGCAAGAGGCTATCACTGGGTTCTCTAACTGGAAATTAGATATCCAAAGTCCTTGAAAAATTCACATGGCTGTGGCATACAACCATGTGTAGATCAAGGAAGAGAGCTATCATTTTCAACTAAACCTTTTAAAGTGAAGTTAGTAACAAAAAATCTGGGTTATTTATAGAATAGATATGTTCATGTAGTTATACTTAAGACCCAAAGTGCTCACAGTGACCAAAACAAGAGAAAAATAATGTCATGTAAAGAAAAAAAATTGTATCTTACTAAAGAATGTATTCTGTAGGGGTGTTGCATTGCTTAGAGCAGGATACTGGGGCTTGTAAGGAACAGCTATAAAAATCTGAGGAATTAAGCAAGGCACTTGGTATCAAGTTAGAAGACAAAAGAGTAAAAGTCTTTACATCATAGATGAAGCCAGGCATGGTGGCACACACCTTTAGTCCCAGAACTTGGGAGGCAGAGACAGGTGGATCTCTGTGAGATCAAGCCCAACCTGGTCTACATAGCGAGTTCCAGGCCAGCTGGGGCTACAGGAAGACCCTGTCTCAAAAAAGTGTTTATACCATAGAAATGAGCAACTGATACAAATCAGGCCCAGCTGCTCCCTTCTGAGCCAGCTGTAAACATTTACCAGCACACCCTTGGTTCAACGTTTTAAGCTAAATTCACTTAGCTTTTAAATTCCCTTTTTTAAAAAAAAAACATTATTTTTAAAATAATACTTTTTGCTTGCTTGGTTTGAACTTGGTATCATTTAAGGAACCATATCAATCTCTGAGCTCAGTTTGCGTTTCCTCACTACTCGCCTTCACACTGGTTTATCATAGGCCTTGTTTATTATATATAATTTTATTCTATTTCAAAGATAAGAATTCTATTTGGAATTGATTAAATGAGTTAACTTTGATATAAAATTATTACCTTTAAAATAGCATTAACTCTCACCTTACTTCCACAGGCAAGAATTAAAACTGTATCACAACTTTATCCAAATGAATAAAGTGTCGTCCCAGAAAAAGGAAGATAGAAATGGCTAATTTTTTTAAAAAGAAACATTTGCTAAGTAAACTGAATTTCATTGAAAGTTATTTTACATTGCTATTTTTCTTTTCTAATGTGTGAATTATACACTAACATCATATTCCTGAATACGTTTGCACTGTACATGAATTGTACATGAAAAAATATATTCTTTGAATATATTTGCATTTTACTTTTAATTCTATAATGCATAGTATCTTTTCTTTTGAATTTGGTCACTTTATAATATCAAGTATTATTAAAAGGCTTTGGGTGTCACTTTTACTACTTAGACCTCATCTCAACAGAAGCCCATGCTTCCTTAGGGAATCATTGTTGACTCATTCATTCAAAACTGGTTTTTTAATATGTGTGTGTGTGTGTGTGTGTGTGTGTTGCACATTGGGGGAGGTGTGCTTGCAATTGAATGTGCATGCATGTGGAGGCTAGAAAACAATCTTGGGTGTCTTCCTTGGGAGCTGTTCATCTTGTTCTTGAGACAGGATCTCTTGGTCTCGAACTTTCCAAGTAGGCCTGGCTAGCTCGTCATGGAGCCACAGGGAACTGCTGGGGGCTGGGGAGATAGTTCAGTCAGGCAAGCACTGATGACTGAGCCATCTCCCTGGCCCCCAAAACTGCTTCTTCTCATTGATGTTTCATAATGTCAGCACAGTTTACTAACAAGTAGTAATCTCAAAGTTTTCCCTATTATTCATTTTTAAGTCACTGGCATTTTAAACCCAAACCAGTAATTCCTGTCTGTCTGTCTGTCTGTCTGTCTATCTAGGGATTGGCTAATGTTTTTATTGGTTTATCTGGTGATGTGTAAGGAGCAGTGACACCTGCTGGCAAAACTTAAGGTTCCTTTCTGTAATTTAGGGTGGAATCCCCAGTGTATGTTCATAAATAGTCCTGGGAACAGCACATTGAGAGAAACATCAAAGCAATAATCTAATTGCCATACAACACTTCAACTATCGATCTAACAAATGAATTTAAAAGAAAGACAATCATGTTGAACACTGTAAATGGGGATTGGTTTTGTTCTACATAGCCTCCCCCTTTGCTCCTTCCTAGGACCCCAGGAGACAGATTCAGACTGAGCTTGGAAAGGGCCCTCCACTTATGTCTTCAAGGAACCGTCTCCTGGATATCTTGAGCTTGATTTGATGGGAGACCCAGAGTCAAATCTACCCAGGCTAGAGTCACTCCAGATTCCACACTCTCAGAAACTGTGTGACTTTGTGGTTTGAAAACAATTTATTACTCAGCAGTAGAAAAGGAAAATAGTTAATTTAAACCTATTATTTGGCACCAGAACGTCTAATTAAAAAATGTATTCTTTTATGCTTATGAGTGTTTTGCCTGCATGCATGTAGGTGCACCACATGCACATAATGCCTATGGAGGCCAGAAGAGGGCACTGGATCGCCTAGAACTGGACTTTCAGGTGATCATTAGCCACCATATGGGTCCTCTACAAGAACAGCCAGTGCCCTTAACCACTGAGTCATCTCTTCAGCCCCTAGAGCTTCTAATTTTACCTTATATATCATAATCATTTACTTTCCATGAGTGCTCATATTCCCTTCTAGTTATCATCCACCTTGGGATGCATCTCTAGAATTTAGCTCAGGTTTCCCCTGACAGGCTTAGGTTGAAGGAGTGAGGCTTTAGAGGTTATGCAAATCTGTACCTCCTTCAGGCACCATTTGCAAGGGTGTTTGACTTAATTCTAGTTCTTATTCTTGTAAAGAAAGGGACTAGGACTGAAAAGTGACTGACACTACTCAGTCCAAGCTCACATGTTGCTCTGATGTTAGACTTCCCACCCCAGGGTTATTGGGGTTTGGGAGATCAAAGCCAGAACTCTGGTAGCCCCAATAAGCAGGTGAGTACCCAGCCTCAGTATGCCAGTTAGAGTAGAGAAAGGAGACTTTACTCACATTGTAACATTATTTGTTAAGGGTCCACTTTTATTAAGGGTCCAGTGACCACCCCCACCCCCAAAGTTTATGTGTGGGAGTACTGACAAAAGGTTTAGGTTTACATACAGGGCAAGAGCTATGTATACAGTCCTCGGCAAGGTATGGTCTTGCCCATTATGGTCTTGGCCATCAGTGGTAATAAATTACCAGAAACATAAAATCTCTTCCTGGGAGGTTAGTGCCTCCTCTGGTTGGCACCAGGGCTTGGGCCTGTGTGGGGTTCTTGGGAAATTTTTAATTCTTTGGGGCCCATAATTTCAATGGTCTGATAGCTGAAAGGGCACAAGTGACTCTTTAGAACTGCCAGAGTCACAGCACATCAGCTAGGCTGGGTACTGCTGCGCTCACAGGCAATAGACGAGATTAATGTGTGAGAAAGAAAGGGCACCTCCAAAGCCTCCCCCAGGAGTCTTTCTGGCACTCAGTCAGCTTTTGAGTGGTTTGCAACCAACTTTTTTTTTGCCCTAGCTTGTTTGTTTTAGGTTTTATGTTGGACAGATCCATCAACTGTCTTCTGGCTTCTGTGGCATCTCTAGGGCTGAGTTCAGGGAAAAGCTGGTCCTCTTGCAGGGGCCAGAATATTGAATATATGCTTTTATTTTCCCACTTCTATCTCTTCTTCACATCAAATGGAATGAAATGGGTATTTTTAAATGCTTCTTGAATGAACTGTCAGTAGAGAAACGTCACTAACTGATTGCTATCATGGTTATAGACTACATAAAAGAGAGTAAGAAGCTATCATCAGTCGGCCTTCACTCACCTGAAAAGGCTTCAGAAATGTCTCTTCCATTGCCAGCCTGCCATACTCTGTGAAAAGCTGGAAGGAAAATTAGAGAGGGAGGGGGCAAGGGGAAGAAGGAGACAGGGACAGTGAGAGGGAGCGAGAGACTGATTGAGATTAGTTTACTCCTTGGGTTTCTTCAATTCATTTTCCTCTAGCCGTAAGAGAGTACTACATTATTAAGATTACAATAATAATTTTCAGAAAACAGGCATTAGAGAAAGCAGAGATATAGTAGTTATATATCTAATCATTAAGAATATAAAATAGATTTTAAAAATAAACTTCCTTTTAAACTTACGCCCCTTTCTTTTGAGCACGTGTGTGTGTGTGTGTGCACGCGCGCGCGTGCACATGCATAGGGATTCGGTGCCAAGCACCTACTCTATTTCTAAGGTAAACCCTCAGCCCTAAAATTAGTATCTTTAATAGCAAGAATATAGAACAATTTTTCTTTTTGTGAGGGAGAAAGAAACATATGTTAAATGACCTTTCAAAGCAGAACTTCACTAACTCACCTAATATTTACAAAAGTTGTGGCCTAAGGAAATTTAAAGGGATGACTTGGCGTACAAAATTAGACATTTGGCTTTAAAGTAGGGAATCAAATGTACTGTCTTCTCTTATTTTTTTATTGCTTTCAATTAATGAAGCACGACAAAACAAGTTTCTGTTTTACCACAAATGCAAGATTTTGGGGGTGCACAGGCCTGAGGTGAGTGATGGAGGGTTGTGGTAAGAGTGTCACCCAGTAGTAGCTTTGAATCTTTAGATAGTGTATTTCTATTGAAAAATTCTTAGAGAGAAGAAAACTAACAAGGGGCCATGGAGCGGTTCGTGGGAGGGGAGTTAGAATGCAGTGATACAAATGGGAAAGGGGAATCATGGGTAGGATGGCTTCATGGGGCAAGAAAAGGGAGGTTAGGGCAGAAGAGGGAGGGAGAGGAGGAGTCACTAACACTAAAGGTCTTTTGGGGGGCTCTTTTTGAGACAGGGTCTCCCTTTAGCCCCAGCTGGCCTGGAACTCACTATGTAGACCCAGTTGGCCTTGAACTCAAGAGATCCGCCTGCCTCTGCCTCCCAAGTGCTGGGACTACAGGCATGCGCCACCATGCCTGGCTACATTAAAGGTCTTTTGAAAGAGACATGTAGAAATCTGTAGAACCTTCTTTCAACATATACATATACATTATATAAAAAGAGTTTAGATGTAGTTACCCTAGAACAGGGGTTCAGTTGCCCTAAGAGACACAATAAGCTAGCAAATGAAAAGCCCAGTGCCAGGAATGGACTTCCACTTTTGGAGTTATTGACCAGAGAGACCCCATAGATCCTCAAACAATACTGGCTATTGCCATTGCACTTGGTCACCCACCAGAATTTGATGGTAAGACCCTATTGCTGAAGACACCACATACTGAATTTCAGAACAAACAAGGGGAATCGAGCTGGTACTGATCTCAAAGCTTCATTTCTGTTGGCGAGTTTTCATAGTACTAGAGGTGCCATGCATGTTATTGACAGAGAAAGGCAATCAGTCTTACCCAGCTATGAACCCTGTGAGCTACCCTCTAATTGGATTTAAGACCACTTCACAAGATGGAGTCCATACCTGATACTGTTATAGACCATAGGGGAGAACCTACTACTATCATTCCACTAAATAGACATAGTATTGAACTGACTCATAATGACTTATTAGACCCGTACATTCGTGTATCTCTCAACTCTCACCAGAGAAGGTTTTTCTAGCAGTAAATGGCAAGTAACATAGAGACCCACAACTGGTCAATATGTAGAGAAAAAGAAATTGTAGAGTCTTAACCCTAAATGGAACACATTTATTACACCTTCTCCTCCCAAGGTTCGGGGATCACTGTGGACAAGGGGGAGAAAAGACTGTAAGAACCAGAGGTGGTAGATGAATACAACGAAACTATGTAGCCTGGATACTACAGGATGCACATATGAACCCACAGCACTTATAACAACATGCATAAGTATGTGCAAACTCAAGCCAGACAGGGACCCCAAAGGGACAGGGGAGGAAGGCAGGAAACCCCTGTTCTACTCAGGATCTATTGGCAATTGATAGACGCTGGGAGAAGGAGAGTCCGTTTTTCTTACTAGTGTGATGCCTGGTAGACTGACCAAACTCCAAGGAATAGACCCATACCCAAGAAACACAGACTCAATGAGACTGTTTTGTTTTGAGACAGGGTCTCCCTGTAGTCCTAGGTGGCCTGGAAATCACTATGCAGACTAGGCTGGCCTCGACCTCATAGAGATCTACTTGCCTTTGCATCCTGACTGCTGGGATTAAAGGTGTGCACCGCCACTCGTGGCTCAATGGGCCTTTAATAACAGACAAATAATAATAAAGGATATGAAGTGGGGGAGGATGGTAGAAAGGTAGAGGCAGAGCATGGAAGGGGATCAGAATATTATCAGAATACATTGTGTGAAATCCTCGATTCAATAAAAAAAAATTTTTAAGGAGTTAGTTATCCAGGCTTGCTGAATGTTTTCCCCACACGACACAGGAAGTGTTCCCTTTTATAAACATGGCTAACAAGCCACCTGGCTTCTTAGATTTGGGGAAGAATGTTGATACCCAGGATGCTCATCCCTTACTCCTTTAGAACAGCACTGCTTTCCCTGCAGGAGCAGTGGAAACTGAGAAAGTAAAGGGCAATTACCAGGCACTTGTTCAGAGTGATGAAGTCAAAGTCCATAAGGCAGCTGATACCAGGACAGCAGTCTCATTAGAATTGTGTAGTGAAAGAACAAATCCACACTCACTTGAGAAAGCTATTGTCATTTACTGGAAAAAAATGTAAATGACCAAACTATAATGCTTGCTTAACACCGAAGCCCAAAATTAGGGCTGAAGAGGTGACTCAACAATTAAGAGCACTGGCTGCTCTCGCAGAGGACTAGGGTTCAGTTCTCAGCACCCATATGGTGGCTAACAATGGTCTGTAACTTCAGCTCCAGGGAATCTAATGCACTCTTCTGGCCTCTGTGGGCACTGCCCACATAGGTGCACCTACATACATGCAGACAAAATACACATATACAAAATAAATCAATTTTTAAAAAGCCCCAAATTATCCTTTTTGTAGATAAGCCTAAGCTGGCATTCGACTGTGCCATGTCATTAACTTGGAAAGTAGTTGGCTAGGTTATGACATATGCCCAAGGAAGTAATTTTTTTTATTTTGAAAAAAAAGACTTAGTCTGTGTACTGCCTACTTGTCATAAATGATCAGTGTGAGATACTGGAAATCTTTCTGGATGCACTGTGGGAGGTGAAGTCCAAATGATATTTTAATTGTTGTGGATTACTTTCTCCGCTATCCTTTATATCTATTAAACTTTCACATTTTGCGACATGGTTCTGATGGCCCAGCTAGTAATATATGCAAAGTAAAGTTTTATGTAAAACACACAGAAAATGATCAGAGGAAATAATAGTTTTGCTATCTACTCAAGACTAACAGGAACTGAAACAGAAGATTGCTCCTGCAGATGAGGAAAACCTTTAGAAAATATCTGATCTTAGAGTCAAATTTCTTGGAGTGGAAGAAATACAGAACTCAGCCAGGAGACCCAAGTTTTATTCTCCTGCTACCATTAATTAGTCACATGAGCAAGTCACTATGTTTTCATCCTCATTTTCCTTATGTAAAAAGATGAAAGATGACTTCTGTATCACCAAAATCTCTTTCAGATCTCAAGTAGAGTTCTGAGTTGTCATCAGGCAGACTCTAATAGTTCTTAGCCACAAGATCCACAAGGAAAGAAATCTGGCATGTTATAGACATCAAACCAACAAATTATCAAATTCTTGACCTTAAGACTTCAACATAGCAATTTGGAGATTTTTTATACCAAAGATTCTTTTTCTACTTTGATTTGCCTATGTTTTCACATGTGTAGGAATGCCACCAAGCAGCTTCATGGAAACAAAGGAACCTGAAAACGGAATTAGAAAGAGCATATCCATACAAGTCTGCTGCAGGACACCAGGCAACACAATGACCCTTATCTGGTTCTATGTTCAAAGTTCCCCCAAACTCTGTTTATTATGTCCAAGAGAGCACCAGATATACAAAGAATGTGAATGTTGTTACCTGCAGGTGCTGAAGGTCATCTTCCTGGACATTTTGGGATAAGTTGTATACCTTGATTATGAAATAGGAAGCCAAAATGAGAAGATAGTTATCATCGTTCTGAGCACTTACTTTGTTATTCTGTTTTTAGAAAAGCACTTATTACACAAATAAACCCTCTTCCCTACATTTATGAGACTTAGAGGAGTAAAGAAAGCTCAACAGACAACAATGTATAGTGATCATAAAAACATTCCACAAATACCAGAGTCACTTGCTGTATAGCCCAAATATTAAAATTATTTTATGACTCTATTTAATAATTAGCCAATAAAATAATCACTTTTCCAAGTATACTAGTCCAAATTTGAACAGCCTATATGAAAATTGTGTGTTGGGGGTGTTGTTTTTCTAATATAAGGGATCCAACCTAGGACCTGGCACATGCAAGGCAAGTACTCTATGAATGAATTATACCACAAGCCCTTTTTCATTTTCGTGATGAGAGAGGGTCTCACCAACATTGCCCAAACTTGCATTCTTCCTGCTTCAACTTCCCACTGAGATTACAGGAGTGGGCCGCAAGGCCCAAGTGGAAAATTGTTTAGAAAAATTATGTTTACTTATTCACAATTTATTATTTATTTATGTTTACAGAAAGTTCCTCCACATAGAGGTTAGGTTCCGAATATTATGCCTACACCTTTATGTACCTGCTTTACTGCTCTTTGAACACATCACAATATTAAATGACATTTTTGAGCTAGTCACGGTGGTAGGCACAGAAGCAGGTGGATCTCTGTGAGATGGAGGCCAGCCTGCTCTACAGGCCAGCTGGGGCCATCTCAAAACAACAACAACAACAACAACAAAAGACTTTTTTGAGAAGGTAAACACCAATAACAAATTAAGGTTGGTTATATGTTTTTTCATTGATACAAACAGTATTCTTTTTATATTTGTTTAAGTAACATCATTTCTCAGACAATAAAATAGTCATTACTAAGGACTTAGCAGATTTTTCTATGAAAAATTTCAATTCAGGTCAAGTATAAATACTAACTAAATAATAAATGTTAAAATCAAAAGTCAGTCTGGTTTTAATTGGTTTGTGCATATGATTTTTACTACTGATTTTAACGAAAATAGATGAGTCAGTACTTTAAAGACTCATTCAAAAAGTAGGTTTTTTTTTTAAACTGTATCACTCATAGATTATAACTAAGACTTTCATTTGAAATTCCTGTATTTAAAAATCCAGTTTCCCCTCTTACCGCTGTTTACTCGGATGGGATGTCCTAAGCACACAGCCCTGGCTGCCTGCTCACTAGCTCCAGCTCCCCATTCGCCTATGATCACCACTTGGACTGGCTTGTCCTGCTTCCTACCTTTAAAAACAGTGACCTGCTTTGTTTTCTCACTACTTTCCTTTCCTAAAATAGAAAACATCTAAAAGTAGCCCTTAAAAATCTCTACAGTTACACATTCTCTGGTCATGGTAAAACTCTTCAAGGACTTTCAGGACAATTTAGAAAGCTCACAATAACCCCTCCCCTAAATAGTACTTTAAGAAAGAGAAAGGGGGGTAAGCTTTATGTGGCTACATTTACGTTTCAAAATGCAAACTGTTTTTAATAGCTATGGACACACATAGCTTTTACATTTAGAAACATTTCCACTGATGGTGTAAATAAAAGAATATATTTATAACCCATTGCACTAAACAGCTTTACTGTTATAGGTGTTCAAAAATCTAAATAAAAGATTTTTAAATGTATCTATATTATTGTGTGTGCATTCTGGGGCAAGAGTGGCAGGTGTGCATGCCATGGCATGTATGTGGAGATCAGAAGACAACTTTGTAGAGTCTGTTCTCTCTCCCTCACCTTTACATGAGCTTTGGGGACTGAACT
Organism: Nannospalax galili; assembly: GCF_000622305.1. Classification (NCBI taxonomy): domain Eukaryota; kingdom Metazoa; phylum Chordata; class Mammalia; order Rodentia; family Spalacidae; genus Nannospalax; species Nannospalax galili. Next base: position 1,177,981 of record NW_008335287.1, read on the forward strand.
CAGGTTGTCAGGTTTGTGCAACAAGGGTCATTACCTGCTGAGCTATCTCAGTGGTCCAAGATCTTTTATTTTTCCTTTTTTAAGAGCGAATCTCTTGTAGCCAAGGCTGGCTTCAGACTCACTAGGTCAACACAAAGATGACCCTGAACTCCTGATCCTCCTGTCTCCATCTCCTCGGTGCTAGGATTATAGACATGAATCACCATGCCTGTTTTATATGGTGCTGGGGACTCAACTCCAGGACCTGTGCATGCTTGACAAATACTCTACCAACTGAACTACATCCCTAGCTCTAAGATTTAATATTATTGAATTTATCGTTGACTTTCACAGAAAAAAATCAATTATAAAACCTTTGGGGACTAAAGTAGCCACTTTAAAAAGTGATCAGTAATTGAACTATAGTAACAAGAAATATTTCTTGTAGAAATCACAAGAACTGGTAGTTAATTGAGTCAAATAATAGATGATTTGTCATTGCTGTCTCACCACCACATGTAGGTAGAAACATATTCATTAATTTTAGTTAAAGAAATATCCACAAAATAGATTTTACTCCATACCTGTATTGAGCTGATCATTGTGCTAAGGGCAAATACTGTGGCCGAATCTCTCAAAGTTGACTGACTGTCAAAGGTTCCCTGAGTATCCATCAGTAATACTGCAACCTATAGGTGAGTAGTGTACATTACTGATATTGCACAGAACATCCAGGACACTGGAGTTAGCACCATACTAACACCATAAGAACAAAGAAAACCATTCTCAATCAATACCTGAAAGGTGACTTCTCATACATGCTGTGACTGTCTCAGAAAATTAAAAAAATGCTTATTAGATGCTGATTACAGTAATGATTAATTATCACTGGTAATCTAAGATTAAAAATATAGTATTGAGGGGCTGAAGAGATGGCTCATCAGTTAAGAGCACTGGCTGTTCTTGCAGAGGACCCAGGTTTGGGTCCCAGCACCTACATGGTGGCTAACAACCATCCCGAACTCCAGATCCAGGGGATTCAATGCCCTCTTCTGACCTCTGCAGGAATAGATTGCATGTTCATAGAATATAAATAAATAAATAAATGTTTAACAATACTGAAACAATGTAAAAATATTAGCTTGTTTTCTGCTATTTTATTTTCATTATGATTTTGTCTATGGGGATCACTAAAAAGTTAAATAGGGAGTTTTAAGCTTTATGTGGACAAAATTAGTTTTCAAAAGAGCATTTTCAAAGTTACTGTTGAAAACAAAAATTCAATTTTACTTAAATAGTATCATACCTTTTTACCATCGAGTTTATTGATAAGGAAGATTTCACTCCATATCTGGATTCCCGTGGTCTCTCGTTCAGACCCACCTCGCCATGAAAATCCAGTCAGTGGTTCATTGTAATCTCCAACCCAATCAACTGATTCCTATAAATTATAAAAGTCTGTGAACTGGACACGAATATGTGATTTTTCCTCTTGTCCTTTTCAGTTCCTCTCTCTCTAATTCTAATTAAAAGGAAAAACATATGCACACCTATTGCATTGATACAAACACTATTCAAAAATAATTCCAGAGGAGTAACTATCTGCCATGTTTTATATTAGTCTCTGAGGATACAAAGATGAAAAGATAGTACTGAGTAGAGGAAGCTCACAGGTTAACCAGGAGCCAGGCATAGTACCATACTGCTAAAATTTAATATATATTATATTATATGCATATATATAAAATTGAAACATATATAAAGTATAAATGGAAACACAGAAACTGGAACAATTAATTCTTTTATTTTACTTATTATCTATATGTAGGTGTGTCTGTGTGTGGGTATATGTATGTGTGTACTGGTGCCTGCAGAGGCCAGAAGAGGATAATGGATTCCCTGGAGATGGGATTACAGGTGTTTGTGAGCTGCCTGACATGGGTGCTGGGAATTGAACTCAGGTCCCCTTGAAAAGTGGCAAGCACTCTTAACTGCTGAGATTTAACTGCTGAGCCTTCTCTTCAGCCCTAATCCTTGATAAGACTTCATAAAAGAGTGATATTAGGAGAGTTTTCCAGGTGAGCAACTTCAAGAAGGCATTCAAGGAAATAAGGAAGAAAGTAAGAAAAGAAGGAAAGAAGGGGGCAGGAGGAAAAGAAGAGGGAAAGAAGAAAGGAAATATCTTATATCAGGATATACAAATGCTTTGCATATGGAGGTTGAGGGAAGATAACAGGTAAAGAGAAGTTAGACTGAAGAGTCTTATGGGATGGAGAGGTACCTAAGCCAGTTTGATTTTATCCTGCAAGTGATGGGGAGTCATAAAGAAGCAGAGAGTAATTATCTTTATAGTTGTGAGTAGAAAGATTATTCTTGGTGCAGTGAAGAGCTAGTTAGAGAAAGAAATAATAGGAAGGGCCAAAAGGTGGGTTGTTATAAGGATAGAAAATACAATCGAGGGCCTGAGCCAAGACTAGGACAGTGGTAGGGCAGAAGTGTACAAGTGGAATATGAGATTCTGAAAGAAAAAAGACAGAAGAAACTGAAAATTACATAAGGACTAAATATCAGAAAACTAGGCAATACAAAGTATCCCTTAGACAATACTCAAATTTAAAACTGCATATTAACTAAGTTATAAATCTTCACAAATGCAGAAAGATTTGGGAGGCAACCACTTGAACTACTAAGTCTACACAAACTAGTATAAAAGATACTTTTATTTTCTTATATTCTGTCTTATTGTAGAAAGCAATTTTAGATCCTTATAAAAAGCATAATAATCAGGTCTACCATCCGTTCTATTCAGTTTTATTCCTTTTTCTCCAATATAAGATCCACTCTGTGGAAGACACACCCTCTATTTAATGCAAGCAGCATACTCACCCTTAGTCTGGAATGTCCCTTATTCCCCCTTTTGATCCAGATCTTGTAAACCTTCAAAGTTTCTTAAGTCCCAATAGCCATAAGAAAATTTTCCTGATAACCCCTGCTGACAGAGCTATATCCCTCCCCAGAACTTCACTGAGAAATATAACAATTTACATTTTATTTTTTAAGGTTATTCAGTTCTCTTGCCTTTATTTTTAATATTTTGTTCATTATTTTTATTTGATGCATATGAATGTTTTGCCTGCATGTATGTAAGCACACCCCTGTTGTGCAATGCCTGTGGAGGTCAGAAGAGGGTGTCAGATCCCCTGGAACTGGAGTTACAGATGGCCGTTAGCTGCTATGTGGGTGCTGGGATTTGAACTTGGGTCCTCTGCAAAAACACCCAGTGTTCTTAACTGCCGAGCCATCTCTTCAGCCCCCAGTTGACATTTTTATGATGCTCTAATTCTGTCTCTAAGGAGACATGGTTTGGCTAAGGCCAAACCACGATATAGCAAACCATAAAAATCTTTTTTGGTATCCTCCATGGTGCGGTATGCCTAATACACCACAAAGAGACAATGAATCAATGCAGACATTTAAATCAATCAATAAAATGTTGCATGAAAATAAGAATTGAGATAAATATTTTCATGGACAAATTGTCATGGTTATGCTTTTTAGGAAAACAAAATTACTGCAACATTAACTGAGGACAATGATCTAGCTAAGATAGTTATAAAAATTCTATCCCAGAAAAATAAGTTTGAAAGACAAGGAAAGCATCCGCAAATAGTTTGGCAAATCTCAAATTTAGTTTGTTTCATTCACTGAGGTACATGTTCATGCACCTCTCTAATGATTGATTATTGACTACTGTGTTCCAGGCACAAAATAAGGTTAACAGTTTTCTTGCTAAAATGAACATAGATTGTTGCATTTAAAATCAAATTTTGCCAGTAAGTATGAATGATAATTTTATATGTAGAAATAGAAATAGAATCTGGTCTACACAAGTGGGTAAATCCTGCCTGTGCATAAGGAGCAGCGAAACAAGTGTTCATATGCTGTCTTGCTTTCCGAAAGCTCACCTAGGTACAGAAACAGAGAAGAAAGAACCCAAGCAAACAGTCTTCACCACAGACAGCTTGACAAATGCCACCAAATATATCATTCTAATGTTAAAATGTGAGTACGCCTAAAATGGCATCATCCGAAAGAGTAGAAAGTATATTACATTTTACTCATCAATTTTCTTATCTATGTTAAGTGACGCACTACTAGTATGCTAGAAATCAGGATTAGCAAGAATTTTGCTTGCTTTCAAAGCCTGAATTATCTTATCACTTTATTTGCTTGAATTAAAGCTATATTAAGGCTGAAGTTAGCACCTCAAAATTGTTCAAAAGTACATCATATATAGAAGATCAAACTGAAAATGGATAGTTATGCTATAAATATCCAAAAACCCTTTTGGATCTCAGTGGCTCCAGCTGGCCTGGAACTCACTATGTAGCCTAGGCTTAATTTATAATTCTCCCGCCTCAGTTTACTAAGTACTGAGTAGTCTAAAATTCTTTGGACAATGTATCTATTCTACTTCAAAATCCCTGTTTGTATCCAAATTTCCCTGGGGAAAGGGGAGAAAGAAATACCAGAATGCTTCCCATTGCCAACATTCTGTCCCTCTGCTCTGTTTATCCTGTGTTTGCCTTATTCAAGGGCCCTTAAAGTCTCATTTCTGCAGCACACCATTTTGTCAAACACTGTCAGTTTTCTCTGGGGGTGGATAAGAAGAGAACGGACTAGGAAAAGCTATGAGGGCACTTCCTGGGGTGATGCTCAATATTGACTGCACAGGAATATGCAGTCATCAAAAAATTAACAAAGGTACATTTAATATTTATGTTTCACTGTGTGTACATTTTATTTAAAAATAAAAGTTAAGCTGGGTGTGGTGGCGCACACCTTTAATCTCAGCACTTGGGAGGCAGAGGCAGGTGGATCACTTTGAGATCAAAGCCAGCGTGGTCTACATAGCAAGTTCCAGGCCAGCTGGGGCTACAGGGAGAGCCTGTCTCAAAAAGATAAAAAATAAAAATAAAATAAAAGTTAAAATAGAAATGCATAACAATAACATATTGAAATATTTATGGGAAGCATACTGATGCCAGTAGTTGAATAGACTTAAAAATGTGACAGAGTGATGAATGGCTCGAAAGAACACTGGAGACAGACAGTATGAAGCCAGGGCACTGATGGCAATGGAAGAATACAGGTGCTCAGTACCCAACTGCTCACTGTAAAAAATTTTATTTTCTTTTTTTATTTCTTTTTTTTTATGTGCATGAGTGTATTGCTTGCATGTATGTATGTGCAATCGTGTCATGCAATGCCCACAGAGGTTAGAAGAGGACATCGGATCTCCTGGAACTGGAGTTATGAATGGTTGTTAGCTGCCATGTAGGTGCTGGGAATTGAACCTGGGTCCTCTGCAAGAGCAGCCAGTGCTTAACCACTGAGCAATCTCTCCAGTCCCTGTAAAATTCTTTAAACTTTGCCTCATGCTTAAGAATGTCATCATAAACATTGTGAAAAGTCATTAACATGAAAAGGTTATGACAAAAGCTATTTTGACATTTTAAATACTATAATCCATAGTCATATCATTATGGTAGCACTTATTTTTAAAAGAGTAAAAAATAAGCTACATCCTCAGGTAGATGTGACAAAAAAACTTCAGACTAAAAACATCTGTGTAGTTTGTTCCCAAAGCTCCCAAGTGGGCATGGTTACCAATAGCACTTATATGGAGACACATAGGGTACATAATAGAAACAAAATATGGAACACCAATGAAAGCACAATGTAAAGAAGCACTGAAACAAAAAAGTCTTAAAAGGCATCTCTCCCCTACCTGGTTGTACATGTATCGCAACATGAAGTCCATCAGGAAAGACTTTCCTTTTCTAAAGGCTCCAGCAACAGACACAGCAACCACCTCTTTGTCCCTGACAGCCTCGGAGAGAAGGATTCGATTCAATGCCGCCTCATCTAACTCAAAGGAATGGTCGTCTTTGACAATCAGGACTTGGACAGGCCCTGCCTTTTTCACTGGCTCCTCTTCCTCTGAGCTCCACTCGCTTGACTTTTCTGAAAACCCACCTGTTGAACAAAGTAGCAATTAGAACAAGCACCATAAAATAAGAACCTCTCAACTCTCAAATGTCTGATATGCAGTGGATTTGGAAATGTTTATTCTAGTCACATATTTTAATATCATTTAGACCATACCACAGAAAGACTTAGTCTTGCTGGTAATGTGACCCAACCAATGTTTCCTTTTCAGAAAAGCTATAACTCAGTACAAAGCTCTTTAACAAATAGGAATGTGAGAAAGAAAAAAGATTCAGTAGATGTTTGAGTGTCCTTCTCAACTGTGCCTTTGCACAGCAGGACTAGATGAGACTGATAACCTGGAACTTGGTTTTTATTTGTTTGTTTTTCTTTTTTCGGTATTGGGTATCAACCCCAGGGCCCTAACATCCTAAGCAAGTACTCTACCACTGAGCTACAACATCAGACCTTTATATATCAAGGGTCCCTGAAGAATTATATGTGGACTCAAAAAAAAGAAGTGACATTAAAATGTCACTTAAGTATGCTGAACAAATGTCTGAATAGTAACTATAAAATACTGATATTGTTGATGGGAAGAAGTCTGTTTTGGTTAGCTTCTATTGCTATGATAAAAAACACTGGCCAAAACCAATTTGGGGAGGAAGGGTTTATTTGGCTTACAACTCACAGTCCATCTCAAGGGAAGCCAAGGCAGAAAATCAGGACAGGAATCTGGAGGGAGGACCTGAAGTATCGACCGTGAAGGAAGGCTGCTACTGGCTTGCTCCTAGAGTCGGTGCTCAGCCTGCTTTCTTATACAACAAGGGATCACCACCCACCGTGGGCTGGGCCCTCCCACATCACTCAACAATCAAGAAAATGCCCCATAGACATGGCCACAGGCTAATCCAATGGAGAAAATTCTTCAATTGAGGTTCCCTCCACCCAGGTGTGTCAAGTTGGCAATTGAAGCTATCCAGCACAAAGTCTAATTTACAATGCAGGCAAAATCCCATATTAAATATGCCCTTTTTTTCTTGGCAAGGAGGCCTTTAAAAGTACAGTAATTTACTATTAAATAAAAGCATGAATGCAAAAATACAATGTGTTTGTTGACTTATAAATATATATCATACTTATATATAGTCATCACTTTGTATCTGACCTAAAGTTAATAAAGGCTCTCTATCTGAAACCTATTACTATCATGACCTACATTTATATTTATGGTAATTGACATTTATATTTAGAGTTATTTAGAAAAACATCGACCAAGATGTCTATCACCTGATAAATGGATCAATAAAATTAGCCATACAGTGAAATATTATTCAAGAATAAAACCAGATGCAGTACTAATGCACACTACAATATGGATGAGCTCTCAAAACACTGCATTAAGAGTTGCTTAGGCCGGGTGTGGTGGCAAATGCCCTTAATCCCAGCACTTGGGAGGCAGAGGCAGGCAGATTTTTGTGAGTTGGAGGCCACCCTGGTCTACATAGTGAGTTCCAGGACAGCTGAGGCTACAGGAAGACCCTGCCTCAAAAAGACAAAAAAAAAGTTGCTCATAGGGACTAGAGAGATGGCTCAGTAGTTAAAAGCACTGGCTGTTCTTACAGAGGACTTAGGTTTGGTTCCAAGCACCCACATGGTGGCTAACAACCATCCATAACTCCAGTTCCAGGGCGTCCTCTTCTGGTCCCTGCCGGCATTTCACACATGGGTGCACTTAGATACATGCAGGAAATACACTCATACACATAAAAATACACAATTAAAAAAGTATTTAAAAGATGATCATAAAGGATCACATACTGCATGATTCCATTTGTATTAAAACATCCATAATAGGCAAATATAGAGACACAGAAGGTAGGCTGAAGGTTCCCTAGGGCAGGGTTGGGTGAGAATCAGTGCTTGATGACTAAGTGGTACAAGATTTCTTTGAGGGGGAATAATTAAAATGTTCTAAAATTATGGTAATGGATACAAAACTAAATGAACTTTTTTAATAGAAAGAAGAGTTTATTTGAGCTTATGGTTCCTGGTTCCAGAGGGATTACAATCCATTAAGGAGGAGGTGGCCACAGAAGAAAGCAAAGCATTCATATCACCACATGGAGGCAGGATCCTGGAGCTCTCAGGCAGTCCCGTGGTCCCTATGCCAGGGGGAGGCTGGAACAGGCACCCTCTCCTGAATGCACTTTTATACTTTAAATGGGGATAGATATGGAATATGGGTTAAATTTTGACAAAACTATTGAAAACTATAAAAACTTTAATTTCTATAAATAATCAAAATTGAAAACAGACTAAAAATATTTGGAGAGTACAGATTGCCTTGCACTTCTTGAAAATTTATACTGAAGGTCAAACATAGTAGACGCTGAAAAAAATATTTACTTATATAAATGTAATTAAAACAACTGAAAAATATTAGAATATTTAGTGTTACTAAGAATAAATGTAATGCACTTGACTCATTCATAACTCTGCATTATCTAAAAATGAACACTAATATTATCCTCATTAATCTGAATCCAAAAATCATTTGAAATACATACCCAGATTCTTCAACATTGGATTTCTGCCTTCTTAAATAGGTTTTGCTACACCAAACTTAGTTTCATTTCCCTGAAAACTATTCATATCCCAAAGATGAAAGGGAAGGAAACAGGTCATAAGCAAGTCAGGCAGGAAGAGTATTTCACTACAGATGCATGGCTCACAAGCAGCTATGGTATAAATATGCTTTGCCCCCTCTGAGACATGTGGGAATCTGGTTCCCGTGAGTAATAGCATTGAGAGGTGGTGGAACCTGTTAAAAGAGATTAAGTCAGTGTGTGGATAACTTTAGTTGTCAAGTTGACATTTCTGGAAAGAGGGACCCTCAACTGAGGAGTTTCCTCTATCAGACTGGCCCATGGGAAAGTCTATGAGGCATTTTCCTCTCCGGTCTGTGCTTCAGCTCCTGTCTCCAGGTTCCTGCCTTGAGTTTCTGGCTCTGCTTTTCTTGATAATGGACTGTGAGATGTAAGCCAAATAAACCCTTTCCTTCCCAGGTTGCTTTTGGTCAGTGTTTTACAACAACAGAAAGTAACTAGGACAGAAATTTAGTACTATTGCTGTGACAGACCCTGACCATGTTGCTTTTGGGAGCAATGTGGAAGTGTTTGGAGTTTTAGACTGAAAAGACCCTTGAGTGCTTAGACCTTAATAGGCTGTTTTATGAGAGCTTAAAGATGAGAATGTTAAGAGACATGAAGATGATAGAGGCCTGGCTTCTGAAATTTCAGAGTGAGGTTTGAGAGTTCATTGAAAATACTAACAGGGCCATTTGTGAGATATTTTGAATAGAGAATCTGTGGGTTTTGGTTGGTTGGAGATAAAGAATCAGCTGTGATTAACAGGAGACCAGAACTACCTTAGTGAAAACTTTGCTTTACTACTAATTAACTGGGGCTGAAAAATCAGCTGTGATTAAAAAAGAGACCAGCATCATAGAGGTGAAATCCTCTGTGAAGTATTTCCTCTAACTCAGCACATTTAAGTTGTGGTCCAGAGGGGCCAAGGTTGCAAAACAAACTGGCAGCAGAACTTGGCAATATGTAAGGGGCTCCCAGATGGTACTGGTAGGAGAGAAGGGGCTGTGGAGAGAATCTGCTTTGTACCATGAGAGGCCAGAAAAAGCCACTAGTTAAGGTACAAACTCAATTGCAGTGAAGATTCCCAGGACTGAAGGGGTCATGGAGAGAATCTGAGGCTTGGTACCCTGAGAGGCCAGGAGAGGCCACTGGTGAAGGTGCAGTCTCAGTTGCAATGGGGACCCCAGCATTCTGAAGATGTCAGGATTACAGGATGACCACCAAGGGCAGTGTCACTTGTGGAGTGGAGCGAGCCTGAACCTCTTAGACAAGCTGTGTGTGCTGTGGATGGCAGAGCCAGGGAAGTGGAGCTGCCCAAGCCCTTTGGAACCCATAAGACTGTGAGCAAAAGATATCTGTTAGGTCCATTTGATGTATGGTATCATTTAATTCAGACATCTCTCTGTATATTCTTTGTCCAGTTGACCTGTCTAATGGAGACAGTGGGGTATTGATGTCCCCTACTATTACTGAGTTGGGATTAATCTGTGTCTTAAAGTACTGTAGTATTGTTTTTATGAATTTGGGTGCACCAGAATTTGGTGCATATATTGTTAAGGATTGTAATACCTTTT
>NW_008335287.1:1188269-1189158 GCF_000622305.1 Nannospalax galili
CCCTGCTTGTTTCTTAGTACCATTTGCTTGGAATATTATTTTCCATCCTTTTACCTTAAGGTAATGCCTGACCTTGAAGGTGAGATGGGTTTCTTGCAGACAGCAGAGAGATGGATTTTGTTTCTTAGTCCATTGGCTTAGCCTGTCTCTTTTGATGGGGGAGTTTAGTCTACTGATATTTAAGGTTATTATTGAAAGGTATGTATTGGTTGCCATCATTTTGATGGCTGTTTGTGTTCTCTGTGTAATTTTGTGTTTCCTAGATTATATCTTTATTTTTGTTTGTTACCGCTAGGGTATAGATGTTTCTCTCTCTGCTCTCTGTATTGCTTCAAGTATTCTCTGAAGGGCTGGTTTTGTGAACATGTATTCTTTCAGGCTATACATGTCATGGAAGATTTTTCTTTCCCCCTCAACTATAATAGACATTTTTTCTGGGTATAGTATTCTGGGTTGGCATCTATTATCATGCAGAACTGGAAATACCTTGGTCCAGGCTCTTCTGGCTTTCATACTTTGCATTGATAAGTAAGTTGTAATTCTGATGGGCTTTCCTTTGAATGTGACCTGTTGTTTTTCTTTTGCTGCTTTCAGTTTTCTCTCTTTGTTCTGTACATTTAGTGTTTTTACTATGACATGTCATGGGGAGTTTCTTTTCTGATGCTGTCTACTTGGTATTCTATGTGCTTCCTGTATTTGTATGGGGATGTCTTTCCTTAATTTCAGGAAATTCTCTTCTACAATCCTGCTTCCTGCTTAATTAACATCATTAACCTGAAATTCTTCTCTTTCCTCTATTGCTAAGATCCATAGATTTGGTCGTTTCATGGTGTCCCACATCTCTTGCATATTCCATTCCTGTGTCTTTTTAAATTTTCCATAATCTTTG
>NW_008335287.1:1189387-1190569 GCF_000622305.1 Nannospalax galili
TCTCCTTATATAACTCTTCTACAGGATTGGTGGGCTTTGCTGGGGACATAGTGTTTTGGCTTTCCATTTTATTATTCTTTCGTTGTGGTTTTGGCATGTGAATTTCTTTTGTTGTTTATGATTCTGATATGAGAATTAAGTTGAAGTATGCTTCTGTTTGTACTAGCCAAGTGCCTAGATCCTTTCTTTATTGGTTATGTAAAGCTGGTTGGTACAGGGTTCAGGTTCTCTCAGGTTTTTTTGGAGGGTACTGATGGCTTCACATTCAGGGTACCCACAGAAGCCCAATTCAGGTTACAGTCAGGTACACTCAGGCTTCCTTCACCAGGTGGAGGCAGGATCCAGGCTCTTTCAGGCAGTCCTATGCATTGTAAACCCTATGCCAGAGGGAGGCCAGACAGGGACCAGAACTCGGCACTCTCTGGTGATCTGCTGAGATCCCAGCCACTGCACCGATGGAGGTCTGAACCCACCCTCTCAGGCTATCTGCTAGGATCTCAGCCTTAGCCTACCAAAGCCAGATCTTCACTGGGGCCTTGGGAGGGGCCTCACAAAATCCCAGGTAGGGGGATGGTATGGTGCAATTAGGGGAAGCTCACCACCATGTGGAGGTAGGATCCTGGGCTGTCAGGTAGTCCCCTCCCTGGGTTCTCAGGCCCTTTGGTAGTGGAGGCCAGAAGGAGGCCAGAACCCGGCACTCTCTGGTGGTCTGCTGAGCTCTGAGCCGCTACCCCATTCCACCCAAAAAACAAAGAATACACTTTTTACTTAGCACTTCATGGAACTTTTTCAAAAATTGACTACATACTGGGCCACAAAACAAATCTCAACAAATACAAAAATACTGAAATAATTCCATGAATTCTATCAGACCACAAAGAGATAAAGCTCAAAATCAACACTGGATGAAACCCTAGTCACTACACAAACTCCTGGCAACCGAACAATACACTCCTAAACAATGAGAGGGTCAAAGGAGAAATTAAGAAAGAAATAAAAGAATTCCTGGAATTCAACGTAAAGGACAATACAATACAATACAACCTCTGGGACACATTAAAAGCAGTCCTAAGAAGGAAATTTATAGCTCTAAGTGCCTACATTAAGAAATTAGAAAGAGCCCAAATAAACGATCTAACACTGCAACTCAAGGCACTGGAAAAGCAAGAACAAATGAAACCC
>NW_008335287.1:1190710-1191437 GCF_000622305.1 Nannospalax galili
AGCAACTCCAAATCAACAAAATCAGAGATGAAAGGAGAAACATCACAACAGACAACAAAAAGATCCAGAACATTATAAGGGAGTATTTTAAAAACCTATACTCTATTAAATTTGAAAACCTAAAAGAAATGGATGGATATCTAAAATCATGGGAACCACCAAAGTGAAACCAAGAAGAGATCAACAGTTTAAACAGACCCATAACATATAAGGAAATCAAAACAGCAATACAAAACACCCCAACTAAAAACAGCCCAGGCTCAGATGGAATTCTACCAGCAGAATTCTACCTGACATTTAAAGACCTCCAAAAAATACTGCTTAAATTATCAAAATTATATAATCAGGTGGAGAGGCCCAAATTCCTTCTATGAAACCAGCATCACTCTAATACCAAAACCAGGCAAAGACACAATCAAAAAAGAAAACTATAGACCCATATCCTCAATGAACATAGAGGCAAAAATTCTCAACAAGATACTTGCAAACCGCATTACAGACACACATCAAAAAGATCATCCACCATGATCAAGTCAGCTCTATCCCAGAGATGCAGGAATGGTTCAATATACATAAGTCAATTAATGTCATAAATCATATAAATGGGCTAAAAGACAAGAATCACATGATCATCTCAATAGATGCAGAGAAGGCCTTTGACAAAATTCAACATGCATTTATGTTCAAAGTCCTAGAGGGAATTGGACTGGAGGGAACATACCTCAAC
>NW_008335287.1:1192008-1192459 GCF_000622305.1 Nannospalax galili
AGAGGGCCTCCCATGTTCATGGATTGAAAGAATTAATACTGTTAAAATGACCATCCTACCAAAAGCAATATATAGATTCAATGCAATCCCAATCAAAATCCCCATGACATACTTCACAGAATTAGAAAATTCCATCCTTAAATTCATATGGAGCCAAAAAAGACCTCGGATAGCCAAAGCAACCCTGAGCATAAAGAGCAACACTGGGGAGATTACTATACCAGATCTCAAAGTATACTACAGAGCCAAAGTCATAAAAACAGTATGGTACTGACAGAAAACCAGACACATAGATCAGTGGAACATCATTAAAGATGCACACCTGAGTACATGCAATTTCAGCCACCTGATATTTGACAAAGGTGCCAAGAACACACAATGGAGGAAAGACAGCATCTTCAACAAATGGTGCTGGCAAAACTGGATCTCCACCTGTAGAAGAATGAAAGTA
>NW_008335287.1:1192732-1194570 GCF_000622305.1 Nannospalax galili
AAATCTTCACCAGTGACACATCTGACAGAAGTTTAACATCCAGAATATATAAAGAACTCAAAAAACAAAGAACCGAGAAACCAAATGACCCAATTAAAAGATGGATTAAAGATCTAAACAGAGAGTTCTCAAAAGAAGAAATAAAGATGGCTAATAAACATTTCAAAAAGTGTTCAACATCATTAGTAACTAGGGAGATGCAAATCAAAACCACCCTAAGGTATCACCTTACCCCAGTCAGACTGGCTAGGATCAGGAGAACAAATGATACCAAATGCTGGTGAGGATGTGGAGAAAGGGGAACACTCATTCACTGCTGGTGGGATTGCAAAGCCACGAAACCCCTATGGAAAACAGTGTGGAGAACTCTTAAAAAACTAAAAATGAACCTACCATATGACCTGGTTATACAACTCCTTGGCATATACCCAAAGGACTCATCCTATTGTAGAGACACTTGTACAACCATGTCTGTTGCTGCTCTTTTCACAATAGCTAAGAGATGGAAGCAACCTAAATGTCCCTCAACTCACCAGTGGTTAACAAAAATGTGGTATATTTATACACTGGAGTTGTATTCAGCAATAAAGATGAAATAATGAAATTTGCAGGTAAATGGATGGATCTAGAAACTGTTATACTAAGTGAGGTAACACAGACTCAGAAAAACAAAAGACTGATGTTCTCCCTCATATGTGGCTCCTAGCACTAAATCCTCTTAAAGTCCAGGTCCCTTTTTTTTCTCCATCTTTTTGTAACAGGGTCTCCTATAGCCCCAGCTATCCTGGAACTCACTATGTAGGCCAGGCTGGGTTAATAAGATGATGCTATACAGCAGTCCCTTATGCATGAAATAACAATCATCATTACAATTTCAGCTGAACCTGATCGCTAAACACAGTCACAACCGGACTTGTTGATGGTTGTACTCATTCATTAAAGGAGTGCCAAGCAGGGTCACTGCCATCATTACAATTTCAGCTGAACCTGATCGCTAAACACAGTCACAACCGAACTTGTTGATGGTTGTACTCATTCATTAAAGGAGTGCCAAGCAGGGTCACTGGACCCTCACCAGAGTATCCAGCCACTCTTCCCAGCCAACTGTATGTAATTTGGCCCTAATCACACATGGTCTTTTGGATTTGGGAAGGACAAAAGTATTTAATCTGGTGAAGGCTAGGAAGAGAAGGCTCTATGAACATTTGAAAAGTGCCCTGTTTTGACTTTTTTCTAGTTCCTTGTCTAGAGCTTGTAATGCTAATTACTCTTGCCTTTACTTCTTCTTCACATCCCCTATTCAAAATTCAAGGACTTTCTTTTCCCCTTAGAGATAAGAGTTATGCAAACTGGGAGTCTTTTAGATAGATCCACTGAAGGGTTACTCCAATTGCTGCACCCTGTGTCCTGTTTAGCATGGAAGAAGCCAGAATGGTCTGTGTCCCTATTCCCTCTTGGAAATTTGGGTAACCCCTTCAGAGGATGGTGTAATAAGAATAGGAGGTAGGAATTGACTAGGCAGTTAGGGTAAAAAGGCCCCAAAGAAATGTAGACAGTTTCTGGGCTAAAAGTCCAAATGTCCTTGGGCCTGTTAGCAACATACTCTGTTCCAAAGGCCAAAAATGTCAAAATGTCAAAAGTATTTGGGAGCTTATATCTAATCCTTAAAAGATTTTAGGGTTACCTCTTTAGAGGGGGGAATGTTGGATGGGAGGGAGCGGGCATGGATTTGATCAAAACACCTTATATGCATGTATGAAATTCCCAATAAAGTTTATGTAAAAGTTAAAAAAAAAAAAAAAAAAAACTCTGCAGAGCCCCCCAGAGCCAGGAGCTAG
>NW_008335287.1:1194880-1201123 GCF_000622305.1 Nannospalax galili
ACAGGTAAAAGACTTTTTAAAGAGATTCTGAATTTTTGAAGGACTGTGGGACTTTTAAAGTTGCACTGTTTTATATTGTAATATTAACATGAGATCTTGGGGATAAATAAGAAATGGAAGGGTTGTGGTTTAACAGTGATGTGTTTGTGTGTCCAGTTGATAAGGGGTCAATTGTGCTGGATAGCTTTAGTTGTCAACTTGACACACCTGAGAAAAGGCACCCTCAATTGGGCAATTTCATGTGGGTAAGTCTTGTGAGGCATTTTCTTGATTGATGAGTGATATGGGAGGGCATAGACCTCTGTGGGTGGTACCACCCTGGGTAGATGATCCTAGGTTGAATAAGAAAGCAGAGTAAGCACCAGTCAGAGTAGCAAACCAATAAGTAGTGTTCCTTCGTGGTCTGTGCTTCAGTTCCTACCTCTAGGTTTCTGCCCTGAGTTCATTCTTCAACTTCCCTCAGCAATGAACTATGACCTGGGAAATGTAAAATAAAATAAACCCTTTTCTCCCCAAGTTGGCTTTGGTCAGTGTTTTTAATCAGAGCAATAGAAAGTAACTAGGGGGGCTGGAGAGATGGCTCAGTGGTTAAGAACACTGGCTGTTCTTGTAGAAGACTTGAGTTCGAATCCCAGTACCCACATGGCAGCTAACAACTGTCAGTAACTCCAGTTCCAGAGGATCTGACAGCCTCTCTGTCCTCTGCAGGCATTGCACAACATGGGTGCACTTACCTACATGCAGGCAATGCACACATACACATAAAAATAATAAATGAAATGTAAAAAAAGAATTTCCTTGATATAACTGGCTTGTGGCCATGTCTATGAGAATCTTGATTGATGATTGATGCAGGCTCATGAAAACTCTTATGAATAGATGATTATCTTGCTTGAAAGATAATTCTCAGGGGAATGAGCTAGCTCTTGTTCTGCAGGACTGGATTAATTACAGCAAGAGTGGATTGTTAAAAAGTGAAACTGTTTCAAAGGTCTCTAGGGTAGCTATCCCTCCCATATGCCCTCTTCTACCCTGTCCTCCTACCTCCACCCTATTTAACCCTTCCTGTTCCATTATTTCTCTTTCCCCTTTATATCCCCTTCATTCTATCCCTCTCCCCTTGAACACTAACCCCCCCATGGCCCCTTACTAGTTTCCTGACGTCTATGGGTACTCCAGGTTAAACACACATACCTACAGATTCAAAGGTAGCATCTACATGTGAGAGAGAAAATACAGTTTTTCTGGGTCTGGGTTACCTCACTTAGAATGATTAAGTCTAACTCCATCTCTTTGTCTATGAATTTCATAGTCTCATTTTTCTTCACAGCTGAATAATATTCCGTTGTGTATATGCACCACATTTTCATTATTCATTCATGATGGACATCTAGGCTGTTTACATTTCCTGGCTATTGATAGAGCAGCAATGAACGTGGATGAGCAAGTATCTCTATCATAGGAAAGAGTCCCTTGGGAATCCTCCCAGGAGGGGTATAGCTGCATTATATGGTAGCTCTATTTTTGGCCTGTTAAGGAACTTCCACACTGATTTCCATAGTGGCTGCACCAGTTTCCATTCCCACCATATGGAAATCTATTGCACTAGCTCCTAAAATATATATATTTTAAATAGGATGGGAGGGAAAAGGAAAGGAGGAACTATAGGGAGACATAACTAACACTACTGGCCATTTGAAAAGTCATATGGAAATCTAATCCTACATACATATATAAGGAGTTTAAATGGACTTACTCTATAATGGGGGGGCATTGACAGATATGGGCTACCTCTTTTGAGTTACTGGTCATTGTGATTCCATAGACCCCCTCCCCCCAAATTTTATAGGTTATTGCCATTACTCCTGGTTGCCTTCCAGAACCTGATGGTAAGACCCTATAGCTGAAGACACCACATATGTTAGTCAAAGGACATGGAGTAATCCAACTGGTACCAACATGGAAGGTTTATCCCTACTGCCTAGATTTCAAAGTGCTATGCCTATTAACAAGGGAGAAAAGTAATCAACGGTTTTATCCAGATATGAACCCTGTGAACTACAATAACAAATTGGTCTGGCAAATATGCACACAGTTCCAATAGTGGCACAAATGTTATGGGAGTAACCAACCACTTTATGACTAAATTGAAGGCTTGCTCCACAAGACAGAACTCATGCCTGGTACTATTAACTGAGCCAAAAACCCATGGCTGGCTGGGTCATTGGGCCCTATGGGAGAACCTAATATCATCCTGCTAAATGGACATAGCAGTAAACTGTCCCCTAAATTCTTATCCTTATATCCATAGATTAGTGCAGCTATCTTTCCTCTCCTTTTTGCAGTACATGGAAAATAATACAGAGACCCACAACTAGTCAATGTGCAGAAAATAAGACTATGGCGTGCTCGGCTATAAATGGGGCACCTACATCACATCCTTCCCAACAAGGGGATCAAGGATCACCATGGATGAAGGAGTGGAAAGACTGTAAGAGCCAGAGGTAATAGAGATTTGCAGCAAAACAGTATTTCCTGGACATGAAATAGTGGTTGTATACATGAACTCACATTGGCCATGCTTGCATATATAAGACCTGAACAAGACCAACTTAGCCAAAATCCAAGCATGGATAGGGAAGAGGCTCATGAAGTCCCACCTCTAGCTGAGAAGTTATTGGCAGTTGCTGGCTACTGGGAAGGAAAGTCAGTTTTCTTCTTGGACATGGCTCCTGAGAGGCTACCCATGCTCCTGTAGATGGTCCTATACCCATGCACATAACAGGCAGCACTAAGTGGACTCAGTGGGTTTAAAAACAGAGCACATGAAGTTGAAATGTGGTGGGGGTATGGATAAGGGGAGGAGTTGGAGGGGAGGGAAAGTGGGGTGGGATTGATCAAAGCACTATAAATTCTTGTATATATATATTCATATATATAAGAAAGAGAAAAAAGTGAAGCTGTCCCCAGTGTGCCCTCTCTTTCACACAAGCTCCCTTGCCCTCTTTCATGTTTCAACACATCATCAGATATGGCCATTTGATCCTATATTTGTCCAGCCTCAAGAACCGTGAGTCACAATAAATCTCTGTTCTTCAAAAATCATTTAATCTCAGGTATTCTGTCATAGCAACAGAAAATTGACAAAGAAACAAATTATTTCACCTTTTTACTTCCTGAATATTATATTCAAAACAGTTTTGGAGACTTTTAATACCATGTGGTGTTTTAAGCCACTAGAAGGTGGTACTCAGCTGTTGAATTTAGACATGCAAAAAGGGAAACTTGAAAAACTCAGAAAAGGGGGCTGGAGAGATGGTTCAGCAGTTAAGAACACTAGCTGTTCTTGCAGACGACCTGAGTTCAAATCCCAGCACCCACATGGCAGCTAACAACTATTCATAACTCCAGTTCCAGGGGATCCAACAGCCTCTTCTGTCCTCGGCAGGCATTGCACAATGTGGGGGCACTTAACCTACATGCAGGTAATACACGCATACACATAAAATAAAAATAATAAAATATTTTTTAAAAAAGAAAAGAAAAACTCAGAACAACCATAGAGAATCATCACTATATAATGTAAACACTATGAGTATGTTACTAATTTTCTTAATTGTAAACTGAGTTTAAACCCTATATTCTATCTGTTCAGCAAATATTGTCAAGAGAGGTAACAGTCTAAAAACAGAGACATTTTAGAGACAATCATAGGGCCTAGGAAATCGTATCTTGGCAACAACAAAAAAAAAGGAACTATTACTTTTCCTTAAAGTATTACGTATAACAATAGAACCTGAAGAAAATTTCAATTGTAGGAACCTTGGAATAAGCACTGAGAATACTCTCCAAGGTAACAGCAAGACAGGGTTTATATACAAAGAAACAAATGGCAACAAGGAAACGAAATAAAATATTAACTTATGAAGAAAGATCTTAAGAACTTTGGAGCAGGAGTAGAACCTTGGGTTATAATGTGATGATTGTGCGTAACAGGTCTCCAAACACTACCATGTAAAATTTTGGACAGTACTGCTATTGACAGTACCACTTGAGGAAGGGGGTTTAAAGGAATCAGGCAAGTCTTGCCACATCAGAATCTTAGGAAGAATAAGTGAATAATTTAACAGGATTTTTATTTATTTGGAAGTAGAGTTCCATAAACCAGCCAAAAGATATCAGTGACCATAACTACGTGTATTTTTTCTTGCTCACAACATCATGAAGACAGCATGGTGTCTGTGTATATATTTAAAAAGAAAAAGTACGAAACTAATACAAAATGAAATACAAACTCTTAAGAGCAATACAGAGAAAACTTCAATCTTCCTAGTAAAGACACATTAGTTAAAATGAGATAACCCTCTCTAGTTCCCTGGGCCTATACTACCGGCAGGCCTCTCTCCCAGCCACAGGACTCTCCAAGGCATGATCACGCCCAACATTCCTTGACTCCCCCAGCCTCATTCACCCTCCCATCTCCCCCAAAGGTCTCTCCTCCTAGCCTGGGTCCTGTCCCATTCCTTGTCTTGGCGCCCCATACACCTAGGGAACCACCACTGCTTCTTCCTGATCCTGTGCATCCAGAGCAACTTGCTTCCTCCTCGGGTTCTCCCGAACACTGCTTCTGGGCCCCAACCACCCTCACCTCCCTCTGCTTCCCTGGGCCTGCAAAAGCCACAGGCCTCTCTCCCACCCGCAGGCCTCTCTCTCCAGGGTAAGTCTATCCTGCCCTCCCTGCCTTGACTCCCAAGTCCTCATTCACCCTCCCATCTCCCCCACCACCTGTCTCTCCTCTTAGCCTGGGTCCTGTCCCATTCCTTGTCTTGGCACCCCAGACACCTGGGGAACCACAACTGCTTCCTGATCCTTTGCATCCAAACCAACTCAGATCCTTCTGGGGTCCCCAGCAGCACTCTGGGCCTGGCCCTGCCCTCACCTCCCCTATTTTCTTGGGCTGCACAACCCCTCACCCTCTTTCCTGGATGCCAGGGCTGTTCCTTCCTCTTCCTGAACCTTTGCATCTAGACCAACCCAGCTCATCAGCGGAGTTCCAGGGAGCCCTTGGGGCGGCTTCCCGCAACGATCTTTCTTTGCATCACTGGGTGGCACGTACACTAGCTGCCCTAGAGCAGTATCTTTCTTGGGCCAAGCTCCCAGGCCAGTCCAACCCCCAAATTCCTGAGCCCAAAATCTTTCCTGGAGGGATCCAGACCTTAGGAGAAAGGCTGAGAGCATCTGATCCTCATCTAACTTGGGCCTCTGTGGGAACTCATGAATACAAAAGCAATCTGGCCACTCCAATATAAAATCAAAAGAGAGAACCGGAAGCTTAGAGGAACCAGCTTTTCATGCCCAAAAAGTAAACCACAAAGACACATAAAATCCACAAAAAGAAGCAGACCTAAACTTGAATGCCTGAGTCTCACAGAAGAATCAGAAACTACAAAAGAAATTTGCATGTCAGATCACAGAGAAAAAATAATAACATGAAAAACCAAAATAACATATCCCCCATGTGCCAAAGTCACAACAAAAAAAAATAATAACATGAAAAAACCCAAATAATATGTCCCCACCATGTACCAACAGTCCCATAGAGGAGTTGTACAATGAGAACCTGTTAGAGATAACCCAGGACATAGTATTCAAAAGAACAATTATAAACATGATAAAAGAATCCAATGAACTTAAAGAACACACAAAGAAATCAAAGAACTGAAGGAAGATAGGAAAAAACTTCTGAATGAATTCAGAAAAGAGTTAGAATATTGAAGAATACTCGGGCTGAAATGAAGAAGAAAGTGAAACACTCAGTGAGCCAATTAGAAATGACAGGAGAGAGCCTCACCAAAAGGATAAATGAAATAGAAAACAGAGTATCAAGACTGGAAGATAAAGTGGACAAACTAGAATACTCAAGCAAAGATTATGAAAAATTTAAGAAATCACAAGAATGGAATATGCAAGAATTGAGTGATACCATAAAAAGACCAAACTTGCGAATCATAGGCATACAGGAAGGAGAAGAATCCCAAGACAATGGCATGGACCAGATCTTCAACAGAATCATGGAAGAAAATTTCCCAAGATTAAAGAAAGACATGACCACACAAATACAAGAAACATATAGAACACCAAACAGACAAGACCAGAGAAGAAACTCTCCACAGCACATCACAGTAAAAACACAAGTGTACAGAACAAAGAGACAATACTGAAAGCTGCAAAAGAGAAACAAGT
>NW_008335287.1:1201403-1201622 GCF_000622305.1 Nannospalax galili
CAAATTCAATGAAAGTATAACTGGAAAAGTACAGCTATATCAAGAATGAAAACAAAAATGACAAGATTCAATACTAATCTTTAATTAATAACTTTAAATATTAACGGACTGAACTCCCCAGTCAAAAGACACAGATTAGGTGAAGGGATTAAGAAACAAAACCCATCTTTTTCTTGTCTGCAAGAAACTCATCTCACTTTCAAGGACAGACACTATCTT
>NW_008335287.1:1201973-1203025 GCF_000622305.1 Nannospalax galili
TGCATTAACAGTAGGGGACTTCAATACCCCACTGTCTCCATTAGATAGGTCAACAGGGCAGAGAGTGAACAGAGACACATCGTAATTAAACAAGACCATATATCAAATGGACTTAACAGAAATCTACTGAGTATTCCACCCAAGCACCAAAGGACATACTTTCTACTCAGCACCCCATGGAACCTTCTCCAAAATTGACCATATACTGGGGCACAAAACAAACCTCAATAAACGCAGAAAGATTGAAATGATTCCATGCATTCTATCAAACCACAATGCAATAAAGTTTATAATCAACACCAGAAGAAGCCCTAATCGCCACATGAACACATGGAGATTAAATAACACACTCCTAAATGATGAATGGGTCAAAAGAGAAATTAAGAAATAAGGTCCTAACACACACACACAGACACAGACACACACAGACACAGACACAGACACATTGAAAGCAGTCCTTAGAGGGAAGTTATAGTTCTAACTGCCTACATGAAAAAAATCAGAAAGAACACAAATAAATGACTTAACATTACAACTCAGGAACTTGAAAAGCAACAGCAAACGAAACCCAAACCCAGCAGACAAGAAGAAATAACAAAAATCAGGGCAGAAATTAATGAAATTGAAACAAAGAAAACAGTACAAAGAATCAACAAATCCAAGAGCTGGTTCTTTGAAAAGATAAACAGGATTGACAGACTGCTAGCTCAGTTAACCAAAAGAAAGAAAGAGCACTTCTAAATCAACAAAATCAAAGATGAAAGAGGAAACATCACAACAGACAACAGAAAGATACAGAACATTATAAGGAAATACTTTAAAAACCTATATGCTACTAAATTTGAAAACCTAAGAGAAATGGATGGATATCTAAAGGCATGGGAACCACCAAAACTAAACCAAGAAGAGATTAACAGGTTAAACAGACCCATAACAAATAAGGAAATGTTTTGAAACAGTAATACAAAACCTCCCAACTAACAAAATCCCAGGCCCAGATGGATATACAGCAGAATTCTACCAGGCATTTAAAGAAGAGCTACAACCAATAC
>NW_008335287.1:1203211-1204809 GCF_000622305.1 Nannospalax galili
CACATCAAAAAGATCATCCACCATGATCAAGTTGGCTTTATCCCAGAGATGCAGGGATGGTTCAATACACATAAGTCAATAAACGTCATAAATCATATAAATGGGCTCAAAGACAAGAACCGCATGTTCATCTCAATAGATGGAGAGAAGGCCTCTGACAAAATTCAACATGCGTTTAGGTTCAAAGTCCTAGAAAGAATTGGACCAGAGGGAACATACCTCAACATAATTAAAGCCATATATAACAAACCCACAGCCAACATCATTCTAAATGGAGAAAAACTGGAAGCATTCCCATTGAATTCAGGAACCAGACAAGGCTCCCCACTATCTCCACTCCTCTTTCACATAGTGCTTGAAAATCTTGCAAGAGCAATAAGAAAAGAGCAGGAAATTAAAGGAGTAATAATTGGAAAAGAAGAGATCAAATTATCCCTTTTTGCAAATGATATGATATTATATCTAACAGACGTAAAAAAAATTCCACCAGAAAACTCCTAGAAATTATTAACACATTCAGTAAAGTGGCAGGTTACAAAATGAACCTACAAAAGTCTGTAGCCTTTCTGTATACCAATAACAAGCAATCAGAGAAAGAGCACATGGAAACACTCCCCTTCACAATAGCTACAAAAAAAAAAATCTCAAAATAAACCTGACCAAAGACATTAAAGAGCTCTACAATGAAAGATTTAAATCTTTAAAGAAAGAGATTGAATAAGACATCAGAAGATGGAAGGACCTCCCATGCTCATGGATTGGAACAATTAATATTGTGAAAATGACCATCCTACCATAAGTCATTTATAGATTCTCTTTAATGCCAATAAAAATCCCCATGACATTTTTCACAGAATTGGAAAAAACCATCCTAACATTCATATGGAAGCACAAAAAACCTCAGATAGTCAAAACAACCCTGAGCACTAAGAGCAATGCCAGGGGGATTACTATACCAGATTTTAAGCTGTATTACAGAGCTATAGTCATAAAAACAATATGGTACTGGCACAAAAATAGAACCATAGATCAATGGAACAAAATTGAAGACCCAAATATGAGTACATGCTATTTCAGCCACCTGATATTTGACAAAGGGGCCAAGAACATTCACTGGAGGAAAGACAGCATGTTTAGCAAATGGTGCTGGCAAAACTGGATCTCCACCTGTAGAAGAATGAAACTAAACCGCTATCTTTCACCCTGCACAAAAGTCTATTCCAAAAGGATCAAAGACCTCAATGTAAAGCCTAAAATTCTGAAACTGTTAGAAGAAAACACTGGGGAAAACTTACAAAATACAGGCATAGGAAAGGATTTTCTAACCTGGACATCAATTGCTCAGGAAACAAGGGCAAGAATTAACAAATGGGACCTCATTAAACTAAAAAGCTTCAGTACATCAAAGGAGGCAACTAGGGAAGTGAAAAGCAAACCCACAGAATGGGAGAAAATCTTCACCAGCAACACATCTGACTGAGGTTTAATATCCAGAATATATAACAAACTCAAAAAACAGAGAATTAAGACAAGAAGGAACCCAATTGAAAGATGGGCTAATGAGCTGAACAGAGAGTTCTCAAAAGAAGAAGTAAAGA
>NW_008335287.1:1205272-1207692 GCF_000622305.1 Nannospalax galili
AAGAAAGATGAAATCATGAAATTTGCAGGTAAATGGATGGAACTAGAAACTGTTATACTAAGTGAAGTAACACAGACTCAGGAAAAAAATTGACATATGTTCTTCCTCATATGTGGATCCTAGAACCGGACCCTGATAAATGAGTATGTAACCAGACAACTACAGGAACCAGGATAATGCAAAGGAACCAGGGATGTAAAGGAAAAGAAAGAACCTGAAAGAGAAGAATAGTAGGAATAGGCCTTAGTAAGGGAGATATGGATAAAAATTGGATTAGTTTAATGGAGGGGAGAGGGAAAGGTATACAAGGAACCTAGGTGATAGGGGGAAAGAAGGAGCTCAAGAGAGGTAGGACCATAGGAGAAGGGTATTATTAAGGGAGAAAAGGGGGAAACAGGGGCACCTTAAGTGTGAAAACCATGATGTAGGGGTGAGACAATGCAAGAGATAAATAATGCCTAGCTAATTTGGAAAACCAGAGGGAGCCATATTACTCCTACCACCTACTGACAAATTATACATAAATCAAGAAATATGTGTCTTGGTAAGGTTTATCTGAGAACAATTTTTGCCCAAGATTTATCTACATGACACACAGTAATTAAAAGTACCAGAGTGGTGGAACTAACCTTCTTGGATGTTTAACACACATACTTTGAGGCCTATAATAATTTGTTCAGAGGGACATAAAGGACAGTTTTTGCTCCTTGCCCTCCTAGGTTGACTAGTTCCAGGGGACTATGAGCATCTCTCAAAACGTCCTGTAATTGTGGTGGGTCACCTGTCCTCTTGATCAAGGAGGCCGAGGAGACCCCATGAGATGGACGTGAACCAGTGTCCAGTCTACAAAGAGGAGGGTCAACACAGAAGAATAATTTCCTCCATGCTTCCAAGTGAATAGCCAACCATGGTCAAGCAGGACCTTTGACTTATCTTCACATAGGTGGAACTGGTAAAAGAAAGGAGCCAGGGGCGCCCCCTAAGCCCATGTGACCCCTGAGGAACAGATCCTCAAACAACCTTAAGAGTAAAAATAAATTGGTTTATCTGGGCCATCTGTATGGCCTTAAACACCCAAAAGGAGAGTATAACCAAAGATTAATAGGGCCAATATAATTTCTTAAGAGTCCATATGCATAGCTAAAGGCTACATAACAGGCTGACTGGATTCACCAGAAGGGCAAGTAGTGGGGAATGTCTGGGGATGCTGACAACACAGCAGACAGTAACAGGGATATCAGAGTATAAGGGCTCTATTGGGGGGAGGGAGGCTGTGGGAGGGTGCCATTGGGGAAGTGGGTGTATAGTTGAATAAGATGGTTTGGGATGTTCTGTGTAATACAAACACACACACACACGCAAACACACAAAAGAAATCAACAAATTTTTAAAAATGTATTATATTTGAGGAGGAAGCCTGGAAATTTATGTCATGTTAATTAGTAGAGGTAATAAACATTACCACTGAAATCTACCCGATGACTTTATAGACATACACTGGTACCAAGGATCCAAGTGCAACCGATTATGACTAGTAATAATCAGATACATACAGATTAGAGATGCATGCGCCAACATCTCAGTGTTAGTAGCAAAAACAATGAGTCTTTCTGCAAGGAACAATATATTCTAAAATGAAATGAAGATCTTTTTTTAAGGTTAAAAACTCACTCAATTTTATGTCTTTACATGGCTTATGTAGGAGGAAATGCGGCCTGGGCAGCCAGATCATGCTCGCAGCAAGTGTGGTAAAACATCTGGCTGAGGCAAATCTGTGTTCTGCCAAAAGACATAGAGACAGCTGATGTGAAAATGGCCTGATACATAGAGCCAATGAGGAACAGACACAGGCTATCAATGGACCAATGGGACACCGGGAGGAGGGATATAAGGAAGCCCCATATCCGCAATAAAGGAGTCTGCATCTGCACACACTGCCTGCTTCTCACCTGACTCCCGGTGTCTGTGTTGTGACTCCGTGCCGACTCTATCCCCACCCAGAGGGCCCCCAGACCCGTGCAACAGGCTTATACTGAGTTCAATATTGTATAACTGTATTAATTCAACTGTGAACGTAGAAACTTACAGCCACTTGTGAAAGAGATGTACTCTTGCTCTGGAGTGTGTTACTGAATATGTTAAAGCTGTAGTGAAATGCTTCTTCTACTCATGTAGTTATTAAAAAAATTATTTAAATGATAAAAAAATAATTCTTCAAAGCATAAAAATGTGTTCCTTAATAATTAGTAGAGGTGAAAAACATTATCATTGAAATCTACCTGATGACTTTATATCCATGCTCAGATGCCAAGGAGCTCAGAAAGTAACCGACTGTGACTAGTAATAACCAGATATATAGAGATTAGAAATGCATGTGCAAACATCTTAATGTCAATTGCATTAAAAATGAATTTTTCTGT
>NW_008335287.1:1207825-1218684 GCF_000622305.1 Nannospalax galili
AATGTCAATTGCATTGAAAAAGAATTTTTCTGTATGAAACTGTGTATTTTAATAATGAAATGGAGATCTTTTTTAAAGGTTAAAACGTCATTTAATTTATGTCTTATAGGGTTTATACTGAGTACAATATTGTATAACTGTAATAATTCAACTGTAAACCTAAAAATTTACAGCCAATTTTGAAAGAGATGCATCCTACCTCAGGAAACCGTTATTGAATATGTCAATTGTGTTGTAATGATATGCTTCTTCTAAGTATGTGGTTATTAAATAAATAATTTAAAAAAAGAAAGAAAAAAATAAAAATTAATAGCTATAACTTTAAATAATGTTTTTAGTCGGGGGCGTGGTGCTGCACACCTTTAATCCTAGCACTTGGGAGGCAGAGGCAGGTGGATCTTTGTGAGTTTGAAGCCAGCCTGGTCTACATAGTGAGTTCCAGGACAGCTGGGGCTACAAGGAGACCCTGTCTCAAAAGACAAAAAAAAAAAAACAACAACAAAAAAAACCAAGATCGATAGTTTTAATCTTATGAAATAAAACAAGAAAAAGAGTAGAGAAAGTTTTGAGAGGTCTGCTGTAATCTACGGAAAGTGCTCAATGTTCAGGAAGAAGCTTAACAGTGAATCATAGTTAATAGCAGTCGATCTTAGCTCTCAGCTCAGCAGCAGCTCCCCATTTCATACCCTCCTCCTCGTGCTCCACAGGTGGCCATACTGCACTCCTGGAGCAGTGTACATGCAGGTTAGGGGAACCAGGACGGCCAGTGAGAACTTCATTCTTCAAAGTTTGGGGATCTGTATTCTCATTGCTGATTGCTGCTTTCTTCTTGGAAGCAGACTCATAAGCAGGAGGCCATTGTCTCTCAAGATGGCTCAAGGGGACTTCCAGGGATTTAAGAGGGCCGGCACCTTTCCCCACTTCATTTTTCTCCTTTGAGAAATCAGAGAACATTCAGATGCAATGAAATATACAGGAGAAATTAATCATACACGTGCTCAAATAAAGGTACACGTTCAGCAGAGACATGACAAGCTTTACGTTTATATTCCAAGCTGATCCTTGATGCAAAGACACACCAAGGTAATTAACCAAAAATAAAAAATAGCAAATTATGGGGAAAAGCAAGAATCTGACTTCTATAATTACCACATATTGGAATCAGTTTTCAGTAAATCATAAGACACACAAATGGGAAAGTGTGACCTATTTAAAAGAAAAATAGACATGACAAGCTTTACGTTTATATTCCAAGCTGATCCTTGATGCAAAGACACACCAAGGTAATTAACCAAAAATAAAAAATAGCAAATTATGGGGAAAAGCAAGAATCTGACTTCTATAATTACCACATATTGGAATCAGTTTTCAGTAAATCATAAGACACACAAATGGGAAAGTGTGACCTATTTAAAAGAAAAATATGTAAGTATATGGGCAATTATAAAAGTTAGTATTATTTTACAATAGAATGAATGAAATAGAAATTTCAATAGAGGCAAAAAACCTAAAAAGAAACTGAAAATTCTGGAACTGAAAAATATAACAAATGAAATTTTCACTGTAGGGATTCAAAAGCAGATTTAAGCAAGGAAAAGAAAAAAAATCAACAAACTTCAAGATAGATATATTTTAAATTATTGAGTCTAAAGAACAAAATAGGGAGGAAAAGGCTGGCTGGGGGGATGGCTCAGTTGGTAAAGTATTTGCTGCACAAACATGAAGATCTGAGCACCATGTAAAGCCTAAGCAGTGGCATGTGCTTGTAATCCCAGTACTGGGGAGGTAGAGACAGGAGGAGGATGCCAGGGCTCACTGGCAATGAGCCTAGCCAAATTGGCTTCTACATTTGGTAAGAGTCTCCATTTCAAAAAATAGGATGGAGAGCAATTGAGGAAGACACCTGACATTAACCTCTAGCCTACAAAGAGACACAGAGACACAAAGACACACATGTACATAGACAGGCGGTCACACACACACACACACACATACAAAGAAAATATTATTATAAAAAGTAAATACAGTCTAAGGAATTTGGGAGCATGTGGTGGTTTGAATGAAAATGTCTCCCATAGGGAGATATGGGAGGAATTGGAGGGGAGGGAGTGGGCATGGATTTAATCAAAATACCTTATGTGCATGTATGAAATTCTCAATAAATAATTTTAAAAAAGAAAAAAGAAAATGTCCCCCATAGGTTCCAAGCATCTGGGCACTTTGTCTCCAGTTGGTGGTACTGTTTTGGGAAGTTTTAGGAGGTGTGGCCTTGCTGAGGAAAGCAGGTCACTGAGGGGCAGGCTTTGAGAATACTCCAGTCTTGCTGGATTTCCTGTGGCTCTGTACTTCTTGTGCCTACTTGAAGATGTGATTTCTCAGCTTTCTGCTCTGGACACCTCTGCTACCATGCCTCCTCCACCATTAAGGTCCTTTACCCCAGGAACTATAAACTCACATAAACTCTTCGATCTATAATTTGCCTTGGTCACAGTGTTTTATCACAGCAACAGAAAAGTAACTAATGCAGAACACCATCAAGCTTGCCAACAAATATGCTGTGGGAGTTAGAGAGAAAGGAACAGAAAGATAATTTGAAGAATAATGGCTGAAAACTTCCAAGTTTGATGAATGATATGGATAAAAATATTCAGTAAGTTCAATAAACTCCAAATAGAAAGAGATCCACAATAAGACCATTATAATCATACTATCAAAGGCCAAAAAAGACAGTAACAAGAGATAAGTGATTTAATGGCATTCAAGAGATTATCAGTAAGCTTTTCAGCAGATTCTCACCAGACATTCTGGAGGCTAGAAGGCTGTATGCTACTATATTCAAAATGCTAAAAAACAACAACCAAAAATAAATAAATAAATAAATAAAACAACCAGAAAACAAAACCTGTTAACCAAGAATTCTTTATCTGGCAATAGTGTCCTACAAAAGTAAGAGAGAAATTAGAGCATGATCTCATAAACAAAATTGGAGGGAGTTTGTTACCACTATGTCTATGTTACAAATAGTACTGAATGTTAAAAGAAAGGGTACTAGACAGCAACTCAGTATCACCTGAGGAAATAAAGATTCAGTAAAGGTAAATATATGGGAATTTTAAAAGCTCATATTAGTTTAACAGCATGTTGTATCTATAAATTCTGTTTTTATATTAAAATATATTCACCTGGAACCCAGTGTTATTATAACTTTAGTTTATAACTCTAAATTTTGTTTT
Source organism: Nannospalax galili (assembly GCF_000622305.1). NCBI lineage: Eukaryota > Metazoa > Chordata > Mammalia > Rodentia > Spalacidae > Nannospalax > Nannospalax galili. The sequence continues at coordinate 1,211,059 of NW_008335287.1, forward strand.
GTTTTCTACATCATTTAAGAGACTAAGCCATTTTCAAAGTCCATTTGTAGTTTAGGATTCTGGATATACAGGTATAAAGAGGTTAACCGGGTGACAATAACTGGGAAGGTGGGTTTGAGATGTAAAGAAATGGAACTTTTGTTTGTTATTGAAGTCAAGCTTATAAATTCAAAGTACAGTGTATAACTAGGATGCTAAATCTAATCCCCATAGTTACCACAAAACAGCAACTATAAAATATACACAAAGCGAAATGACAAGATAATTAAATTTCAGAAAAGATAGTCCTGCAAGAAACAAGAAACTAAAAACCTATGAGGAATATAAAAAAACAAATGGCAAAAGGAAGTCTTCCATGGAGCTTAGTTCAAACGTAGATCATTTAAACTCCCTCATCCAAACCCAGAAATTGCCAGAAAGATTTCTTTAAAATGATCTAACTAAATCCTGTGTAAAAGAGACTTTAGATCCAAAGACACAAACACACTGAAAGCAAAAGAATGGAAAGGAGTGTTCCATACAAGTGGAAACCAACGGAGGTCGACAGTGGCGCACTAATATTAGGCAGGTTTTAATTTAAAAATGCTGCAAGAGACAAGGAAGGATATCTTTTAGTAACATATATTTCATTATAATAAAAATGTATTCTTGCTCAACACTGCAAGAATATAACAATTACAAACACCTACATGACTAATAATAGACCATCCACATGAGGCAAAAATAATCAGAATTGAAAGGAAAATAGACAGTTCTATAATAGTAGTTGGAAATGTCAATACCCTACTCTCTATGCTAGATAGAACAATTAGAAAGCTAAGCAGAGCGACAGAAGACAAAATACAACCTACCAATGACATCTGACAGACAGGTTCAGACATGCTATTCAACAACAAGAATATAATTCACAGTTTTCAACAAGAATACAATACACATTCTTCTTAAGAGCATATGGAAGAGTCCATAACACAGAATATCTGTTAGGTCACAAATTAAGTTTCAATACATTTTAAAAGAAAGAAGTAATACTAAGTATCTTCAACAATAATGGAACAAAGTTAGAAATTGGGGAAAAATAACACTACATAGTTCATATATTTGTGGAAATTAAATAATACACTTAAATAGCCAATGAATCAAAGAAAAAAATATAATGGAACTTCAAAATTAAATCAAATTACAAACCAGTGAGATACTATGCCACATCCTCTAGGATAGCTTTTTAAAAAAGTATTACTAAAAATGCTGACAAATTTTTTTTAATGTGTTGAAAATTTGGAACATGCCACATCCTCTAGGATAGCTTTTTAAAAAAGTATTACTAAAAATGCTGACAAATTTTTTTTAATGTGTTGAAAATTTGGAACCTGGGTATACTGTTGGTAAAAATGTTAAATGATACAGCTGTTGTGAAAAACAATATGGCAGTTCCTCAAAAAAAATAGATTAAAAACTACCACGATTCAACAATTACACTTCTGCTTATATACCAAAATACACGAAAGCAGGGTCTGAGAGACAAATGTGTGTACCACTGTTCACAGAAACATTATTTGTAATAGCAAAAATGTGGAAGCAACCCAAACATCCATCCATACACAAGTAGATAAGCAAGATATGTATACATGCACGGAATGTCATTTGTCCCTAAAAAGGAAGAGAATTCTCACATATGCTGCCACACAGATAAACACTGCAGAAAAACACATCAGGTGAACAAGTCAATCACAGAAAGACAAACACAGTAACACTGCTCATATATAAAGTACCTTCAGTAGTCAAAAAGGGCTGGAATTACAGGTGTGTGTCACCATACCTTCTTTTTGATGTTGTTCTCTAACCCACCTGCCTGCCTGGCTTCATCCCTCACACTGTACTTGATAAAGGTATGAGTTTTAGATTGTTTGCCTCCATGATTAAATCTTTCAGTGGGTCCACATCATTTTCACAAGAAAATCTCAATTTACTTGTATAATGAGTTCCTCATAATCCAGCCCCTAAATTGACAGTTCATTTTCTGTACACTTTCTAGATCCTCCAAGCCCTGTGTTGTGAAGGATATTTTTTCATTTCCTATCACGCTTGCACTGTTTTTTTTCCATGTGCAGTTGTGACTCCAGACAGGAGCCAAAAAGGAAATGTACAGTCTCTTCTCTGGGTTTTATGGAGAGTGCCTTTACTCTTCTATGTCAACCTTAAAAGGGCACAGGAGATGGGCGTGGTGGCGCACGCCTTTAATCCCGGCACTCGGGAGGCAGAGGCAGGCAGATCTCTGTGAGTTCAAGGCCAGCCTGGTCTACATAGTGAGTTCCAGGACAGCTGGGGCTACAGGGAGACCCTGTCTCAAAAAGACCAAAAAAAAAAATCATAAACCATAGATGTATTGATTAACTCAACTACATTTAAACATAAAAGGTGTGTCTACTAAAATGTACCATAAAGAGCAAAGTTATGTCAAAAAGATAAAAGAGATCTGCACGGCAAAGATACATAAAGAAATTCAGAGGGGCTATCCAGGCATGATGGTGCACGCCTTTGATCCCAGCACTCAGGAAGAAGAGGCAGGTGTGAGTTCCAGGCCAGCCTGCTTTACATAGTGAGTTCCAGGCCAGTTGGGTCTACGGGGAGATCCTGTCTCAAAAAGACCAAAAAGAAGAGAGAGAGAGAGAGAGAGAGAGAGAGAGAGAGAGAAAGAGAGAGACCTCTGTTACATATCAAGACCCTCAAAAATAAAATATCTGGCCAGGCGTGGTGGCGCACGCCTTTAATCCCAGCACTTGGGAGGCAGAGGCAGGCGGGTCTTTGTGGGTTCAAGGCCAGAGGAAAGAAAGAAGGGAGGGAGGGAGGGAGGGAGAAGGGGAAGGGGAAGGGGAAGGGGAAGGGGAAGGGGAAAGGAAGGAAGAGAAATTCAGAGGGGCTAGAGAGATGGCTCACTAACCAGTGAGCATAGACTGTTCTTACAGAGGATCTGGGTTCAATTCCCAGCACCTACATGGTAGCTAACAACCATCCATAACTTCAGTTCCAAGGGATCTTCTGCCTTCTTCTGACCTCCACAGGCATTGCACAACACGGGTGCACTTACACACATATAGGCAATACACGAGTACACATAAAAAATTTAAAAAAAAATTTTTTTTGGTCTTTTTGAGAAAGGGTCTCCTGTAGCCCCAGCTGTCCTGGAACTCACTATGTGGACCAGGCTGGCCTTGAACTCACAGAGATCCGCCTGCCTCTGCCTCCCAAGTGCTGGGATTAAAGGCATGCGCCACCACGCCCAGCTAAAAAGTAAAATATTTTTTAAAAAATAAAAGAAATTCAAAAGATCGGGAAGAAGAAGAAAAAAAAAAAGGACTAGAGAAATGGCTCAGTGGTTAAGAGCACCGACTGCTCTTGAAGAGGACCCAGGTTAGATTCCCAGCACCTACATGGTAGCTAACAACTGTCTGTAACTCCAGTTCCAGGGGAATCCAATGCCCTCTTCTGACCTCTGCAGGCATTGCATGACACAGGTGCATTTACATGCATGCAGGTAATACACTCATACACATAAAATTAATTAAATAAATAAATAATTTTTAAAACAAAGAATAAAAACTAATAAAAATGGACAAAGTGTAGACAATGATAATGACAAAGGAATGTGAACATGTGGTCACATTTCACTGTAATCAGTACAGGCAGATTGAAATAATAATGAGGCACCACTCCACATTACAGCACATCTTACAACATCAAGGGTGGGTGAGGATACAGAACGAACAAAATATGTTTTTGGAAAACTGCATACCTTAGATTCCATTTATGTAACACTTTCAAAAGTGTAAAAGTAAGCTAGCAAGATGCCCCAGCAGAACAGCACAAACTGTTCTTTCAGAGGACCCACGTTTGGTTCCCACCACCCACATTGGGTAGTTCACAACCACCTGGAGCTCCAGCTCCAGGTGGTCCCACACCTTTGGCTTCTGAAAGCATCTGCATTCACATGCACATACCCACATACATACACAATTAAAAATAAAATATTTTTTAAAATGTAGAAACCAAGCCATACCTGGTGGCACAAGGTTTGTAATCCCAGCTACTTAGTAGCCTGAGGTAGGAGGATCACAAATTCAAGGCCTGCCTGGACTACAGAGTGAGTTCAAGCTAGCCTGAGCAACTTAGTGAGACCCAATCTCAAAATAAAAGCAAAAATATGCTGAGAATATAACTCAGACGCAGAGTGCTTGCCAAGCACATGCAGAGGTTCAATCTCCAACACTGCAAAACAAAACAAAAAAGGCTAAAATTAAATAATGTTATTAAATAATATGTTAGTTCTGTATATGTATTTAGTAGAACATTAAAATAATCAGGAGAACACCACATCTGTGGAAGTGTTCACCTTTGGAGAAGAAAAGAGAAGTTGCCCTTAAGGAGAGGTATGTAAGAAGTGCTTCATTGCTGATGAAGTTCTGTCCTTGGCTGGAGCAGCAGGGACACCAGGCTCACTGTGCTTCTTTAAACGGAACAAGTATACCTCAGCTCTTTTGTAGAAACAATGTATTCACAGAAATTTTTATGTTAAAGATGGAAAGTTTTCAAACATAAAAATGTTTTAAAGAGTGGAAGTTTCTAGGGTAGATCATGATTTTCCCAAAGAGCACAGGATCTAACATACAGGATAGTCTGCACCTCAAGATAATGAAAGCTGGGGCTGGAGAGATGGCTCAGCGGTTAAGAATACTGGCTGCTCTTGCAGGGGACCTGGGTTCGATTCTCGGCACCCACATGGCGGTTAACAACTGTCCTTAATTCCAGTTCTAGGGGAATCCAACACCATCTTCTGACCTCCTTGCATGTCATGGATGCATCTACCTACATGCAGGCAGTACACTCATACACATAAAATTAAAAGTAAAAATAAATTTTAGGAAAGATAATGAAAGCTTCAAAGCTTGAGAACAGGGCAAAGCTGTATCCCAAAAGTCATCAAAACAAGTTACAAGCAGAACCTGTATGTGCGTCGGTGTGTGTGTGTGTGTGTGTGTGTGTGTGTGTGTGTGTGAGTGTGTAAGTGTATGTGTGTGTTAAATGAGAAAGGTGTGGGAGATGAATCTATAGTACATGTTAAGTACATGTTATACATGTGGTATATGTCACGTAGTACATGTGGAACTCAACAGTAAGTTTTTGTTTTGTTTTGAGGACAAAGTGTGTGAAAAATGAGATGAGTCAAAAGAGACTTGTCTAATTTTCTGAATAGCAGAAGCTGGAGATGTACTTTGGTGGCAAAACACTTTTCCTTGAAAGAGCAAGATCCTGGGTTCAATCCCCAGCACCTGGGAAAAGAAAGAGGAGATGAGGTGAGGGGGGAAAAGATAGCAGGGAGGGAGGGATGGGAAGGGAGAGGAGAAAAATGAGAAAAGAAATAAAACCAGCATCTAGACAATAAGCAAAGAAAAAAGATCAAGAGCTAACTGCATACATTTTTTTAAGTATTGAGTGTTTTCTGTAATTGAATTATTTTTCATACCAATACTGCCAGAATAGAATTACAGGGAATATTTTTAACAGTTATTTCAGGTATATGCTATATTTCATTGGCTGGAAAAAAAACCATGTATTTTTGTCTCTAAATTTAATGACAGCTAAATCTGAGTAGTTCTTCTACAAATTGATATAAAATAAAGAAAAGTGAAAATTGAGTTGTTTCTTGTTGCCTTTTGACATTAGGTAGCATTTGATCTTGTAAATACACCGGTTCAACATACAAACCTTTTAAATAAAATTTTATACAATAGAAACTTCTCAACATCAAATTTTAGATTGTTAAAAACATGCAAAATAAAAAATACGCAAAATATACTTTTCTGAAAGCACTTAACTTTGATCTAAGCACCAAAACACACAAATACAGAATGACAACAGCGTTTCAACCCCACCAAATATACTTGACATAGAAGATGTCAAAAAGATCACCTGACCTTACTAGTGTTGTTTAAACATACAACGTCTCTTACAGGCTCAGTGTTTGAACACTTGGTCCTCAGCTGGTTGCACTGTTTTAGAAGGTTGTGGAACTTTTAAGAGGTGGAGACTTGCTGGGGGAAGTAGGTCACTGGGAGTGGGTTATGGGGTTTTATAGCCAGGCCCCCATTTCCTGTCTTCTCTCTCTGCTTCCTAAGGTTGATGGTGACCATCCACCTCACACTCCTGCTGCTGTGCCTTCCCTACCATGACGGACTGTATCCCTTCTTAAACCATGAGCCAAAGATAAACTCTTCCTTCATTGTTTTTGCCAGGTATTTTGTCACAGAGAGAAGTAACTAATACAGTTAGATACTTTTTAAAACAAAAGGCTATAAAACTATTGCCCATAAACAATAGCCCATCTCTGGCAGGTTTCAGAAAGTCTTCCACTTCACGCTTTGTGATAATGTGAATAGGATCAAATGTGGAGCATACACTGCACCCTCAATGACTATAATAATGAGATGTTCTCTAGATCTCTCCACCCTAAGTGGCTCTCCATACAGCTGTTCCTCCACCTCCTCCCAATATGATATACATAGTAGTCCGGATCACCAGAGCCTCAATCACATCTTCTCTGAATAATTCCAACAGTGCAAGCTGACCTAGGTAGGTCTCCCCATGAAAATTCCTGGTGCTGGGAAGCAGTCTTTTTGTTAGAGAGAAAACAACTCTGCTCTACATTCATCAAGCTCAATTTCACTACCATGTTTTTTAGCTTCTTGGCATCGTCTCTATTTTCAAAGCACAAACAAAAAAAATTCTCTTGAATTTGCTGGTCATATATAATAGACATATCAGCAGTGGGGCTTATTTAAGAACACCTCTCAGACCTCTTTATATGGTGTACAAGCTCAACCTAAACACCCTGAGATGGCAGGTTGAGATTAGGGTTTTCCTGATTCCAAAAAAAAATGCCTTTGAGTAGATGTGGGAGAATGTGGCTGTGTCTGCTGAGATAATCTCAACTCCAAAGCCATCTATCTACAGGTGGGGACTGAGACTATGGTCTTGGCTCAAGCTTCTAGATGGAAACCTAGACTCAGATCTGAACCTAGAGTTTGATCTGGGACCCCTGGAATCTTCCTTGAACTCTTTCGGGGGACTGCTTGTTACTTCTCAGCTTCATTTTTATTTCTTCTTTATTCTTCCATTTAAAATTCTGACTCCATTTCTCTTCTTCCCTTCATACAAATTGCTCACTATTCTACAAGTGGGCATTCCCTTATAATTACTGTGACTCCTTTGCTTTATTTTTTTTTAATTTTGGTTTCACTTATTCCTAAGCTTCAAGTACTCATCCAGCAAACTCATTAAATGACAACATCCACATTTCTTTCTTCAGCATTGACCCACATACCACAGTTCTGCTCCTAATTGTATTATATCCAGATTGTTGATAATCTCTCCTCAAAAACAAAACTGGAAACCTGAAACTTCCCAACCTAAAATTTCCACAAATGTCTTTTCAACAATTGGGCAGTTCCTATATATAATATGAAGCTAAGATAGTTTTCCCCCCAGGTAGGCCAAGCTAATACTTTTTTTTTTAAGTCCTCCTTTGACCCATTCATCGTTCAGTCATGTGTTGTTTAATCTCCATGTGTTCAT
>NW_008335287.1:1219274-1229117 GCF_000622305.1 Nannospalax galili
TTATTTTTTTTTTAATTTTGGTTTCACTTATTCCTAAGCTTCAAGTACTCATCCAGCAAACTCATTAAATGACAACATCCACATTTCTTTCTTCAGCATTGACCCACATACCACAGTTCTGCTCCTAATTGTATTATATCCAGATTGTTGATAATCTCTCCTCAAAAACAAAACTGGAAACCTGAAACTTCCCAACCTAAAATTTCCACAAATGTCTTTTCAACAATTGGGCAGTTCCTATATATAATATGAAGCTAAGATAGTTTTCCCCCCAGGTAGGCCAAGCTAATACTTTTTTTTTAAGTCTTAAGGTATTATCATTATTGCATTGTCGGTTTTTGTTAAACTCTAGAAAACTCAAACTCAACTCTTTCACTATATTTCATGTTTTTGAGTAAATTTAATGAGCAGAAACAAACAAGTACACACTGTCTTGTTTCTGGTAGATGTAAGCTTCGATCTAGCACTGAAAGATTGCTTTCTGGCCTGCTGTTTCTAATGCTTACCTGTTCTCTTTACTTCCCACACTAGCACATTCTTTAACTCACTTTTCTAGTCCAAAATGATTGAGTTTATAGAGTACTGGTTTCTTATGCCACCTTAATTCTAGACAGGTTTGCTATGACACCTTTTGATATCTGTTCTAGTTTGTTGTCCTCAGCACACAGACTGTGCAACCAAACCTGCATCTAAATCCTAGATTTAGAACCTACAAAGTATGTACAGCACTTCTGACAAGTTCCTTATATGTTCTAATCTCAGATTCCTCACTCATTAAAATAAGAAAAATAATGCCTACCTTTGAAAAGGTTGACTATTAAAGTGCTTAAATATACTCAAACATTTTACAGGTAGATTTAGGCTCAGGTGGTAGGATTCTCAGTTCTCATCACAGACCTGTACCCTCAAGCTCATCCTCAATTCTGGTGGACAGCAGATAAGGTTTTCTGCTCTCTAGCTTTCATGGTCCCTGCAAAATCTAAAAGACATTGTTCTGCAAAAAGAATCCCTATCTCAGTTCTACAAGGTCCTTATCTAAATCCTAGCTCATATGTGCATATTTTGTACATATTTTTCTTGGTCTTTTCATGGGACTCACTAGTTTCCAAGTCTAGATTGTCTTGTTGGACTGTTTTTTTTTTTTATAATGTATCTGAGAAGCATTTACTTGGCTAGATGATGAGGCCACTTCACTGGGTTCTTCTTTAAGCCATCAGGAGACTATTTTTTCATCAGAGACCTGTGACTTCTTATGAAGGCCTGTTTTCCCTGATATCTTCAGAGTCAGCCCATCCATTTATAAAAACATTCCACGGTATCAAGTTATAAAAAGTAAATCAGAGAAAAACCTAGCTTCTAACCTCAGTCCTCTAACTTACAAAATATATGACTTTAACCAAGTCATTTAACCTAACAGAAACTTCATTTTTAACATGCAAAGTAGATAAATATAGAGATATAATTACTTAAAAGGTAAAGATCAAATGGAATAATGCAGCTGAATTTACCTCGAAAAAAACATTTGTATGCAATGAAAAAGGAATTATCTATTTAATCAAAGAGGTAGTACAGAGCAGGAGAGAAGATAAAGGAATCTGAAGTCAAGCTCACAGATGGAGCCCTGGATCTGTCATTTACTGGCTCTACCATTGAACCTATGAAGTGAGGATGACAGAACCTGCCCCAAATGATATTATTTCAGTGGTTCAGCCTCTATCGCTGTCATTAGACATTACTATGTGTTTGGCATCATGTCAAGTACTAACGACAAAAAGGAAATTAAGACAAGCACAACTATCTCTTGTCACTACATTTCCTAAATCATTTATTTTATATAGACTTCTTGGCAAGTAAAAACCTAAGTAGTAAAGCATTCCCTTAGAACGTCAAGACTCCATAGTTTCAGTGGTTGTTTTCCATGACAGTTGCCAGTGGACACAGTGACTCTGATGATTCTTTTCCTAATCTATCTCTTAAGCTGAAATTGTCCTGATGAGTTATAAGTAAACTGTTTAGGACATGATTCAATCAAATAAAAATGAGCTAAGAGTGTTTCTCAAGTAACATCTCAGACCATCTGCTTCTCAGTCACCTACAGTACTAGTGAAGGGGCAAATTCCTGGTCCCAACTCCAGATTTACTGATTCAAACCTCTGGCTGGAAGGTGTGGGCATCTTCATTTTTATTGTTTCCAGTGTAACTTTATGTAAATCCCACTTGAAAATGGCGAGAGAGAGAGAGAGAGAGAGAGAGAGAGAGAGAGAGAGACTCCATTATATAAGAAGTCTGCAACCAAATACTGAATGACAGAAAGCATGCAATAAAGAAAAAGTTTAATTCTCAGAATCAATTTTCACATGCCTGCCTCCTGACCTGATGAAGTCATCAAACCACAAGGATCAAGATCAAAATGGAGCTGAACATACACACTTTAACTGTGTGTGCTCAAGAAATTGCTCCTTCAGAAGAGAGCATGAGTGGAAAGGGATTCTGGAAACCTTTGCCCAAGATTTCAAAAGCAAAAACAATTGTGTGACTGCTCTATTAAAACCCAGGCTTGCTGATCTCAGAAAGCCGAACTGCTTTCTCCTAAATTCAGTGGACTACTGACTGCCTGCACCAACTCTTCACAGCTACCAGGAATATAGGGGAACCTTTCAAGTGTAAGCCTTTCCCATTGGGGACCAAGATGATTCTGTGACACCAGAACAATCAAAGGCAAGAAGGCTTGTGATCTTTTGGCCAAAGGAAACTGAAATAACCAACTAAAAGGTACATTTATGCCTCTTGGTAAGAGACAAAAATAGGGCTCACAGAGACGGAAGAGAACCACGGTGCTCCAAACTCCTAGTGGGCGTGGCCTTTCAAAACAATAACAATTCTAAGCTAATTAACAAAATATTTCTCTATGGACTACCTCTCTGTGGTTTGCGATCTTTACTGGTTTTGGTAATAAAATGTATAATTTGGGCTTTAGTTCCTGAGATGCGATAAGCTAAGCATTATACCTGCAAAAAAATCAGAAGCCCAACTCGCAAAGGCCTCCCAGCCTGCCCACACCCCTCTAGAACTGGTCTTAACAGCAGAGCGGGCGGGGCCGCATTTCTCCCGCATCACTGCGCTCCTCTCCGCCTGCGTGAACACCGCCCACCCACTCGTGTGAACCCACTGGGCCCAGCCCTCCCCTAGGCCTGGTGCTGAATCATGAGCCCAATATCTCTAAAAGGTTGGGGAAAAAAAAAAAAAAAAGAAAGAACAAAGCCACTCAAGGCTAGTTTGAATGGGGAAGTAGGGACGGCGCGGCGCAGAAAGCTGGAAACACCAACTTTGCTCCCCTTCCTCCCTGATCTTCCATTAGCCCCCAAATTAAAATGAGTATGAGGTTCTTAGGGACTCCCAAGAGGGTACCCCTTCTCCAAGGCTATTCAGATGTCTGCAACGCAGCGTCCCGGACCCGGTGCTCCACCTCATTGTTCCATCACCCGCCGAGAGCCAGCCTGCGCCAGAGCCAGCTCGCCTGAAAGCGGTTAGGGCTCCGCCCGCTCCGGAGCCCACCCTTAGCCCCCCGCAAGCAAGTCTTGGCCACCCTCCTCACCATCCTTCCAACCTATCGCTAGGGCAGAACCCCAAGAGTCCTGGAGGCGCAGGGTGGGTGCTGTCCAAATGCTGGGAGGAGGTGGCGCGGGTGGGGAAGGATCGGCAGGCCTGGCCTGCATAGGGCACAGACCTGTGACAGCGCGGTTCCCATTCCGGAGCTGGAGAAGCAGTCTCTTGCATGCTGGCACCCAGCAGCAGAAAGCACAGGGCCAGACTCGGTGCAGGCTGCACAAGCCAATGACTGCTACTCACCCCAACTGTTTCTGTCCCTGCGGCTCTTGGCCATGGTGGTCCTCGGACTGGTGGCGGCAGCCAGGCGCTGTTACTGCTCGCGGTCTTCTCCAGGGCCGCAGGTTGCCAGCAGCGGGAGGCTCTATGCCCGCCTTAGGCGCAGTTCGCTCAGACTCTGAGGATGTTGCTGTGGCGCTGGTGGGAAGAAGTGGGGAGGAATAGGGAGGAGAAAGCGGATGAACCAAGCTCAGCATCACAAGCCAGGGTTCACACAAATACCAGCGTCACACCCTCTGTACCTGCCCTCCCCCACCCCACCCCCAAGCGTGAAGACAGTGATAGACGATGTACTGCAACATTTTCTATAGTTATGGTTACACACACAAATAAACAGCACCCCCTTGCACATATGCTCACAGAATTTAAGGGGATTACCCAGTGACAGAAATACATAATGGCTGTTCAAATACATGCTGCGACATTTACCCAGAGAAGTTAAAATGATCTGTCTTCCAGGCATCTTCCTTCTTTCCATTTTAAAAGCAAGGGGCATGTTAATAAGGAGGATTTTTGTGTTTGTATACTAAGCAGGTCTGGATCTTAAACTTAGGTTAGGCTAACAAAATTTAGGTCCAAGTAAGCTAGAGATTCCCCATAATCTATAACTGGCTCAATATCTAGTGGACAGCAAATCCTACTAGGTTGCAAAGACAATCTGGAGTCACAGACTATTAGCAAATATTTGAAGTAAAACCAGGCAACATAGTCTGGGTGGTGGACAGGGTGCTTGGGCAACCATAAAGTTTTCAGACAAATTAAATAAAAAACAAAAGGCAATAATAAACACTTTCAAAATATTCTTTCTTTTCGATGTTTTCTGCTTCTCCGCCCACAAACTTCAGACTTGTCAGCATCCTAGACACACTGCCCCTTCATGTGCTTTGACCCACTACATACTTTCATCCCATTCTTCACTCCTCACTCTGCTCTCTTCCAGTGCACCTTACTAGGATGATGATTCCCCATATCCTTACATTTTGTGTTCTTTTCTCCCTCTTAAGACAGGACAGGGTCTCACTGAGACCTAGCTGATCTCAAAATCATGATCCTTCTGCCTTTGCCTCCCAAGTGCTGGGATAATAGACATGTACATTGTCTGGCAGTTTCATGCTGCATTAACGAGAGGAAATCATCACACAGAAATGAGTCTATAAGCGCTTAAGGTTATCCCACTTTGTGTCTTACTGACACTTTGAAACCAACATGTCTAAAATCAAACTCTCACTACTATCAAGTCTTTGACATTCTATATTTTAGAGTTAGTGGTTCTAATGACCCTAGAGCTGTAAACACAGTAAACAAAACTTACACAGTAAACAAAGCTTGCATTGTGGATTTAAAGGAGTGTTCAGTAGAATTGTATTCTCCAAAAGCTAATGAAACAATATAGGAAGACAGAAATTATCTCAGGCCTGTACCTATGAACCAAATTCACAAAACAACAATAACAAAAAAATAGTGTTCTGCTTTTTAGTATATACTCATATACTATGAGTTTGACCTCACATTCTAGTGAAAGTGAATCTTGAAAGTGAATTTCATTAAAATAGAGTACAGATTCTACAAAGGACAGAGGGGGGAATTTTTTTTACATTTTATTTATTTTTTATTTATTTAATAACCACATGATTAGAAGAAACATTTCATTACAGCTTCAATAACAATTTCCAGAGCAAAGATAGATTTCTTTCAAAAGTGGCTGTAAATTTTTAGGTTCACAGTTGAATTAATACAGTTATACAATATTGAACTAAGTATAAACCCTGTAAGACATAAAATTGAATGAGTTTTTACCCTTTAAAGAAGACCTCCAATTCATTTAAAAATATGCTGTTTCCTACATTTTTAATGCTACTAACAGATGTTTACACATGTGTCTTTAATATCTATGTATCTGATTATTACTAGTCACAGTCAGTTACACTCGGATACTTAGTACCTGAGTATGGATATAAAGTTATCAGGTAGATTCACTGGTAATGTTTATCACCTCTAATATTTAACATGAAGTAAATTTTTATGCTTCTTCCTCAAATATGTCATTTTCAAAAATTTATTGATTTTTGTGTGTGTATATCATGCAGAACATCCCACACAATCTTATTCATCTATATACCCACTACCCAAATGACATCCTCCCATACCCTCCCCCATTCCACACACTGGAGCCCATATACTCTGTCATCCCTGTTACTGTCCACTGTGTTATCAGCACCCCGAGCCATTCCCCAGTGCTTGTCCTTCTGCTGAATCTAGTCAGCCTATCTAGAGCTCCTTGTTTTAGGAAGATCAGCTGTTCCTCAAAGAGCAGCAATCAGTTGTCAATATTCCTTTAGATAAGACTGGGGTCTGCTGTTCATTTTCCCAGTTCTATGCTGGGTTACTTTCTGTCTAGGAGTCACTTGGGCCACCCTGGATAATAACTCAAAGGAAGGTATCTCCTGTCTCATATTGTTTCTTGTTATGTATCCTTTAGCTATTGTGCTGAATACCTTTAGTGTCAACTTGACACACCTGGGTTGAGGGAGCCTCAATTGGGGAATTGTCTCCATTGGACTGGCCTGTGGCCATGTCTGTGGGGCTTTTTCTTGATTGTTGAGTGATGTGGGAGCGCCCAGCCCACTGTGGGTGGTGCCACCTCTGGGCAGGTAGGCCTGTGTTGCATAAGAAAGCAGGCTGATCAGGGGTCAGGGAAGCAAGCCAGTAAGCAGCGTTCCTCCATGGACTGTGTTCCAGCTCCTGCTTCCAGGTTCCTGCCCTGAGTTGCTACCTTCGGCTCCCTGATGAACTGCGACCTGGTAGATGTAAACTGAATAAACCCTTTCCTCCTCAAGTTGGTATTGGTCAGAGTGTTTTGTCACAGCAGTGAAGAACAAACTAGAACAGCTATACATATGAACTCTTAAAAAATTATATTGACCCCATTAATCTTTGGTTATACTTTCCTTTTGGGTGTTTAAGACCCTACAATTGACGCAGATAAACCAATTTATTTTTACTCTTAAAGTCGTTTGAGGATCTATTCCTCAGGGGTAACAGGGGCTTCGGAGGAGCCCCTGGCTCCTTTCTTTTACCAGTTCCATCTATGTTAAGATAAGTCAAAGGTCCTGCTTGAACATGGCTGACTTCACTTGGAAGCATGGAGGAAATGTTTCCTCTGTGTTGACCCTCCTCTTTGTACACTGGACACTGGTTCAGGTTTATCTGGTGGGGTCTTCACAGCCTCCTTGATCAAGAGGACAGGTGACTCACCACAATTACAGGACATTTTGAGATGCTCATAGTCCCCTGGAACTTAGTTGACCTAGGAGGGAAAGGAGCACAAACTGTCCTCTATGCCCCTCTGTCCAAATTAGTATAGGATTCACAGTATGGCTGTTAAACATCCGAGACGGTTAGTTCCACCAGTCTAGTACTTTTAATTAGCATATGCCATGTAGAGTTTGGGCAAAGACCAAACGCTCTCAGATAAACCTTGCCTAGACATATATTACATTCTTTGATCTGGTTGTATGTATAATTTGTTAGTAGGTTGTTGTACTAATATGGTTCCCTCTGGTTTTCTAAAACTAGCTAGGCATTATTTATCTCTCACATTGTCTAAACCTTCCACCATGGTTTCCCCATTTAAGGTGCCCCCATTTTTCCCATTTCTCCGTTAATACCCATCTCCTATGGTCCCACCTCTCTTGAGCTTCTTCTTTCCCTTTATCCCCTAGGTTCCTTGTATAACCTTCCCGCCCCATCCCCTTAAAATAACCCCATTTTTATCCATATCTCCCTTGTTAACAACTGTTTTCTACTGTTCTTCTCTTTCAGATTCTTTTCCTCTATCTAGGTGGTTCCTTTTCATTATCCTGGTTCCTGTGGTTATGTCTGGATGCATACTCACTTAGCAGGATTTGGTTCTAGGATCCACATATGAGGGAGAACATATGTCATTTTTGTTTTATTTTGTTTTGTTTTGGAGCCTGTGTTACTTCACTTAGTATAACAGCTTCTAGTTCCATCCATTTACCTGCAAATTTCATGATTTCATCTTTCTTTACTGCTGAGTAAAGCTCCATCATATAAATGAACCACATTTTCATTATCCACTCATCAGTTGAGGGACACTTAGGTTGCTTCCATCTCTTAGCTTTGTGAAAAGAGCAGCAACAAACATGGATGTACAAGTGTCTCTGCACTAGGATGAGTTCTTTGGGTATATGCCGAGGAGTGGTATAACTGGGTCAAATGGTAAGTTCATTTGTAGTTTTTTAAGAGTTCTCCACACTGCTTTCCATAGGGGCTGAACCAGTTTGCAGCCCCACCAGCAGTGGATGAGTGTTCCCCTTTCCCCACATCCCCTCCAACATTTGGTATCATTTATTCTCTTGATTTTAGCCAGTCTGACTGGGGTAAAATGAAATCTTAAAGTGGGTTTAATTTGCATTTCCCTAATTATTAATGATGTTGAACACCTTTTGAGATGCTTCTTAGCCATCTTTATTTCTTCTTTTGAGAACTCTCTGTTCAGCTCCTTAGCCCGTCTTTTAATTGGGTTACTTCCTTTCTTGATTCTTTGTTTTTTGAGTTCATTATATTTTCTGTATGTTAAACCTCCATCAGAGGTGTCGTTATATTTTCTGGATGTTAAACCTCTGTCAGAGGTGTCACGGGTGAAGATTTTCTCCCATTCTGTTGGTTTTCTCTTCACTTCCTTGGTGGCTTCTTTTGATGTACAGACACTTTTTAGTTTAATAAGGTCCCATTTGTTGATTCTTGACCTTGTATCCTGGGAAGTTGATGTCCAGTTTAGAAAATCCTTTCCTACACCTGTATCTTGTAGGTTATTGCCAATGTTTTCTTTAACAGTTTCAGAGTTTCAGGCTTCACATTGAGGTCTTTGATCCATTTGGAATTTTGTGCAAGGTGAAAAAGATAGGGGTTTAGTTTCATTCTTCCACAGGTGGAGATCCAGTTTTGCCATCGCGAGCTTCAGGTTTCATGTTGAGGTCTTTATTCAGAGTTGACTTTTGTGCAAGGTGAAAGACTAGGGTCTAGTTTCATTCTTCTATGATTGGAGATCAAGTTTTGCCAGCACTATTTGCTGACGAAGCTGTCTTTCCTCCAGTGAATGTTCATGGCCCCTTTGTGAAATATCAGCTGGCTAAAGTTACATATACTCATATTTGGGTCTTCAATTTTGTTCCATTGATCTATGTGTCTATTTTTGTGTGAGTACCAAGTTGTTTTTATGACTATAGTTCTGTAATACAGTTTAATATCTGGTATAGTAACTCCCCTACATTGCTCTTAGTGCTCAGGGTTGCATTGGCTCTCCAAGGTCTTTTGTGCTTCCATGTGAATCTTAGGATGGTTTTTTCCAATTTTGTGAAAAATGTCATAGGGATTTTGATTGGCATTGCATTGAATCTATAAATGGCTTTTTGTAGGATGGTCATTTTCACAATATTAATTCTTCTAATCCATGAGCATGGGAGGTCCTTCCCTCTTCTCATGTCTTTCTCAATTTCTTTTTTTTAAGGATTTAAAATTTTCAATTGTAAAGGTCTTTAATGTCTTTAGTCAGGTTTATTCTGACATTTTTTTTTTTTGCAGCTATTGTGAAGGGCAGTGTTTCCATGTGCTCTTTCTCTGATTGCTTGTTATTGGTATATAGAAAGGCTACAGACATTTGCAGATTAATTTTGTAACCTGCCACTTTACTGAATGTGTTAATAATTTCTAGGAGTTTTCTGGTGGAATTTTTGGCATCCTAGATATCATATGATTTTCAAAAAGGGATAATTTAATCTCTTCTTTTCCAATTATTACTCCTTTAATTTCCGTCTCTTGTCTTATTGCTCTTTCAAGAGTTTCAAGCACTATGTTATAAAGGAGTGGAGATAGTGGATAGCCTTGTCTGGTTCCTGATTTCAATG
Source organism: Nannospalax galili (assembly GCF_000622305.1). Classification (NCBI taxonomy): domain Eukaryota; kingdom Metazoa; phylum Chordata; class Mammalia; order Rodentia; family Spalacidae; genus Nannospalax; species Nannospalax galili. The sequence continues at coordinate 1,229,090 of NW_008335287.1, forward strand.
GGAATGCTTCCAGTTTTTCTCCATTTAG
>NW_008335287.1:1229335-1230974 GCF_000622305.1 Nannospalax galili
GATTAAGCCAACTTGATCATGGTGGATGATCTTTTTTATGTGTATCTGTATGTGGTTTGCAAGTATCTTGTTAAGAATTTTTGCATATACGTTCATTAAGGATATGGGTCTATAGTTTTCTTTTTTGGTTGTATCTTTACCTGGCTTTGGTATTAGAGTGATGTTGGCTTCATAGAAGGAATTTGGAAGTTCTCCTCCATTTCTATCTTTTTTAAATAAATTAAGCAGTATTGGATGTAGAGCCTCTTTAAATGTCTGGTAGAATTCTGCTGTAAATCCATGGTCCTGGGCTTTTCTTAGTCAGGAGGTTTTGTATAACTGTTTGAATTTCCTTACGTGTTATGGGTTTGTTTAAGCTGTTAATCTCTTCTTGGTTTAGTTTTGGTGGTTCCCATGCCTTTAGATATCCATCCATTTCTTTTAGGTTTTCAAATTTAGTAGCATATAGGTTTTTAAAGTAATCCCTTATAATATTCTGTATCTTTCTGGTGTCTGTTGTGATGTTTCCCCTTTCATCTCTGATTTTGTTGATTTGGAGGTGCTCTTTCTTTCTTTTGGTTAACTGAACTAGCAGCCTGTCAATCTTGTTTATCTTTTCAAAGAACCAGCTCTTGGAATTGTTGATTCTTTGTATTGTTTTCTTTGATTCAATTTCATTGATTTCTGCCTTGATTTTTGTTATTTCTTCTTGTCTACAGGGTTTGGGTTTTGTTTGCTGTTACTTTTCAAGTGTGTTGAGTTGTAGTGTTAAGTCATTTATTTGTGTATTTAGCAGTGTGTTGTTTAATCTCCATGTGTTCATGTAGTTACTGGGGTTCCTTCCGGTGTTGATTTGAAGCTTTATTGCATTGTGGTCTGATAGAACGCATGGAATTATTTCAATCTTTTTGTATTTGTTGAGGTTTGTTTTGTGCCCCAGTACATGGTCGATTTTGGAGAAGGTTCCATTGGGCTCTGAATAGAAAGTATATTCTTTGGTGCTTGGGTGGAATATTTGGTAGATGTCTGTTAGGTCCATTTGATATATTGTATTATTTAATTCAGATGTTTCTGTTTCATTCTCTGTCCTGTTGACTTATCTAGTAGCTACAATGGGGTATTGAAGTCCTCTACTCTTAATGAGTTGGGATTAATCTGGGTCTTAAAGTCCTGCAATACTGTTTTTATGAAATTGGGTGCACCAGAGTTTGGTGACTATATGTTCATGATTGTAATATCTTCTTGGTTTATTGTTCCTTTGATCAGAATGAAGTGGCCCTCTTTGTCTCTTCTGATTAGTTTTAGTTTGAAGTCTATTTCATCAGATATTAAAATTGCAACGCCTACTTTTTTCTTAGTACCATGCACTTGGTATATTTTTTTTTCCATCCTTTCACGTTAAGGTAGTGCCTGTCCTTAAAAGTGAGATGGGTTTCTTGCATGCAACAAAAAGATGGGTTTTGTTTCTCAATCCATTAAACTAGTTTGTATCTTTTGACTGAGTAGTTTAGTCCATTGATATTTAAAGTTATTAATGAAAGATGTGTATTGAATCCTGTCATTTTTATTTCTGTTCACATTATTGATATAGCTGTGCATTTCCACAGTTACACCTTCATTGAATTTCTTTCCATCACCCCTTGTGTACAGCATTCCTTTC
>NW_008335287.1:1231434-1245138 GCF_000622305.1 Nannospalax galili
CGTTTAGTGTTTTTATTATGATGTGCCATGGAGAGTTTCTTTTCTGGTCCTGTATGTTTGGTGTTCTATATGCTTCTTGTATTTGTATGGGCATATCTCTTTTTAATTTTGGGACATTTTCTTCTACAATCCTGTTGAAGATCTGTTCCATACCATTACCTTGAGATTCTTCTTCCTGTATGCCTATGATTAGTAAATTTGTTTTTTTTATGGTGTCACACAATTCCTGCATATTCCATTCTTGTGTTAAAATTTTTCATAATCTTTGCTTGAGTGGTCTAATTTGTCCACTTTATCTTCCAGTCTTGATAGTCTGTTTTCCATTTCATTCATCCTATTGATGAGGCTTTCTCCTGTATTTTCTAATTGGCTTACTGAGTGTTTCACTTCCTTCATTTCAGCCCGAGTATTTTTCAATATTTCTCTTTTCTGAATTCATTCAGAAGTTTATCCCTATCTTCCTTCCGTTCTTTTATTTGTTCGTGTGTTCTTTAAATTCATGGAATTCTTTTATCATGTTTATAATTTTTCTTTGAGTTCCATGTCCTGTTTTATCTCTTGGGAGTTCTCATTGTACTTCTCTAGAGGACTATTGGTACTTGTTGGGGATATATTATTTTGGATTTTCATGTTATTATTTTTTCTTTGTGACTTTGAATTTCTTTCATGTGAATTTCTTTCGTAGTTTCTGATTCTTGTGTGAGACTCAAGCCTTCCTTTGTTGAGTTTAGATCTGCTTCTTTTTGTAAACTTTATGTGCCTTTGTGGTTTCCTTGTTGGGCATGAAAGGCTGGTTGGTCTAGGCTTCAGGTTCTCTCTTTTGATTTTATATTGGAGTGGCCTAATTTATTTTGTCTTCAGAAGTTCCCACAGAGGCCCAAGTGGGATGAGGCTCAGATGCTCTCAGGCTTTCTCCTAAGGTCTGGGTCCCTCCCAGAAATATGCTGCCCTCAGGAATTTGTGGGCTCGGCTGGCCTGGGAGAAGGGCCCAGGATAGATCCTAGTCTCAGGAAACTGGTGGCTATGCCACCCAGGGAAGTAAAGGGAGGTGAGGGTGGGACCAGGCCCAGAGGGTTCCTGGGGGCCTCAGGGAGGAGCTGGGTTGTTCCAGGTGCAAAGGATCAAGAAGCAGTGGTGGCTCTGGGCCGAGAGGTTAGCCCTGGTGTCTGGGGTGCCAAGAAAAGAAATGGGCCTGTACCCAGGCTAGGAGGAGAGACGTGGAAGGCGAACTGGGAGGGTAAAAGAGGCTGGGGGAGTCAAGGCACAGTGGGTGCACTGGACTTACCCAGAGACAGTGTTGGCACCAGGACACTGGAGGCTGTGCACCCCAGGGAGCAAGGGGAGATGAGGGCAGGACCAAGCCCAGAGGGCTCCTGGGAACCAGGAAAGATGCTGGGACCAGGACGCCCTGTGGCTGTGCAGTCCAGGGAAGTAAAGAGAGGTGAGGCCCATTTCATTTGAAAATATACTGTTTCCTGCAGAAAGACTTTTTTTTTTTTTTTTTTTTTTTTTTTTTTTTTTTTTTTAAAAAAAAAAAAAAAAAAAAAAAAAAAAAGAGGACGATAAATCTTTCACTGTGATATATTGAACTCACAGAAATCCACCTGCCTCTGCCTCCTAAGTGCTGGGACTACAGGCTTGTGCCACCATGCCCGGCTAACCAGAAAGACTCATTTTTAATGCTACTAATACTTAGATGTTTGTACATGCATCTCTAATCTCTATGTATCTGATTATTACTAGTCATAGTCTTCAGTTACACTCGGATCCTTGGCACCTGAGTATGGATATAAAGTCATCAGGCAGATTTCAATAGTAATGTTTGTCACCTCGACTAATTAATATGAAGTAAATTTTTATGCTTCCTCCTCAAATATAACTCATATTTTAAAATTTGTTGATATTTTTGTGTGTTTATCATACAGAACATCCCAAACAATCTTATTCATCTATATACCCACTTCCCAAATAGCACTCTCCTGTAGCCTCCCCCACCCCACTGGAGCCCATATACTCAGTCATCCCTGTTACTGTCCACTGTGTTGTCAGCACCCCCAGCCGTTCCCCAGTGCTTGTCCATCCACTGAATCTAGTCAGCCTATCTAGAGGTCTTTGTTTTAGGAAGGTCAGTTGTTCCTCATATAGCAGCAATCAGTTGTCAATATTCCTTTAGATAAGATTGGGGTCTGCTGTTCATTTTCCCAGTTCTTTGCTGGGTTACTATCTGGGAGTCTCTTGGGCCACCCTGGCTGACAACTCAGAGGATGGTATCTCCTGTCTGGCATTGTTTCTTATTATGTAGTCTTTAGTTGGCCCAGATAAACCAATTTATTTTTACTCTTAAGGTCATTTGAGGATCTGTTCCTCAGGGGTCACATGAGCTTGGGAGGAGCCCCTGACTGCTTTCTTTTACCAGTTCCATCTATGTGACAATAAGCCAAAGGTCCTGCTCGATTGTGGCTGGCTTTGCTTAGAAGCATGGAGGAAATGTTTCCTCTGTGTTGACCCTTCTCGTTGTAGACTGGACACTGGTTCAAGTCCATCTGGTGGGGTCTACACAGCCTCCTTGATCAAGAGGACAGGTGACTCACCACAGTTACAGGACATTTTTTGTTTCGGGCTTTTTTTGGGTTTTTTGTTTTTTATTTTTTGTGGGGTTTTTTGGTCTTTTTGAGATTGGGTCTCCCTGTAGCCCCAGCTGTCCTGGAACTCACTATGTAGACCAGGCTGGCCTTGAACTCACAGAGATCTGCCTGCCTCTGCCTCCCGAGTCCTATGATTAAAGGTGTGTGCCACCCCACCCGGCTATTTACAGGACATTTTGAGAGATGCTCATAGTCCCCTGGAACTTAGTCGATCTAGGAGGGCAAGGAGCAAAAACTGTCCTTTATGTACCTCTGACCAAATTAGTATAGGCCTCAAAGTATGGCTGTTAAACATCCAAGAACGTTAATGCCACCAATCTGGTACTTTTAATTACCATGTGCTATGTAGATAAAGCTTGGGCAAAGACCAAATGTTCTCAGATAAACCTTGCCTAGACATATATTATATTCCTTGATCTAGTTATATGTATAATTTGTCAGTAGGTTGTTGGACTAATATGGTTCCCTCTGGTTTTTTCAGAGGGGAGAAATTTTATAATTCAATATGTATTCCTAATTGATTTAGAGATTAATAGCCAGATCTGGTGGTACAGAGTTGTAATCCTAATTACCCAGGAAACCGAGGCAAGAAGATTCCAAGATCAAGGCTAGCCTGGGCAGCTCAGTGAGATCTTAGCTCAAAATAAAAATGTTAAGAAGAGAGTTAGAGATACAGTTTAGTGGTAGAGTGCTTGCTTAGCATGTGCAAAGCCCTAAGTTCAATTCCTAGTATTTCAAAAAAACACAATTTTGTAACAACCCCTTCCCTTTTAATTAATAAATAATCTGTGAGTTAATACTCTGATATTATACATTACAAATAGGCTAATGTAAATAACTGTATATATGGCATCTCTTTAGTCATTGCTCAGGACTTTTCATCTAATGATTTCATCATATCCTGGCATTCTATTTTTAAAAAAGATTTATTATTTGTTTTTATTTTATGCATGAGTGCTTTGCCTACATGTATGTATGCATACTTCATGTGTGTGTGGTGCCTAAGAAGATGAGAAGAGGGTCTCAGATTCCCTGGGAACTGGAATTACGAATAGTTGTGAACCACCATGTGGGTACTGGGAACTGAACTCAAGTCTTCTCCAAGAGCAGCAAGTGCTCTTAATTGCTGAGCCATCTCTCCAGCCCCATATCCTGGCATTCTTGCTTGAATCACTTTACATTAATGATTTTAAGTGGGAATTCAAAAATAATTATATAATTTATTTTAAATTTTACAGTTAGTAGCTGGTCTCTCTTTCCCTCTTTTTCTCTTGCTCATCTTTGCATGTTGAGTAGTACTATTTAAGATTCATGCAATCTAAAAAAAAGAAAAGATAGGGGGCTGGAGAGATGGCTCAACAATTAAGAGCACTAGAAGCTGTTCTTACAGAGGACCCAGGTTCAGTTCCTTGCACCCACATAGTGGCTAACAACCATCTATAACTCCAGTTGCAGGGGATCCAATGCCCTCTTCTGACCTCCATGGGTACTGCATGCACATAGTGCACTTAATGCATGCAGGCAAAACACTCATTAAAAAATATAAATAAAGTGCTGGGTGTGGTGATGCATACCTTTAATTCCAGCACTCAGGAGGCAGGGACAGGCAGATCTTTGTGAGTTCAAGGCCAGCCTGGTCTACATAGTGAGTTCCAGGACAGCTGGGTCTACAAGGAGACACTGTCTCAAAAAGACCAACCAACCAACCAACAAACAAATAAATAAATAAAATTTATTTTAAAAAGACTTCATTACCATGCTTATTCTTTTTTATTATTGTATATGTGGCATGTGTGGTATATGACCACATGTGTGTCTGTTTGTGTGTGCATGTGTGCACGCATGTGTAGGCCAGAGGAGAGGTCCAGAGTCTTTTCTGTCATTCTCTGCCTTATACCGTTGACACAGGGTCTCTCAGTGAATCTACAGCTCACCAGTTAGGCTTGACTGGCAGCTAGGAAACCCAAGAGCTTGCTGTCTGCTCACACAGTGAGGGGGTTACAGGCACCGAAGCCATGCTCAGCTTTTTACATGGATAATAGGGATTTAAACTCAGGTCCCCACACTTGCACAGCAAGTCCTCTGACATACTAATCCATCTCCAAAGTGCCCCCCCCCATTCTTTTCAGTGCTCAAAATTCCCTAAATTTAGCCAGTAGGAGCCCCTTTAAGTCTTCTCTGTGTCCTAACATGTGCTCAATTTCTCTAAGCATTTCCTTGTTTTCTGACAAAAGGAAATGTTTCAGGATTCCCTGATATTTTCCCTGTCTCAGAACTAGAGCTAGCCATCTCTCCAAGAAGCTCTGGCTACTTTTATGAAAAAACATATTTAGAAACCAAGATCTACATGCTAGCTGTGCTCATTGCTGGCGGAAGTGCCACTATTGCTTGGCTCTTTTAATAGGCCTTTCTGGAATACTTTATTTATGACAGGGTACTGCTGTGCAGTCCAGGATGGCCTTTACCTCTTGATTTGTTCTGCCTCAGACTCCTGATTAATGCATTTATAAGAAAGCATATGCTACCATGCCTGGCTTTTTATTTTTTAAGATAGGGTCCCCCTCTAGCCCCACCTGGCATGGAACTCATTGTGTAGACCAGGTTGGCCTCAGATTCACAGAGATCCACTTGCTTCTGCCCTCCCAAGTGCTGTTTTTAAAGGCATGTACCACCACACTGGATGGCTTTCATTTTTTAATGTATTATTATTATTATCTTATTATTTCAGTCTTATTTTTGAGACAGGATCTCCCTGTAGCCCCAGCTGGTCTGGCACTTGCTATGTACACTAAGCTGGCCTCAAATTCACAGAAATCTGCCTGTCTCTGCCTCCCGAGTGCTGGGACTAAAGGCGTGGGCCACCATGACTGACACTTTTATTTTTTAATCGTGAATTTAATAAACTCTGAGGAGATATTTTAAATTATATGAAGGTAAACATAAGGAATTACTTGTTGTGGGGGGGCATGTAACTATAAAATATTAGCAGCAGGTGAAATGCCCATACATAGAAAAGTAGTTGAATAAAATGCAATAGTATATGCTGTAAAATAAGGATTCAATACTCTGGTTTCTCTTCAGATCATACAAATCTTTTGCCTTTTACTAAAGATTTCCATGGAGAGAAACAACTCTGAGTCTAAACCCAATTTTTTAAAGCCTTGCACATAGCAAGGTTAGTAATTCTGGTTGAAAATAAAGCTAGATGATTTTGTTTGCTTAAAAAATGATTCAAAATATCTTTATGAACTGTCAAAGTAATTTCCATCCTGTCCAATGGGTGGGGTGATCAAAGAACTAATAATATACTCTCTGTAAAATAGAAAAGGATACAAAATATTTTGCATTTATATTATGTAAAATAAATACAGTAAAAATAAACCAGAAGTCAATGAGACTGGTTGCATGTGGGAGCTAGGAGGAACTAGAAAGGACACAGTAAGAGAATGAAAAAGGGCAGCAGGGATTGAGGGCTGACACTTCTCTAAGTGTGATCTTTTTGTCCAACTCTCTTACAGCCACAATACTGTTTCATGTTCTCCAAAATAAATAATTTATATTAACCAGCATATAGGGAAAATTGCTTTTTTGGCCTTTTGGCTAAAATCAAGTAAAAGATAGAGGGAGAACTAAAGTCTCAGTCCAAAACCCAGGTTAAAATAAAAGTGGGGGCTGGCAAGAGCGCTCAGCAGGTAAAGGTGCTGGCTGCCACGTTTGATAACCTGAGGTTGATCCTTGGGACCCACATCACAGAAAAAAGGGCTGACTCCCGCAAGCTGTTCTGGCCTTGACACGTACACTGTGGTGGCGCACACCTCCCCCTCCACCAAAAAAAGAAAGGAAGGAAGGAAAAGAAAAATAAATAAAACATGAACTTGGCTATATTACAGGTAAATAACGTAACTGCCCTGAAGAGTTTATGAAGCAAAGAACAAGCATACAGAGCTTTAGAAAACGGTTCTTTTAGTGTTGCTATGATACAAAAGACAAATGGCTGGGAAAGGAGCTTGGTGGTAGAGGGCTTGCTTAGCATGCCCCAGGGTCTGGGTTTGAATTTTCCATCCTATAAAAACCAAAACTTCATAGGCATTGTACTAGATTCCTGTAATACCAACCCTTGAGAGGCTGAGGCAGGAGGATTCCAAGTTAAAGACCAGTTCAAAAACAAAAAAGACAAAAAACAAAGAACTATATACAAGTATGGGTCAGAAATTCTGAAATTATATGTGTCCTAGGATTAAACAGATGAGAACCAGCATTCTTACTGTTGAAGATAGTTACCTAAGGTAAAGAAGAAAGAAGGAAGAGGAATGATAGAATTAACTCTGTGACAGTGAGTTGGAATCTAAGGTATTAGTATGATACAATAAAATACAAATAATCCAATTTCTTAAGTAGCCAAAAGTTCTAAACATCTTTTGTATGTTCCCAGAGAACACATATAAATGGCCAATAAGGACATGATAAGATGCTTGATACCTTTAATCATTAGGGAGGGAAATGTAAATCAAAATCACAATATGATCCCATTTCATATCTTCTAGGATTACTATAATCAAAAAGAGATAACAGTAAGCACTGATGAGGATATACAGAAACTGACATTTTCACATGCTACTTGTGGAAATATAAAGTACTACAGAAACATTAGAAAGCAGTCTGATAGTTCCTCAAAAAGTTAAACACAGGGTTGGAGAGCTGGCTCAGTGGTTAGGAGCACTGGCTGCTCTTGCAGGGGAACTGGGTTCAGTTCCCCGCACCCACATGGTGGCTAATAACCATCTGTAACTCCAGTTCCAGGGGATCCAATGCCTTCTTCTTACCTTCACAGGCACTGCACACATGAGTGTACCTACAAGTACACATGAGTGCAGGCAAAACACTTATAAAATAAAAATAAATAGATCAGAAACATTTTTATATTTTATTATTTTAATTTTTGTGTATGAGTGTATTGCCTGCATGTCTTCAAGTGCACCTGTGTCATGCAGTGCCTGCAGAGGTCAGAAGAGGGCGTTAGATCCCCTGAAACTGGAGTTATGGATGGTTGTTAGCTGCTATGTGGGTGCTGGGAACCGAACTCCGGTCTTCTGTAGAACAGCCAGTGCTCCTAACCACTCAGCCATCTCTCCAGGCTTGATCAAAAAAATTTTTAAGGCAAACACAGCTTTACCATGTGATTTAGCAATTCTCTCAGATAGATACCTAAAATAAATTACAAAATATATCCACACCAAAAAAACTAGTAAGAATGCTCATAAGAGTGTTAATGATATTAAAACACTAGAAACAACTCAAATGCCAAATAACTAATGGGTAAACAAAATGGTATATCTATATAATGGAATATTATTTGCTCATAAGAAGGAAGTGCTCTGGGAGGCAGAGGCAGGTGGATCTCTTTGAGATCCTTTGAGATTGAGGCCACCCTTGTTCACATTGTGACTTCCAGGTGGGTTGTGACTAGGGAGACCCTGTTAAAAAACAATCAACAAAAAGACTCCCCCCGAAAAAAGAAGGAAGTAGTGATACATGATACATGAATAAACTGAAAACACTGTTAAGTGAAGGAAGTCACCCATAAAACACCAAAACTTAGATGATTCCATTTAGACAAAATTCCTAGAAGAGGCACATCTACAGAGACATAAATTAATTATTTCTAGGTCTGGTGGAAAGGGACTGGGAGATTGGGAAGAAGTTAGACAGCAACTATCAGTGAGTACAGTGGTTTCTCTCCAGGGTGGTGAGAAGGCCTTCAGATTGATGGTAAAATGAACCCTGCATGTGTCTTTGAACACACCAAAGCTACTAAATGCTACAGGTGGTGAACTCTGTGTTATATGAAACACTATCTCATTAAGAAAAAAAGAAAAGGCGTTCCTCTGTTGTACGTTGGCACTTCTGGTCCTCGAGCCTCCTCTAAATGCTGTTCCATAAGTTGTCTTCTCATTTCTATCCTCAATTAGTTTTTCTTCTATGGGCTCCTTTTTCATACTCATTTTATCTTCCTTATAAGTGAGGAGCTTTTCCAGCACAGATGCCCCAATTTGCTGTTCCTCACTATAACAAGAAATTTTTTTTTGAAGCAGGATCTCCCTGTGGCCTACAGCTGGCCTGGAACTCACTATGCAGTCCAGACTGGCCTCAATCTCATAGATACCTGCCTGCCTCTGTCTCCCAAGTGCTAAGATTAAAGGCATGTGCCACCACACCCAGCCCTATAACAAGCAATTTTGGGGGGAAAAATGTATCAATTAGAATGCTTTTGTGTGTCTCAAAAAGGCTTAAGCTCTCACATGAAAATTTGTTTAATGATGGGTTGAGTTTAGGGTGGCTGATTCATCAGTTCAGCATCATCATGGACTATATCAGGAAGAAGATTTGGCTGCTGTAAAACAAGTTACAGTGGCTTAAAAAAGAAAAACATTTTCCTCTCATGGAATAATGTGAACATAAGCCATCCAAGGCTAGCATGGCAGCTTCAGAATAACAAGGAGACCAAGGACTTTATACCTTCTTGCAAACTTTACTTGGGCTTCCACTTTTGGTCCAAACTAAGTGCTCTAACTTCAGCATTAATATTGTCATTCTGACTAGATAGATGAGGAGAAAGGGTGAAAAGAAAATATATCCATTCTCTCTGAGAGCACAAGAAGAAGGTGCACATCCCATCTGTATCCAAGTACTACTGACCTATCACGTTATATCCAGTTGATAAACACACCAAAAATGCAACTCAAAAGTAGGGAATCTGACAGTAAGAAGGGGAACATACATTGGAAAGTAACCAGAAGAACCAAGGTTGCAGTCTTCCATCCTGAGTATTCTGGCGTCTTTTCTAATGCTGGTTCCTCTCATTTCCAGACTGACATTTTCCATTCCAGTCTTCAGAGGTAGGTAGCCATGACTAGAGACAGAAAAAGGTTATGTCTGTGTCTTGTATACTCTGCTAAAAGCTAGGGAAGCTTTTCTGGAAATACTCCAGTGGACTCTCCCTCCTGTGTCATTGTCTAGAATTATCTAAGCCTAAAGTATTCCTTTGACAAAAAAGAGACTGAGAGTAGACAATCAAGACTCATACCCCAAGATGAAGGATTGACGTGACCACTGGAAAAGGCCAACACCACCATTCTTTCTTAATAGTAAGAAAAGTGGAGACAGGCCCAAGGTGGTAACTATAGCTTCCATTTTCCTTACCCTCCTCTCATACCTCATCTGATGGGGTGACCCGAACTTTGCTCCTGTAGGTGCTAAGCCCTCAGTAATCTTGTCTTTGTTGGATTGTTGTGGGTTCATGTTGTCCAGTAGCACTAAACCTATGAATATCAAGAGGTACGCTTGGGATTCTAGAGACAGCCTTCCTTATTCTGTTTGTGAAACAACAAACAACTTCCCTGTGATGAAGGACTAGTGACACCAACCAATCTGTTGGTGTCAACCCCTCTCTGATCTTTTGGTTCAGTGGTCTGAAGACTCCAAAGTGGCCAGGTAGTGGTTTCAGCTTCACGTTTAATAGAATTGTGACTTCTTTATATGGGGGAAAGCATCTGTCCCTTGGGCACTTAAACCTTCAAACCAACCAAGCCCAATGTGTAGGGATAAAATTATAGGAATAAGTTATGAGGATGAAAATTCTGTAAAAATTATGAGGAATAATAGAAGAGCCACTCTTACCTCTAACACCTCTTACCTTGGTTTGCAGGCCCACAAATTCTGACCATGGGTAATATATGGCAATATGCAGGGCTTACTGAGTTAAATCATATGCCATGTCTTCACAGGGGCCGTTTCTTAGCCAGCAGACATTCCCCAGTCCCTCCTCAAGCCAAATTAGCTATTTCTGACGATTGGGTTTGGGGTCAAATCATTCAAATCTGTAAGCAGGAATATGCAGCCATACCACCTTCACAGTAAACTCAACTGCTTACCCAAAGACGAGGCTGTGTGTGACACTTAAGGTGAAATAAGGCAGTCTATAAGTACATGAGTTGTAGCACTGGCAGTAGCTTCATGGGCAGGAAAGATAAACCATGTCTACAATACATAGCTTTTCCTATGAAGACAAACTGCCTTTACCATTAAGATTAAAAGATCTGAAATAATTAATTACTAACAGATGGTTGGCTGATCTATCTAGGCAACAATATCAGACTTGAGTCTCTGTGATGGCTTCTGATATCAACAGGATTCCACAATGGAAATAACTGAATTACACTTAGCAAATAGAAGTCCATGCTGTTGAATCTACTATTTAACTTATTATTGCCATGTGGGTCAGCTGAGCAAGGACTACAGTGAGTGAGCAAACAGTCTGGGCTGACTAATATTTATGGGCAGATCATCTTGTAAAAACACTTACCAGACTATATGCCCTCTGGTGGGGAGTAATATGGTTCACAAATATTTTCACATTCCTGGGCAATTTTGATAATACATCCATAATACCTTACCTGCTGACGTCTTTAGTTCAAATCTTCTTTCAAAGTCATTGACCAACCTATTACCTACTGTACATAAATCAGTATAGATCACACTTCAGGCAACTCTCCTTCCTCACAAAAAGGACAATGGGATGTACGATTCAAAGTTATGCCCAGTGGGAGAATTTCTCTTCTTCATCATCGTTCAGGGCTACCTCATTGTGGAACCTCAATAGCAAGCTGTTTCAAACTATATAATACAGACTATTAATAAACCAGGCCTGAACATGTTCCTCCTCTGCTCAATGATCAAAAGCCATTATATATGAGTTGAAGAAAAACAGGGGGGAATGGGGTAGCAACAAAAGGCAGATGTTTGTAATTTACTTGTGCTTCCAGATCATGCCAGGCATCCCCAGTATATACCACTCCATTCTGTTGCCTGCATTCCTGATTCAGTAAAGTGGGTAACAGTTCCTAAGAAGCAGCTTGTCACATAGTCACTCAGTATCCCATGACCTGGTATTATCTTTACTAAGGCCTGGTAGCCAATAAAGAGTTGCTTTCCAATGGTGTAGGCATCAGCAGAGAAGGCCATGCTCATATTCCAAAATCTTAGGGAGAATACCTAGCATTATGATTCTCCTCCTGGATTTACAAGAGACTACATATAATATTTTTGTTAGCCATCAAGAGCTCAAGGTCCTAAAGCCTAAGTGTCAAGACAGAGCGTGAGAGAATGGGATGTCAGCAGGGCATTATGGTGTGTCAAATCCCATGAAAACTAGTAGTCATGGGTTACGAGGGAAAGGACCAAAAAGCAGTGAATATAGTGCATTGTCTACAAAATTCAAATAAAATAGTCAGGCAGAGTAAATCATCCTTTGGAAGATACAAGGTGAGTACTAGAATTCCAATGTTTTGTTAAAGTATCAGTAATGTGGTAGGCCCACATGAGTTCATATCTCACCCTCTGGTATAAGGGTCATTTATTTTTTTTCTTAAGAAATGGGATAAAATATTGTTGCCCAAGGTGGCCCCAAATCTTAAGCTCACAGATCTTCTGTCTTAGGCTGCTAAGTAGCCATGAGTATATGTATGAAATTACGCCTAGCTGAAGGGTCTAGGATGGTGGTTACTTCTTGTTGATCAGGTCTTATTTATAGAATGGCATCAAAATAATGAACTGCCATGATTATCAGTTCTGCTGGACAGCCAGGAAACAAAGTTCCCTCTAGAATGAGACTCTGTCATAGAGCAGAGAAAGTAAGACAATGGCAGGGCTGTCACAGTCACACAAAAGTAAAACGTCCCGCTTACTGTTGTTGAAAGAAATTGAAAAGAAAGCTACATTCCAGGTTTCAAGTCAGCAGCTACATTCTAGCCATGAAGGCTTCTGTTAATTGACCCTACTAAAGATCTTAAATGAAGAATTACAAATTAATTGGCATCAACATTTGATTAATTACATATGTCTCTGTGTGGTATATCCCCATGTGTGACTGCCTACGTGTGCTCACTCACATGTGAGCATGTGGAGGCCACAGGTTGAAAATGGGATGTCTGCCTCAATTGCTTCTCCACCTTATCTTTTTGAGACAGGTCTCACTGACCCTCAAGCTCACTATTTCAGCTAGACTGACTGGCCAGCGAGCCTCAAGGATCCACATGTCTCTACAACCCCAGTGCTGGAGTTACAGGTGCATACCACCATGTCTAGCTTTTCAACAGGTGTTAGGGATCCAAATTCCGGCTGTCACACTTGTTCAGCAAGTACTTGACCCGCAGGGGCATCTCTCCAGCACTGGATTAATTTTTGATAATCCACAAACGTCCTCCAAAGTTAATTTGGCTATTTAATATAGTTTGAATGTATCCTCCAAAGTTCATATGTTAAAAACTTAATCCCTACTGTAACCATGCTGAACAATGGAACCATTAGGAGATGACTAGGTCATGAGGGTTCTGCCCCCATCAGTGTTTTAATGGCATTATCTCAAGAAGAGTTCCTGATAAAGATGAGTTTGCCTCTTTTTCTTCTTTTACTTATTGCATAATAGCAAGGCCTCCTGTCTTCTGCTAAGTGATGACATAGCAAGAAGGCCTTTACCAGATACCAATACCTTGGTATTAAACTGCCCAGCCTCCAGAACTGTGGGATACACTTTTCTTTTTAAATTACTCAGTCTGTGGTAGTCTGTCATTGAAACACAAAATTGACTAAAACACTACTGCATGAACCAAACAGATGTGTTAAAAGAGAAAGACCATGGTCAAGCAGGACCTTTGACTTATCTTCACACAGGCGGAACTGGTAAAAGAAAGAAGCCAGGGGCTTCTTCCAAGCCCATGTGACCCCTGAGAAAGAGATCCTCAAACAACCTTAAGAGTAAAAATAAATCGGTTTATCTGGTCCAACTGTATGGCCTTAAACACCCCAAAGGAAAGTATAACCAAAGATTAAAGGGGCCAATATAATTTCTTAAGAGTCCATATGCATAGCTCAAGGCTACATAACAAGCAACAATGCCAGATAGGAGATACCTTCTTTTGAGTTGTTGGCCAGGGTGACCAAAGGGACTCCCAGATAGTAACCCAGCATAGAACTGGGAAAATGAACAGCAGACCCCAATCTT
>NW_008335287.1:1246642-1277286 GCF_000622305.1 Nannospalax galili
AGAGAAAGGCGTTCTCTCTGATCTTTAACAGTTAGTTTCAGTAATTTCCCAAGATAACATTTAATTTTGATTTTCTGGTTTGGCACAGGAGTTACATTATTATCAATTACACATTTTTACATTCCTCAGTTCACAATCACAAGCCACTTGTTGAATTTCTCTATTCAGTGTGCTCTTTCTTACATATATTTTGCAATCTCAGAACTGATCTTTAGTTCTACTGAACCTATTATGAAATGCATCTGAGTCAAGACTATATTTGATTTTATTAAATCTCTACTCTGATGACTGGAATTCTGGTGGTACCTTGACACTTCAGAGATTACTGTTCAGGCCACTTAGCCTCCAGAAAGCCAGAGAAATTCACATTCTTCAGTTCATAGTCATACTGGTTAAAAGGTCACAGGTCCCTCTGGAAATAGCCTCAGGTAAGGTTTAATAATTATATGTGACTATAGGCAGGATCCTTCCTCAAAGGAACCTGTCCCCTACCCCTTAATTAAGGGATTCCAGATTTGAGAACTAAGACCAGGTGTTAGATAATGTTCTGAATTGCCATTATGGTACCTTCAGTTCTGTTTCTACCCAACATTCCCAGAATTTTTCCAATTATATATACTGAGTAGCACTTAAGTAGGCTGATGGTTAATTCATTCCTAGAGATTTGGGGGTCAATAAGCCACCACACCATGCCCTTGCAGTAAATACCTTGATTCTCACTTCATCCTAAGGGCTATCAATAGTAATTGTCCTCAACATGTCTTTGACAGTTACATCACCTGGCCTCTACAGGGATCTCAATATTTTTCTTTATTATTTTTATTTTTACATGTATGAGTATATTGCCTACATGTATGCAAGTGCACACATGTCATGCATGTCTGACCTGCACAGGTCACAAGATGTCAGGTCCCCTGGAACTGAAGCTACAGACAGTTGTTAGCCACCATGTGGGTGCTGGGAATTAAACCTGGATCCTCTGCAAGAGTAGCCAGTGTTCTTAACCAATGAGCCATCTCTCCAGTCCAAGGACCTCAATATTTTTCTATGGCATCATCATCTCCAACCTACCGAGGAAAGTCACCAAAGAAGTTTGCAAGGATATCCATACCCCATTACTCACTATCCTGATAAGGGTAAATCCTTTGGGCCCTCCTAGAAGAGGTTATGTACATAATAACATGACTGACTGTATAGAATCCTCATAACAGAGTATGTGTCTGTCTACTTTTCATCACTGTGACAAAATACTTGATGAGAACAACCTAAAACTTAAAATCTTTCAGAGGTTACAGGCCATGGACAGCTGGTTACAGTGTTTCTGGTTTTACAGTGAGGAAGGATATCATGGGAGAAGGGCCTAATGGAGCAAACTGCTCCTTCTCATGGCAGCCAGAAAGAGAAACAGAAGAGGGCTAGGCACAAGAAATACCCTTCAAAGGTATGCTCCCAATGACCAGCTTCCTCCAATGAGGCCCCGCCTTCCACAGTTTCCAACACCCTCAAAAGTCCATTCAAAATTTTATGCCATTAATTAATTAATCCATCATTAGGTCAAATTAGGATGATTAGGGTTTTGACCTAATTCATGGATTAATTTATTAAATTAATGATTGGATCTACCAGCTAGGGATAAAAATCTTTAACACATGAGCATTTGGCAGTACACTTCACACCTAAAACCAAGTCCAGATAGTACATAAAGACAAACTAACATAAGAACTGCTTACAAAAATAAGGACAGGGTTAAAGTAATCAAGAAGACATTGTAAAACACCCTGGGACTAGAAACAGTGAGAAGTCATTATCATCCTCCCTGCCTCCAAAAGGAGATCTTGCTAGACTCCTCTGAGATGTGTAGCTGCAGGAAGGGGCCATAGCCAGGTACTGCGGCCTCCTCTGCTCATAACACTAGTCTATATGAAGTATCGGCAACTTCAGGGACCCTTTCAGACATTTTACCTATTAAAATGTGAGGAACCCAATAAGAATAGCACAAGATTATTTGTAATTTGTTGTCTTTTCTTAGCTATTGAATTTGAAAACAGACAAGTTTGTGAGCCAAATACAGAAACCCTTGTGCCAATTCTCACACAATCTTTAAAATCACCCTAAGGATTAAAGTCAGTAGAAACAATTTCTTTTTTAAACATTTTATTTATTACTTTTATGTGTATGAGTGTATTACCTGCATGTATGTAAGTGCACCTGTGTCGTGCAATACCCGAGGAGGGCAGAAGAAGGCATCAGATCCCCTGGAACTGGCGTTACAGACAGTTGTTACTCACCATGTGGGTGCTAGGAACTGAATCCAGGTCCTTCACCAGAGCAGCCAGTGCTTTTAACCACTGAGCCATCTCTCCAGCCCCTAGCTAGAAACAATTTCTTAACATATCCAAAGATCAATTCAAGTTATATAATCAGGTACTTCTTTCTTCACTTCTTCTCAAAGCATTCATCAGAATGCTCAGATCTTAATTCTGAATAAGACCATGCTATATTCTTACGTAGAACAAAAGGCAGCAATTGTTTTCATGGTTTTCACCTTAATAGAGAAGAATCTTAACAAATAGCAGAAAGAATAATTTAATATCAACTATTTGAAAATTCAGGTCATAATTGTTGCAATGTCATCCAATAATTATTGATTGATATATAGCAAATGTATGGGCTGTTCATTCAATCATATAAAGTTACACTGTACTACTTGTTTATGTTGAAAGACTCATCAAAAGATCATATTGCTTAAATCCATATGTTCTATAGATTAAAATTGTCTTTATGGGCTTTCCTGTCAAATGCTAAGATTTCAATTAATCATTTTCTCTTGGATAATAAATTTTGAACCCTAGCTATGCAAAACAGAAAACATTTTATGGCCTCGTTTCTTACTGCCATTTAGCCTTGGCTAAAGTTAAAGTTGTATCTAGAGATAACTAAGTACAACAATATTTTACTGAAGAACTTTGAAAGAAGGGAAAAATGTTATAAAACAGAGCAAATCACTATAGTTTGCTAAATAAAAGAGTAAAGGCTGTTGGCTCCTAAGTTTGATTCACATGGCGGAAGGAAAGAATGGACTCCTGCAAGTTGCCCTCTGACCTCCATACATAAACCATGGCATGTGCCCCACCCCCAAAATAAATAAATAAAATGTAGTAAAATAAAAACAAAATGAAAAGAAACTGGAAAATATATGTCAACCATGATAAAACCATTAAAACATTTATTAGTTTTGGATGAAGGACTTGTTAATAAAAGTAGTACAAAAGAAAACAAAAAAAAGCTGGTAAACACACGTCAAGAAGCTGGTAAACACACGTCAAGCGTGATAAAACCATTAAACTATATATTAATTAGTTTTGGATGAAGACCTTATTAATATCTTTTCTTACCCCTTGTCATAAAATTGAATAGTAAGAGTTCCTTCACTATAATGATTCTATAACTTCCAACTTTGAAATTATATGCTTAATTGTTTAAGATGCTCCTAGTTTATTTATTGTAAGGAAATTGAATTTTAATTTCTTTAGCAAGCAACCTGATCTTGTTGAAATTAACTCAGCCAGTTCTAAAAAGAAAAATCTTTAAATTCCTCTGGAGTTAGTATAAAGCAAGTGTTTTCCTGTTTGCATCATTTGTGGTACAAGTAAAATAATGACTATAGCAGACACTATTTTTAACCACCACACAGAATCTTGGCTTTCCATGTCATCCGCTTCTGGGCTGATGGTCAAAGCATATGGATCTGCCATTACAGACACATAAACTGTCTTCACTCCAGGGTCTCACTGAAGCCTGTGACCTCAAACTTTTTATTGCGTAATTCATTTTAAATACTGTGTATCACGAATAACATACTTAAAGGACTGTCAGAAGGATATTTATCCTTGTCTCAAACAGGGTATTCAGAATTTCCACTTTATGAAGGCTCTTGAGAGAAATATTTCTGCAGCCTTAGCAGCAAGTAAAGATATGCCTCTCTTGATCAACTAGTTCATCTTTATCAAAACAAACAAACAAAAGAAAACAAATCCACAAAACTATCAAATCTTCAGCTTTTGTCAAATTTTTTTTGGTTGCATTGTTCTGGTTTCCTGTTTCCCCCTTTTAAATTTCATGCAGTTTCCTCACCTATTTTTATCTTGTGTAAAAATAAGTGGTGTGTGTGTGTGTGTGTGTGTGTGTGTGTGTGTCCTCAAATTCTCTGCGGGCTAATGCCCATATAAGTAAAAAAAAAAAAAAAATTAAAAAGAGGACACAAAGTGCGGGGGGGGGGATGGGGGGTGGAAATGAACCTGGGAGGAGTTAAGAGGAGCTGGAGGTTAATATGATCAAAATACATGATATGAAATTCTCAAAGATGAATAAAACTATTTTTTGAAAAGAAAAAAATACATTTCAGACTAGACAAAGAAGTAATGCTCCCTTTTCCATATTGAACATGGAGGTCTGTATCATTATCCAGTCATATAACTGTCATCCTCCAAATTTATCTGACTACTCTAAGGACAAACTAGTAGAGGCCCCTCAACCCCTGAATGTTCATTGTTAGCCCTAATCTCAGAATGGGTAATGGCGGGTTTGACGACCAACATGAACCATGACAGTAAACAAGTACTAAGATACCAATAGAACTTTTGAAGAGATTTTGAGTCATTGAAGCCAAAAGTATGTGCCCACCAAAACAAGTGCCAAGAAGCTTTGAAAGAAGGAACTGTTCCTCAACAATTTTTTTTCAATGCAGCAAACACATAGGCTTTGTCCTTGGAGCTTGTATGTCTGGGCTTACTTATGTTCCCTAAATAAGTGCCCTTTGTGTGTGGAGCACAAGAAAATTCATATATTCCCTGTTCTGTTAAGGTGTTAATTTAATTTCTTCATTTCACAATTAATTATAATTATAGACCATAAGTATATTTCTCAAGAACAGAACTGAATTGTGTTAGAAGCCATGTGTCATCTGCAACTTTTCTGTTGTGATTTTTTTCAGTCACTTTAAATGTAGTCTGTTTGCATCAATTATCTGCTTTTTGTATTGAAAATCTCTGCAGGATTCTAGAAATAACTCTACAGTACACATAAAGCTGGTAACTTAATTTCTACCCTCAGAACAAGATTGGAACTGAAACTGCAAAACACATTATGAAATATTAGCCAAATTACTTCTCTGGACTCTTGCTCAATACTCTGTGCATTAAGTATTTTAAAACCTCTCACATTTGATAATCCTCTTTACAGTCCTGTAAAATGCTTTACAAACATTTCTCGGATGTCAGATGCAAAATCTTATTCTCCTCCAACTACAGATAAGCACACTGAGATGTTGCCAAATGCGATCACTTACTGAGGAAGTGTCCACAGGGTAAGGCCCCTAGCTTTTGGTCCCATGAAAGTTGCAAAGCTGAGGTCAACAGGGACAAAGACCATTGAAACTTCTTAGGAATCGGGGCTTTCAGAACTGTCTCGGAAAACCTCCGTGGAAGACAGATTGTGCAGTTGTGCAGTCCATCCTCAAACTGGTACCACTGGGAAGAGTTTGCAAAACGGGAAGGTGCAGTAGGGTGTGCCGGCATTAAGTTAACCTGGCATTCCCCTTCGTTCCCTGGCACCCCACTGTCAGGTTCCTCCTGGCCCAGTGCCCTCAATTTACCTTTTCCGTGTGGAACCTGAAGGGCTGCGTTCCCGCTGCCCGCGTGCCCAGCCTTCTCTACCCGCCACCCTGCTGTCTACCTGTCGCATCCGGGACCGGTCCTGGCCGAGGTCCGTGGCTGCACGAGAGCCCAGGGATGCCCCCCAACTCCCCGAGTGGGAGAGCCCAGGCCCGGGGAGGACAGGCCGGCCAGGGGGCGCGGCGGGCCGCGGGAGGCTGTGCTTCCCCGGCCGGCCTCAGGGCGGCGCTCTGGTCCCGCGGCCGGCTCGCTCGGGCGGGTCGCCGGGCGGCGACCCACGCTGGCCGGGAACGTGTCTCCCGGTGACGCAGCCGCGGGTGGGGAACGTGGGGCGGCGGCGACCGTACTGGTCTCGGCCGTCTCCGGGAAGGACGCGCGGCAGCGGGCGGCGGGCAAGACCCGGAGCGGCGGGCTGGTGGGCGGGCGCGGGGGAGGCGGCTGCGGTTACCGTGCTGGACGCGGGTCCCGGGCGCGGCCTCCACAAAGAGTCGGGCCGCCCTCAGGTACGCGCGGCACGGAGAGGCCGGGTGGGAGGCCTGGCGGGAGTGCGCGGGGCGAAGGCCGCGGCGCGAAGCTGCGCGACTCCCGGACCCTCCCGGCGGGGCCGCCTTGGCTGAGGGCGGCGGGAGGCCCGGGCTGGGCCGCAGCGCCGACCTGCTCTCCTTGTCTCGTGCAGGCGGAGCTGCGGGCTGAGGCTCCATGTTGGGAAGCGGCGCCGCTCGGCGTTAGCGGGAATCGGGGCGCCGCGGGCAGAACCGGCGGGGGCCGGGCCCGGAGCGAAGATGGAGGCCCCGCTGCGGCCTGCCGCCGACATCCTGAGGCGGAACCCGCAGCACGACTACGAGCTGGTCCAAAGGGTCGGCAGCGGTACCTACGGGGACGTCTACAAGGTGAGGCCGGGTCTGGGTCCTGGGAGTGCTGGGGGCCTGCCAGATACTCCCCCGGGTGGCCTGTGGGGCAGGAAGCTGCCCAGAACCTGCCACTTGGTCCCGAGCACCCTCAGTTCTTGATTTGCACCCATCGCTATCGACAAGCAGAACTAACCACACGGTTCCAAACCACGGTTGTACTTTTTTGTGGTTTTAAAGCTTATTTATAGTATTGAAATGACTCTGAAGGATGTTTCAGTGTTAGCACGGAAAAGCTTCACGGAAGGCACCAGGCATGAAAGAATATTGCAAATTAAGGCATTTAAAAATCTTTTTTTAATGTTTTTGGTGGATGAACTTCACTTTAAAAAGTTGTATGAAACTGGGTGTCTGAGTTTTAACTGTAAGCAACCGGACACTGAATTAAAATAATCTGGGGCTGGAGAGATGGCTCATCGGTTAAGAACACTGGTTGTTCTTGCAGAAGACCCGGGTTCGAATTCCAGCACCCACATGGCAGCTAA
Source organism: Nannospalax galili (assembly GCF_000622305.1). Classification (NCBI taxonomy): domain Eukaryota; kingdom Metazoa; phylum Chordata; class Mammalia; order Rodentia; family Spalacidae; genus Nannospalax; species Nannospalax galili. The sequence continues at coordinate 1,253,708 of NW_008335287.1, forward strand.
CAACTGTCCTGTAACCCCAGTTCCAGGGGATCCCACACCCTCTTCTGTCCTCCGTGGCATTGCACGACACGGGTGCACTTACCTACACACGGGCAATATACGCATACACATAAAATAAAAAAATAATAAATTAAAAAAAAATTTTTAAAGTTGTATGAAAGTGGGTCTCTGGATTTTAACTGTAAGCAGCTGGACACTGAATTAAAATAATCTGTTGCAAACATGATCCCTTGGAGAAAGATATTGGGGGTGGGGCTGGGGGTGGGGGTGGGTGAGGATTGTGAGGTGGTTCACAGGCCCTTGCCTCCAAGCCTGATGACCTGAGTTGGATCCATCCCCAGGACCTACCTGGTCAAAGGAGAGAACAAACTCCTGCAAGTTACCCTCTGACCGCCACAAACCTGGATGCGCAGGCGCCCACTAACACACACGCACACTAAATTTGTATCTGGTTAATGATGAAAAATATAACTTGATGAGTTTTTCTACTTCAACAGTTCCTCTCTTTGGGGTTTATAACATTCCATAAACATGAGAGCATAGGAGCTGCTGTCATCTTACTGTGCTCTTGTATTAAGACAATGATGAGTTATTTGTAATTTGCAATTAAAAAAAAAAAGTTACCAGTTCCCTCAGTCAGCTGTGTTTTCGAAGGGTCAAGAGACAAGAGATTTTCTGGAGGTTCCCTTATATTGGCTGTGCTTTCTGTTCCAAAAAGGGAAAAATAGTGCCATTCTTACATATGGTAAGAAAAATTTTTTTGCTTTTTGTTACAGTTTGATGTTTGATATTGATGTATTGCCTCAGCAACCTTGCATGCAGCTGAAATGGCCTTGTTTGGTATGAGTAATCGGTCGGTTAACTCCTTTGAGGTCTATTGTCTTGCACAGGTGGTAGTAAGCAAGGAAAACAAATCTTCCTACTTGTTTTTGAGTAAGTTTCTCTCTGTTAATAATAATAATTCAAGATAGTATTGCAATAGCTCTAGCACTGTTTGATTCTGAGGTGAACATTAATGGACAGGCTTTTTACCCCTTGAACAGCCATTTGAATCTTTACACTAAGGCTCTGGGTTGTTGAACTGTGAGCAAGGCCCCAACTCTGGCCTTGCTAAAATGCATAATTATAAAATGAATAATTATAATGGAATTCCCTTCTTTATGTAAAATTAGAAGTAGTTAGCTCTTAATTGTTTATACATGGATTAGCCATTTTAGAGAATGCTTGCTCTTTAAAAATTGAAATTCCCTTCTGCCTTCTCAGTCTCATTTTTTAATCATCATCTTATGATTCACTATGAATTAGACCAGTTTGGTTCCGTTCATGATAATTATACAATACTCTACATTCCAGTTCTTTCTTTCTTTACTACAAGAAAACTTAGAAGAGGTTATTTTCCCCACAAAGATCTTGCCAAGACCACCTTTCTCTTTATAGCTAGAACAACTAAAGCTGCTCTCGGGAGCTGCATTTTGTTCTTGCCAGGGAAAGCAAAGTTGATGTTAAATGGACAACTTACTGCCTAATTCTCCAACTCAACAGAGACTCCAAAGCTAAATATTTATCACACCCTCTTCATCTCCCCCCCTTCATAGACATACTCACACATTATGTGTTGTCCATGCATAGGAGGCTAGCCTCTGATCCCTGAGCATGCTTTTAGACATTCTGTCTTCTTGTCTTTTGTTTTGCTCTAGTTACCTGGGGTTGCCTCCTACCCCCTTTTCCACCTGTTGCTATCACTCCTGTCCCTGTGAGCATTTTTCAAATTCTCTTTTCGCAAGCCCCAGCACTTTATCCTTATCTCTCTCTTCATCCAGCACTCTCCCCTCTCTCATTCTGCCCCAGCCAGGCTGGCCTGCTTGCTGTGCTTTAAACAATAGTAAGCATCTTCCAGCTTTGGAGTCTTTGTTCTTCCTATTTCCTCTGTTTAGAATATTCTCAGACAGCTTCTTGGCTTCCTTCCTTTCTTTTATACATACCTCTGCATCTTTTTCCCCTACTTTTTTTTCCTTTGTGATAATGACCATCTAACAAAATGTTTTACTTATTTTTTCTTTGTCTATTTTGATCCAATAAACACTCCATAGAAGTATGGATTTTTATCTGTTTTGTTCACTGTTCTATCTCAAGTAACACTAGAATTAGACCAGGCACAGTGTAAGTCCTTCCTAAAAGGCAGAAGAATGAATACTAATTTGAGTTCTCTGGGAAAACATTTCTGAAAAAGCTGTTTTATAGCATATTTACTATCAGTAATCTAAATACTATGGAATGTTTTCCATTTATACTTCTTAATATGCTTAAAGCATGAAGCATTCAAACTGTGTTGAAATTTTTAAGGCAATTAGAATGATTTTTATTATTTATGATTGTGTATCTAAAATAAACCAAAAATCCTAGGGAGCTTTAAAAGCATTTTCAATCCATGAAACAAACTAGCAAAAACAGTAAGAAAAATGATGCAGCCTTATTAGTCACTCTTCTACTTGGTAGCTCCACCTTCTTATGCCCAAGGTATATTGTGAAGCAGGGGCTTTAAAAGGACTGGAGCCTTGGGATTCTTTGTGAATTATTATTATTGTTGTTATTATTATTATTATTATTATTGGTCTTTTTTGAGACAGGGTCTCCCAGTTCTGGATTTCCCTGGAACTGGAATTAGGAACAGTTATCCACCAAGTGGGTGTTGAGAATCGAACCTAGGTCCTCTGCAAGAGCAGCCAGAGCTCTTAACCAATGAGCTATCTGTCCAGCCCCTAATATTTTTTTTTTTTTTTGGTCTTTTTGAGACAGGGTCTCCCAGTAGCCGCAGCTGGCCTGGAACTCACTATGTAGGCCAGGCTGGCCTTGAACTCACAGAGAACTGCCTGCTTCTGCCTCCCAAGTGCTGGGCTCAAAGGCGTGCACCACCATACCCGGCTTTTGTGAATTATTTTTACACTCTTGAAAAAAGACACAGGTCTTCTCCAAACCTTCCCTAAGAATCCTCAAGAGGTGCAAGTTCGATCTCAAATTACTCTTCTGTTGAAGGAAAAGGAGGAATGTGTGGATTCTTTTAGATAAATGCATGAAATCTTTGAGGACAGAGCAGGGAATGTTAGAGGGGACAGAAACCCAAAAGAAAAACGAATGTGGTGGATGATGGATGAAGGGCCAAACTGCAACTAGGCAAATTCTATTTGAAATGACTGTAAAATTCAAAACTTGCTAACAAGAAGGGGAAATCTGTAGATAAAGTATTGCTAGCACTTCTGTTCACAAATGATTTGTGCACACAAAACAATGGCAGTGTCACTATCACAGTCCAATCAACAGCACAAGCCATTTTACCAATTTGTACCAGAATTCTTGCCAGTCTAGTTTTAGAAGAATTCTAGGATTTTTTAAAAAACTTTTTGTAGATTGTAAATTTGGTAAGGGAATCCCTGTATTTCTCTAACACTGCTTTTGACTTTGTGATCAGTTATGCAAATATACCACATTTAGTTCTAGGGTAACAGGAATAATCTAGCAAATGGATAGATGCTTAATAATTTTTTTTGAATGGCATTAGTGGTAGAAAATTATCCAGAGATAAATACTGCTAACTGTATAGTTTATTTCAGGCTTTTTTCTAAATATTTTTAAACCAATCTCTTTCTAGAAGACTTTACATTTTATGGTGGTAATTATGATATACCACTACTTGATTGGAATGACCAACATCTTTCCTATTAAACATTCATCAGAGATACTATTTTTAAAGGATCCATTGAATGAACTTCTAAGTCGCACATTAGTTTTCAATTTTTAAGATTATTTTGCAGTTATAAATAACATAATTTGTGTAGAAATCTTTGTCATATAGTCTTATCATTTATGTGAGTTCTGGAAATTAGATGAGTTAGATCTATTGTAATGAATTCCTCCTTTATACACAGCCTCCTTTTCTCTCCCCCAAACCAACAGTCACAATTCTGGAATGGCTTTAGGCACTTTGAAATGCAAGTGGATGATCCCATTATAAAGAAACAAAGCATAGTAATCACAACACTTAAAATGTTTCAGAGTGCCAACTTCATAGGGGGGTACAGAGATGCAGAGCTGAGAAAGTACACTGTCAACAAGGAACGTGTAATTTAGTCAGGAAAACTGACGTGTAACTCATCATAGTAGAAGAAATACTCAACAGTCTTCATTAGGATATGGGAAGAGAGAAAGGAAAGTAAACCCAGGAAGATTAACAAAAGAAGAGGTATTAACTAGATTTTTTTTTTTTTTTAATGCAGATGGTTTCTAGATTGACAAGATAGGAAAAGATATTTCAGAAGGGGAATATGCTCAGGCACCTAGGGACTGGTAGAAGCCTTGATGGGTTCTTGTTGGGTTCCTTCCAGGTCCACGTGATCAAGCCTGGCAGATCTGCCATAAAGTAAGTGCCTGGAAGTGTAGAGACCAGCTAGTAAATAATCCCAATGTGAGCATAAATTTAGGTACTGGTATAGGAGACTACAGAAAGATGGATTTGATCATATTTAGATGATTTTTAAAAGAAAGCACCCGACAATCGGTGATTAATGGCATTTAAAATTTTTGTCTTGAGTGATTATGTTTGTGCTGTTGGGATGACTACATTTGTGCTATTGACAGTTAGGAAATACAGATTTTGTGGGTTCTGAATTTGGTGTTTGGGTTTGGCTGTTGGGCATTGCATATGTGATATGTCTTTTGGGTAGCAGGAAATGTAGCTCCAGCCTGAGAAGCTCCAGACTGGGCGTACAGGTTTGAGAGTCATCTTCACTTCATGTGTTAGTACATGTGAAATATAGGTGAGGTCACCCAGGAGGTTCTTTTGGAGAGCTGAGCTGAGGACAGCCTACAGTCTTAGAGAGGTGGCAGAAGGCAAGAGCACACTGATGGTGGCAAAGCAGGGTCTGAGGAAGCATGCCTACAGGAAGCTAAGTCTTCAGCCCTACTCTGTCATCTCCTGCTCTCCTGTTACACTTCCTTGTGCTCTGACTGCAGTGAGGAAACATGGATTGAGCTTCCAAAAAATACACGGCTGACAGTCTGTCAGTTTCTTTTTTCCCCTAGAACAAAATCTTAGAGCAGCATGTCTCTGAAAGCCCTCATATCCCAACTCCCTAAACACCCTGAACTTCTTCCAGTTCTTGATGTGTGCTCTGCTCTATTTTCTCAAGTTTTTACCAACACTATTTCCTTTTCCGGCAACACTCTTCCTCTTCCTGCATCTTTTCTTTAGGTTTCTGTTGAAGCATTGCATTTTGAGAAAGACCTCTTCTGTCCTTCAGAGTACGTCTGCTATATATTTTCATAGCACTTTGTACATTTTTTTATCATGATACCCATCATTCATCAGTCATCAGTTTTGCTTGTTAGTTTTCCTCCTAGGTTCAAACTGCATGAAAACAGTAAGTATACCACTGTATGAGCTAGGCTAGTATGTTGGCAGTATACCATATGTGCTTAATAAATCAGTCTTGAAGAACTTAATGTAATTGTTATGTAAAGTAAGGGTTAGTTGCGAATGGAGGCCTGGGACTGTTGTGAAGGTGCTTGCTGCCAAGCCTGATAACCTGAGTTCAATCCTCAGGACCTACATAGTGGTAACTGTCTCCTGCACGTTGTCCTCTAACTCCACACGCTTGCTCCCACATGTACAGTGGAGGTGCAACTGAGGAAGAAGACCCTGTAGACTGCCCCTTGAGCAGCTTATTTAAACAGCTGAAAAAGGGCAGCAAATGTTCTCCCTTGCTTGTACCTTTCTTTGTTCATTGAGACTGAGTAATCACACTGTTCATTGTTCATTCCATGTGACCAAGATGAGTGCTAAGTTTAGAAAAAGAATTCTACAAAGATGCAAATCAAAAAAAAGAATTTTGGAGGAATTGGGAATTAATAAGTGGCATGTGACTACTAGAGATGTTGCAAATAAATGTGGAGCCTCCTCTCTCAGCAGAGCTGCCTCCAGGGAGTGCCAGCCCCAGTGTTCCCCTGTGAGCATGGTTAGAGTGGGGAACAGTGATGGAGAACTGGGATGATGAGGTGAAAAGGCAATTTACCATTCCAGCAAATATTTATATCCGGCTTCTTATGTGACAGATCCTGTCCTGGGCATTCAGATATATCGAGTAGATGAACAAAGTGAATATAGATTGCTGCCATCATGAAACTGACATTTCAGCATTCAGGAGAGAGACAGTAAATGTGTAGTATGTTGCCGAGATTGAAGAGAACAAAGAAAAAGTTGAACAGGTTAAGGGAATTTGGAGTGGAATGGAGGAGGCAGGTTGAGGAATTAATAAGGATGGTCAGGATAAGCCTAGATGAGAAGGTTAGATTTGACCAAAGATGTCAAGAAGGGGAGGGACTTAGCCAAGTGCTTATTTGAGTAGTCAGGGAAATGTGAAATACCTCTATTTTACTGAATCACGACAACCTGGTTCACAGCTAAATTGTAAGCTCAGGGGCAGGCACTGAAACCAAGACAAAGCATTACTATCTTCCAGCTTTTTTGTGAGGAACCCCAAGTCATTGTTATTTTAATTAAGTTCACCAGTAACATGAGTTTACCAGCTCCTTTATTAATTTTTAAAGCATGCTTTTGTAAGCAAAGGGTAAGTCGCTGTTTCTTTTGTCCTGCTCTACTAGTATTCTCTAATCTTTACATCTTTAAGCCTCTCAAGATACCTAATCTGCAGTTAATAGAGAAGTTTTTTTCTTTTATGTGTATAAGTGTTTTGCCTGCATATATGTAAGTGCACCCATGTATGCAATGCCCTTGAAGGTCAGAAGAGGGTGTTGGATCCCGTGGAACTAGAGTTTTAGACTGTTGTTAGATGCCATGTGGGTGCTGAGAACTGAACCCGTGTCCTCTGGAAGAGCAGCCAGTGCTCTTAACTGCTGAGCCAACTCTCCAGCCCCTAGAGAAGGGTTTTTGATAGGGACATGATTGAACTGTATATTCTTTCAGTGTCCCGGGAGATACTGTTGGTTTTCAAATTGAAGTAAAAGAGTGCTAACTTGGAACTAACACTAATGGTAGAAAATGAGATGAAGGATTGTGCTTCAAAAATGTCATTTTAAATTGCATTTTTATTAAGCAGTGATACCTTATTGAAAGCTATTTATATAGAGATTATATTATATTAAATATATAATGTTAGTATGAAAATAAAGAATGTTTTGATAAGGTGATATTTTATAAGTCATCAGTACTTATTTTTCTTATAGTTCAGAAATGAGCTTGTTTTATGACTTTCTGAAAAGAAAATATGGTTCTGATGATAGGTGTGACTCTCAACCATAGCTGGGAGCAGATTATTTCAAAACTCCTTTCTGCTTTCACAGAAGTATGAGGATTATGAAAGAACTCTAAAGTACTTTGAACTTCGTGGAGCTAGACATGCATCTTGTTGTCACTAGTGCATAGGTAGACTGCAGCCAGAGCATCCCTGAAGCCTGGCATAGAATGCGGTCTAGATTCCATTTCTTTTTTTACTTAAGCGTTTTGACTTTGACCATTTCCAATCTTTTTGGTGAACATAAATAGGATGGACTGCAGATTAACTGATTTTTTTCAGTTTTGCTTTCAAAAATTAAAAGTTTCATTTTGAAAATTTAAATTGTGGTTTCAGATCAAGAACACAGGAAAGAAACATGAAGCGAGTTAACAGTGATACTTGTGTTTTCAGGACTTCCTTGTCAATTTGAGAACTTGGTTTAAGCTCAGATAATTTGGAGCAAGCACTTACTTTCTCTGGCAGTTTTGGACTACTTTGAGTGTTTGTGCATGTTGGGCACTATTCAGAGGCCATTGCTGCCTAGGTTTTCCAAGTACTGGTTAGGGAAGGTCAAAGATGAGCTCCTAAAAGGGCAAAAAGTTATGCCTGATCTAGCTCTGTTTCTGTTAAATACCATGATCTCCCTCTGAGATTTTAAAAAAGATGGTATGGGAAGCTGTCTGATAACCAGGTCTATCCTTGTAGGTGTTTGAGCCCATGAATCATTCTGGCCCTTATCTTCCAACACCTTTATAAAAATAAAATCGGATTAAAATGACTAAGAGTGACTAATGTTTGCATAACCCTCTTATAGTCAGTATATTACGTTTCTCACACTAATCCTGTGAAGTAGATGTACAGATGTATTATCATCCCTGTTTCACCTAAAAGGAAACTTACTGTTGCCCTGGGTCTTATTGTCAGTAGATAGCACTATTAGGACTTGAATCCAGATATGATTTTACAGTTTCTGCTTTTCCCTTTATCTCAAACTGCCTGGGAGCTGCATCTTTAAATTCATTAGTTGACATTTAAATACACAGCCTTTCACACAGTGTTAAAAGCTCTATACAAATTGTGGTCGGATGAGACCTGGCAGGCTTTAAACAGCTGTATGCAAAGGCTTCCTCTTGCTGCTTCTGTGGTCGTTTCTCTCACTCTTGAGCTTTCTAGTCTCAGACCATACTGGATTTTGATTTGCTTTTACTAGTGAGATATCTTTGCTGATAGCTGCCCCAGCAATGCAAATAACTGAAAACAGAAACTCTTCCCTTTCTTGGCTCTTGGACCGTGTCCTGCTGTGCCTTCTCTTGCCCTTATTTTCTTTCTCTTTCTTTCTTTCTTTCTTTCTTTCTTTCTTTCTTTCTTTCTTTCTTTCTTTCTTTCTTTCTTTCTTTCTTTCGTTTTCCCTCCCTCCCTCCCTCCTTTTCTTTAGAAAGGTCACCCTGTTGCCCCAGCTGGCCTAGAACTTGCTATATAGATCAGGCTGGCCTCCATCTCAGAGATCAGCCTCCCAAGTGCTGGGATTAAAGGAGGGCACCAAGATGCCCAGCCCTCATTTTCTTGGAACTTTGGACTTATGGTTACTGTTACTTAGATTAATAGACCAGGTTGTATAATGCTATTGTAAATTAAACAAAACTTTAATTATTTTAGTATCTTCTGCAGCACAAGTCGCTTTTGTTTTTCTCTAACACAAACAGAACTGCCTGAGCAGGATTCTGACTTTGAGCTGGAGTTTGTGAACCAATGTGTCACTTTTCACACTCATGCAATGTCACACGTCCCCCCTTTTATTAGGTGCCCTATACCATGTCTCCTTTAGTCCTTCTTGCCATTAAAGTCAAACAGTCCAGTGTGTGTGTGTGTGTGTGTGTGTGTGTGTGTGTGTGTGTGTGTATTATATGTGACTTTTTAAAAAAAAAAATCTGCTTTGAGACAAGATCTTACTCTGTAGCTTGGTTGGCCTCAAATTCTTGGTCCTCCTGCCTCTACTTTCTGAGTCCTGAAATCACATGTGTGTGCTGCCATGTCCTGCATGATTAATATATTTAAAAACAAGTGACTTTTAATGAGCTATTAAGAACTTTAGTATTTTTGAATTTTTTAGTTTGTTGTAGAGCTGCTTGGGTCATTATTGATTATTTCTGCAGCCATAATTTCCTGTTATTCTTTATGCAGTAGCATAGGTTCATGACTGGGACTCACTTTTTTTTTTGTTTGTTTGTTTGTTTTTTTTGAGACAAGTCTCTCTGTAGCCCCAACTGACCTGGAACTTGCTATGTAGGCCAGGTTGGCCTCTATCTCACAGAGATCTGCTTGCTTCCAGAGTGCTGGAATTAAAGGCATGTACCACCACACTAGGCTCCAGGATTCCCCTTCTTGTTTGCCTCTTTTCTTGGCCTGTGGAGAGGACACCTTCTTTTTCCTAGCTTTTTTTTTTTTTTTTTAAATACACTTAAGTAATATGGGTTCATTTTAGAAAATCATAATGTGAGAGTAAATGAAAATGTCTTTGTGTCTCTTTACCAGTAAGTAAACATTGTTATATATCATTCTTCACTTCAAAAAAATTCAGATTACAGACATAAGTCTCCTAGTTGGCTTCAGCTGTCAACTTGACATAGCCCAGAGTTGTCTGTGTTGGGAGACTGTCTGGATCAGATTGGCCTGGGGGCATATCTGTGGTGCATTTTCTTCATTGCTAATTGATCCAGGAGGGTCCAATCCACTGTGGTTAGTAGCATCCCTAGGCAGAGAGTCCTGGGCTGTATTAGAGAGTTAGCTGAGCAGAAGCTGGGGAGTGCATCAGTCAGCAACATTCCTCCATGGATTCTGCTTCAGTTTCTGCTTGAGCTCCTGCTCTGACTTTCCTCAGTGATGGATTATGACCTGGACGTGTAAGCCAAATAAATCTTTTCCTCCTCAAGTTGCTTTTGGTCAGAGTATTTTAATCACAGCAATAGAAAACAAACTAGAACAATAGGCATAAATGATAGTATAGACGTTATTTATTAAAAAAACTATGAACTCTATAGACATATTTAGAATACTTCTTAAAGGTATATCCAACTTTTCATGTCAATAAATGTACATATTACTTTTGTATTATTTCTTTATATAGTTGTATAACTTTTTCTCATCATTTTTGAGGGCCTCCCATGTAGTATAGGCTAATCCTGAACTCTCAATCTTTCTGCCTCAGTCTACCAAATACTGAGATTACAGGCATGCACCAACATACTCTGCTAGTTTTTTTTTTTTTTTTTTTTTTTTTTTTTTTTTTTTTTTTTTTTTTAAAAAAAAAAAAAAAAAAAAAAAAAAAGAGGACGATAAATCTTTCACTGTGATATATCAACAGAGATCCGCCTGCCTCTTTCTCCCAAGTGCTGGGACTAAAGGCGTGCACCACCACCTCCGGCTCTGCTAGTTTTTTTAAAAAACATATTTTATTTATTATTTTTATTTTATGTGTATGAGTGTATTGCCTGCACATATTTTAGTGTATCCATGTCATGCAGTACCCAAGGAGGTCAGAAGAGGGTATCAGATCCCCTGGAACTGGAGTTATGGATAGTCGTTAGCTGCCTTATGGGTGGTGGGATTCGAACCTGGGTCTTCTGCAAGAACAGCCCATGCTCTTAACCACTGAGCCATCTCTCCAATCCCACTCTGCTAGTTTTTATCCACTATATATTTCCCTCTTATAATCAAAGCTCTGGTCATTTGTTCAGTATCGTTGAACAAATTCTTTTCAAACATCCTTAATTATTTCTTTAAATGTATTTATAGAAATGAATTAAATTTTCTAAGTTATTTTAAAGTTTTAGTGAATTTTGACAAATTGTTCTCCAAAGAAGTTGATCCCATTAGCAGTGCCTGAAAGATCACATCTTTTCTACCTTAAAAGTTAAGCTCTTTTAGGGGCTGGAGAGATGGCTCAGTGGTTAAGAGCACTGACTGCTCTTGCAGAGGACCTGGGCTCAATTCCCAGCACCCACATGGTGGCTATGAACCATCCTTATTCCAGTTCCAGGGGAATCTGAAGCCCTCTTCTGACCTCTGCAGCATTGCACGACGTGGGTGCACTCACATACATGCAGGCAATACACTCATACACATAAAATAATAAATAATAAATAAGTTTTTTTTTTTAAAGTTTTTTTAGTTAGCAAGATGGCTCAGTGGGTAAAGGCACTTGCCTCCAAACCTGACAACCTGAGTTTGATCCTCAGGACCCACATGATTGAAGGAGGGAATTGACTATAAATTGTCTGCTGACCTCCGTGTGCCATCATATACATGCATGTGTATACACACACAACACACACACACACAAAATAAGTAAAAGTAATAAAAACCATTTTACAGTTAAGCCTTTTTCCTTTCCTTTTCCTTTAAGACCTCCAGATAATAGCTCAACATAGTTAATCCTCTGGAGCAACCTTGCTTTTAATAAAATCGCTCTGTATTAGAAAAGAGTTGGGAGAAGTCTTTTCAGAGACAAATGAGTGTCCTAACAGACTATAAAGAAAGTTTTAATGTGATGAGATACAATCATGTGTTCAGATTTTGGCTAGAGTATCTGAATTTGTCTGCCTAGTAGTATAGTAGAAACACTATAGTACAGACTTTCCCCATGGGAGGGGATGCTCCTGTCCAGGCTTGTGTAGCTACGTGGAAGTCAGCTCCACTGAAATTAAGAAACTCTGTAGATGAAATAAAAGAACCACTGAAGTGGAGGACTCACGTGAGCTGAAAGGATAGGATCAGCAGGTATAGTGTATGAGAGTCCAGGTGTGGTAGTACATTCCTGTAACACTAAGCACTTGGGAGTCAGAGGCAAAATCACCCCCAAATCATGGCCAGCCTGGGCTGCATAGTGAGTTCCAGGTCTGCTTGGGCTACAGAGTGAAACCCTGTCTCAAAAAAGCAAAACAAAGAATAAATAAAAATTTGGCTAGGGGATATAGCTCAGCTGATAGTGTGTTTGCCTAGCATGTACAAAGCCCTGGGTTTGATCCCCAGCACTGTATAAATTTGTCATAGTGGTGCATGCCTATAATACTAGCACTGGAGAGGTGGAGGATCAGAAGATTCTGTTAGACCAAGGACTAAGAAGTCAGAGAGTAATCTGAATGTTGAAGTCAACAAGAATGGTGGCAAGAGAGAAAACCGAGCCAGGCAGGGGTTATTAAGTCTTAGAAGAACATGGAAGCATGTCTAGAAGTTAGTGTGTAATAGCTACAGCAAAGTAGAGGGTGATACCAGCCTGTCCTGAGCTTCAAAGAAATCCTGTGTCTCACCATCTCCCCTTCACAGTCTTAATGTTCCTATAGTGCCAGATAATTTTACTTTTGAACTGCCGGTCTTTTCTCCTGTCTTTGCACTTTGCATGGAACTCTGCCATTCATAATCCTTTAACAGCACCCTTCCCATCCCACACATTCTTTTCTGTGGTTTCATTTTGATATATGTAGTGCTGATGTTGCAGTGAGCCCCTGTGGTCTCATTTGAGATTCACTTTTCTCCAATCCATGCTGCCTGAACAGAGAGAGCACAGTCTTGTGCTGTATAACTCCAAGGGTTTCTCATACTGTGGTAGATATACCATTCACTTCTGTATCTCCTCCACCAGTGAAAAATCCCTGAAGACAACATTGGTTTTGCTGCACTATATCCCTAGTACTAGTAATGGTGTCTAGCATGTACTAAGTGTTCTGTAGTATTTGTGTATAAATGAACCAGTTAAAAATAATGTTCTCAAGGAAACAGGTATAGAGAAGTTTTATAGCCTGAGGCACAGTTGTTCACGTGTGTGTGTGTGTGTGTGTGTGTGTGTGTGTGTGTGTGAACCAGCTACTTTGCATTTTTAAACCTTGTAGATGTTATGTTACTACTTTTGTAATAAAGTTCCAGTTCTTAAATCTGAGATATGTAATTCTGACCCTGAACCTAAAACTTATTAAACACTAAAGATAGCTTACTGAATATTGAGACTTCCATATTTTTTATTATTGGAGGAAGTGGGGCATGTGTAAAATCAAAGCCCCCAGTTGGCTTCATGTTTTGTAACCCTAAAAATATTTAGGAAGAAAGTTAATTTGGGAACAGGATGAGGTGTCCATTGGGAGAAATAGTAAATTAGAATACATGTTCTTCACTTACCTTCTTGGTGACCATCTTCGTTTCTGTAGCTTTTAGGTGGCTCTCCTTGACAGGTTTAGTTTTTATCCGTTTAAAAAATTCTCGGCCGGGTGTGGTGGTGCACGCCTTTAATTCCAGCACTTGGGAGGCAGAGGCAGGCAGATCTCTGTGAGTTCAAGGACAGCTGGGGGCTACAGGGAGACCCTGTCTCAACCCCCCCCCCAAAAAAAAATTCTCTTGCCGGGTGTGGTGGCACATGCCTTTAATCCCAGAACTTGGGAGACAGAGGTAGGCGGAACTTTGTGACTTTGAGGACAGCTTGGTCAATGTAGCAAGTTTCAAGCCAGCCAGGGTTAGACCAGTGAGACCCTGTCTCAAAAAAAGAAAACAAACTAATTCTCTTTCACTTTTAAGCTTTTGGGATATGTCATATATTTAGTCCTATTTCCAATTCTGTGCTGAAAACATGGGTAAATTGTTTAATCTTGTCTTTTTAAAAAATATTGATTCTTTGAGAATTTCTTACAGTGTGCTTTGATCATATTCAGACCCCTTCCCCCATCTCTTCCTCCAATTTGCCACCCCTCCTCCATGACTTCATGTGCTTCCTTCATATTTTTTTAAGGCTTATCAAGTCTTAATTTGTATCCTCAAATGCTCTTGAGTATGGGCCTGTCCCCCAAGCCTGGTCAGCTTACCTGGTGTCAAACCCTTAAAGAAAAGTAATTCTCCCTCTCAGCAGCTGTCAGTTGCCAATAGTTCCTCAGCTAGTTGGGGTTTCTTGCCCACCTCCCCCTCACCCCCCTGGGATTTTGTCTGGCTTACACTTACATAGGTCTTGTTGCATATTGTCACAATTGCTGTGTTTGTATGTGCAACAGCCCGGATGTCTGCAAAGTACTGTTCTTTGTAGTCATCCACCACATCTGGCTCTTACAATTTTTCTGTCACCTTTTATACAATAATCCCTGAGCCTTGGGAGGAGAGGGTTAAGGTATAGGTATCCCATTTAGGGCTGAGAACTCCACAGTCTCTTATTCTCTGCAAGTTGACCAGTTGTGAGTCTCCGAGTTAATCACCACCTACTGCAAGAAGCTTCTCTGATGAGAGTTGAGAGATGCATTAATCTATGGGTATAACAGTAAGTCATTAGAAGTCAGTTTAATACTATGTCTGTTTAGTAGTAGGTTCTTCCCTACAGCCTGTGACCTGTCTAGCCACAGGTTCTTGACTCTGATAACAGTGCCAGGTAGGAGTTCCTTCTTGTGTAGCAGACCTTCAGTCCTCGCAGAAAGTGATTGGTTACTCCCATAACATTCATGTTATTAACCAGTGGGCATATCTTACCAGGCCAGTTGTTGTTATAGTTCACAGGGTTCAGAGCTGGATAAGACTGATGATTACTTTTCTGGTAGCATACATAGCACCTTCCAGCTCTATGAAAGCTAGCCAATAGAGATCAACACCAGCTTGATTTCTCCTTGTTTGTTCAATAATTTATGTATATAGTATCTTCAGCAATGGGATTTTACCATCAAGTTCTGGCAGGGAACTAAGAGCAATGGCAATAGACAGTATTGTTTGAGGCTCTATGGAACCCCTCTGGTCCCCAAAGAGGGAGTCCGTTCCTGGCATTGTGTGTTTTATTTGTTAGCCTATAGTGTCTGATAGGGACATTGTCCCCTCATTACAGGATAATTCCAATTCAAGTCTTTTTACATTATATGTGTATATATTTTAAGAAGCTTCTATAGGCTTGTCTCTTTTTAAAATATTGTAGTTATTTTTCTTTTATGTGTATGAGTGTATTGTCTGCATATATTTAAGTTCACCTATGTCATGCAGTGTTCACAGAGGGCTTTGGATCCCTGGGAACTGGATTTATGGACAGTTGTTAGCCACCATGTGGGTGCTGGGAATCAAACCCAGGTCCTCTACAAGAGCAGTCAGTGCTCTTAACTGCTGACCCAACTCACCAGTTCCCAAAAGGCAGGCAAGGCCACATGGCAGAGGCCCTACAGTATGACTGCCGGCGGCTACACTCCTAAGTTTTTTGTTTTTTTTTTTTTTAAATATCTTATTTGTTATTTTTATTTTTGTGTATGAGTGTATTGCCTGCATGTGTGTTAAGTGCACCTGTGTTGTGCAATGCCCGTGGAGGTCAGAAGAAGGCTTTGGATTCCCCTGGAACTGGAGTTACAGAGTTATTATTAGCTGCCATGAGGGTGCTGGGAATCAAACCTAGATCCTCTGCAAGAGTGACCAGTGCTCTTTACCACTGAGCCATCTCTTCAGCCCGACTTGCCTCTTAATAAACCATTTTTAGTTATAATAAAGTAGGTGGGAAAGTTTTTTATCCAGTATTCAAATGAGATTGCTTAATTAAGATTATCAGCATCTTTTTTGTTTTCTTGGTTTAAGTGGGAATCCAAGAGTAGCTGTATTATAAATGTCAAAGACAGGAGAATTTGAGTTAAAATACTCATAGTAATGAATTGACTTGGAAATACAAACTAAGAGATAAAAAAGAAATACATAGACAAAGAAACTAAATTTACCATGGAAGATTCTTTTATGGATTTTGTAGTGACGTTGAGTCCATTTACTAGGAATTTGTCTTTTTTCCATGTAATAATTTTAGTTCCCAGATGATAAGAGTTAACTAAAATGTAACTCTAAAAGCTGGACTAATGCATTGTATTGGATTTCTAAGTGCTCAGTTTACTTTATAGCAATAACCTATTAAAAATATGAATTAGAAATTGTGCTGGTTAGCTTTAGTGTCAACTTGACACACCTGGGTCGAGGGAGCCTCAATTGGGGGATTGCCTCTATTGGACTGGCCTGTGGCCATGTCTGAGGGGCATCTTTTTGATGAGTGACGTGGGAAGGGCCCAGCCCGCTGTGGGTGGTGCCACCCCTGGGCAGGTGGGCCTGTGTTACATAATAAAGCAGACTGAGCTGGGGCCAGGGGAGCCAGCCAGTAAGCAGCATTCCTCCATGGCCTGTGCTCCAGCTCCTGCCTCCAGGTTCCTGCCCTGAGTTCCTACCTTGGGCTCCTGGATGAACTGTGACCCAGAATATGTAAGCTAAATAAACCCTTTCCTCCCCAAGTTGGTAGTGGTCAGAATATTTTGTCACAGCAGTGGAGAAACAAACAGAAATATATTTTGGTTTTTTTTTTAAAGAGGTACTGTTCAGTTCTTTTTATAAACAATGCAAGATCTTCAAAATCTGTGTATTAAATTTAAAAAGAAATAAATTAAAGAATATAAATATATCTTTATGGTGAGCAATATTGGATTTTAAAATTCAATATTCCAAAGTTCCTTTGGATTATATTGTAAAATTGTATAGTTAGATTTCTGAAAGAAAAGATCACTTGACTTGAATCTGTAAAGTCTCTGTATGTGGGTGTTTTTGTTTTGTTTTTTGTTTTTTTTTCTGAAAGCCTCTTTTGCCTTTCATTATAAAAGAGCCTGGTACTGCTTTATGTTTCAAAGCTGGAAAATTACAGAGTACAAACATTTGCCCGTATTCTTCCATTGGAGAAGGCAGAAATATGTCTTCAAAGTCGAGACCGACATTTCTGTATTCCTATCAGTTGGAATTGTAGTTCATACTCTAGTTTTTATTGATGTAACTACATATGTTCCACTTTCTACATAGTGTTAACTGAACTTTTAAATATCATCTTCATGTGGTTCTTTATTTTTTTTCAAATTTTCCAGTGCTCTGTTTCTTCCTAACCACTCTAGGGATGGGGAGGGGGGGTGCAGGGGAATCCATGCATTCTTGGTCATTGTATTTTCATTTTAATTCTGTTAAGTTGAAACAATATATTTGTACTGATTCTAATCCTAAAAATGAACTAAAACTATATGATGATGCATGCCTTTTATCCCAGCAGTACGGAGGCAGAGGCAGGTGGTTCTCTGTGAGATCGAGGACAGCCTAGTCCACATACTGAGTTCCAGGTGGGCTGGGGCTATGGGAGAGCCTATCAAAAAAATATATATACATGTATGTATGTGCATATATATGTAATATATAAATATATAAAAATTTTAGCATGTTTTTTATTAATAGACTTTGTGTTCAGTTCTTTATTTGCAGAATTAATCAAAGAGTACACAGAACTATATTTATCTGTACCTAATCTATGTACAATTTCACCTATTAGCATCTTGCATTACTATGGTATACTTAATCTTTTTAAAACTTATTTATTTATTTTAAATGTTTTATTTATTATTTTTATTTTATGTGCCTTGGCCCCTGGAACTAGAGTTAAGGATGGTTCGTAGCCACCAGGTGGGTGCTGGGAATCAAACCCAAGTCCTCTGCAAGAGCAGTCAGTGCTCTTAACCGCTGAGCCATCTCTCCAGCCCCAGTATACTTAATCTTATTAACTGTGTGCGTCCTGTAGTTTATTATTAAGGTTTACTTAGTGTTGCACATGATTTTTGACAAGTAGCAGATGTGTAGAGTTAAGGATGGTTCGTAGCCACCAGGTGGGTGCTGGGAATCAAACCCAAGTCCTCTGCAAGAGCAGTCAGTGCTCTTAACCGCTGAGCCATCTCTCCAGCCCCAGTATACTTAATCTTATTAACTGTGTGCGTCCTGTAGTTTATTATTAAGGTTTACTTAGTGTTGCACATGATTTTTGACAAGTAGCAGATGTGTGTTTAAAGTATTACAGTTCCCCCAGCACTTGGGAGGCAGAGGCAAGTGGATCTTTGTGAGTTCGAGGCCAGCCTGGTCTACATAGTGAGCTCCAGGACAGCTGGAGCTACAGGGAGACCCTGTCTCAAAAAGACAAAAAGTAAACAAACAAACAAACAAACAAATAATTACAGTTCCATACGAACTTCTTCACAGACCCATGAATCCTCTGCACTTCTGCTCCTTTTTCTCCCCCACCACTGATGAGTGTTTATTGTTTGGCTGCATTTAGGTTTAGGTTTTGTTGTTCTGGATTTGTGCTTTTCCTGTTTCTGTAATTTTGCCTCTACCAGAATGTCATACAGGTAGAATTATATTTGTAGCCTTTCCAGATTGGCTTCTGTAGTTTATAATGTATATTTAAGGTTCCTTTATCTCTTTTCATGGCTTATTGGCCAATATTGTTTTTTTATTATCAAATAGTAATATTTCACTCACACCACAGTTTATCCATTACCTACTAAAGGACATCATGAATGTTACCAGTTTTCTTTTTTTTTTCCGATTACAAATAGACTGCTAAAAACATTTGTGTGGAGACCTAAGTTTTTTAACTCAACTGGATCCATGCCTAGAGCAGACATTACTAGATCATATAGTTTAACTTTAGCCATGTTTAGCTTTGTAAGAAACTGGCAAATTGTCAGCATCCTGTGTTTTGTACTTGTGCGCTTTAAAAGTTAACCTAATCAGGGGGCTGGAGACATCGATGGCTTAGCAGTTAAGAGCACTGACTGCTCTTGCAGAGGACCCGGGTTCAATTCCCAGCACCCACATGGCAGCTATGAACCCTCCTTAATTCCAGTTCCAGAGGAATCCCAAGCCCTCATCTGACCTCTGCGGCATTGCACGTCACGGGTGCACTCACATACATGCAGGCAATACACTCATACACATTAAAAAATATAATAAAATAATAAATAAAATATTTTTTTAAAAAGTTAACCTAGTCAGAAGTTTTAAGGATATACTCTGTCAATAGTAGTTACCTTAGGAAGATAAGATTGGGAGAGAAGGGGGGCTGTCATATTACTTGATATATTATTTTAATTTTTTATAGCAAAATCTTATTTTGTAATAGTTTTTATGGCTTTTTCTCAAATACTATATTTAATTTATGGAAATAAAAATAACAGTGAATCAAGATAAGTGAAAAAGATACAATTCAGTATATTGGCAGTCTCATAACATTTCCTAGTTACAGGAGATTGTAGTATTTTATTCTTGTCTTTTCACCAAATTTGTGATCATCTAGCAAGCATTATAGTCTCTCAAAGAATCATTCCCTGACTCAGAGGAAGTACACTTAATCATGCCTTGAGATACCAGGCAAGACTTCTTGGAGAAGGTGATAACTGAAGTGAATCCTGAAGGACAGAGGATAGGTGGGAAGGGGTAGGAGAAGGTTCCAGAATGATGACAGTGTTTTAAAACTAGACAGAGCCAGTTGTTTCTGATGAATCTAATCAAACCAGAATTAGTTGCCCCAAACTCTGGAGCATATATCTTCAGGTTTGTTGGCACTGTTTGCTAATCTGTGATTGTGAAATATGCATTCATACTTTCTCTTGGTTGCCAGCGAATGGCACAGTGAAGTTCCTCTCACTGTGCCATCTGCTTTGCTTGGAAAACTGGAATAATGAATAATGAATGGCTTGAAGATAGGCTGTTGGAATTGTGTTAGCCATCAGTGTATGAGTGTATTGCCTGCATGTATGTAAGTGCACCCATGTTGTGCAGTGCCTGTGGAGGTCAGAAGAGGGCATTAGATTCCCTGGAACTGGAGTTAAAAACAGTTGTTATCCACCACCATGTGGGTGCTGGGACTCGAACCTGGGTCCTCTGCAAGAGTAGCCAGTACTTTTAGCTGCTAAGCCATCTCTCCTGCCCCCAATATACCTGTTACTTTCTTGTGCTAGCTTAAGTCTACACATTCTTCCCATTATGTGAACTTCTACTCTGGCTAGATGGTTTTCTGTTTTCTACAGAATTCTAGTGAAAAGTTTAAAATAATCCCTTAGGGAAATAGGAAAAGAAGAAAAGTCAGGAAATATACTGACATGTAGGCAGTGATACAAGTGATTGGGTTGCTACATTAAGATAAAAGAATTGAGTCTCATTACTTGATTTTATCCAGTCCCTTAAGAGAAATCTTATACATCCCAGAAGGCTGCTGGCTTTATTTAGTATTTTTTTCAGAATATTTAAAATAATATTTTTCCTTGGATCAAGTTCAACTTTTAAGATTCTTTAAGACTTTAAATGTGTAACAGTTCACAATATGTGACATTAAAAATCACCATAGGGTAAGGGAATCTGTCCCATGTGTTCCTTTGCTAATAAACTCTATTCTGATGGGGGGTAGAGGGGGATCACCATAGGGATCTGGAAATGTAGCTTGCTTAGCATACTCATGGTCCTGAGTTCCGTCCTTAGCATTCATAAATGAGTGAATGAATGAATAAAATCATCATAGAAACTGTTAATTTAATATGAAAGATAATTATTGTATTATTTTGTAGATTTTTCTATAGAAGTCATTACTGAAATCTGTTAAATATTATACAATTAAATTAAGTACCAGCTACATTTTAGAGAGGAAAAGAGCACTCATGTTCTGAAAAGAAACAGTGACATCATCAGTGTACAGTCTTTCAGTTCTGAATCCTAGTGGTCCTTGGACTGCCATTTGATTTTACTGAGTTGAATCTGTGGTTGAATTAATGGAATTAAATAACATGTGAAGGATCTTGCAAACATAAAGCAGTACAAGTACAATTGACTTTGTTGTTATGGAATTTGTCTTCTAAAACACAATTTCTAATCCACTGGACAAAAGTCTTAGGAGATCTATTGTCTGCTTATTCTGTAACCTCTTGTCATGTTTTCTGTACCTGAGACTCACTAGAATGTGAATTGAACACTGAACAGCCTCCATCTATACCTGCCTATCTTTCTACAGCCCAGGAGAGATTAGAATGCTGATAGGTCTTAAGACCGAGACCTGAAGTCACAGACCAAGATACAGTTACAGTTCTTTTTGTTCAAGGGCAGGAGTGAGACTTCTGGCTGATCTGTCCTATTTTTTTGTAAATGTGTTCATGGTTGGGGGAGGGGTAGCTATGGATGGGACACGTCAAATTAATGTTCTTAATTTACCACAGGAGATGAGTAAAATGTGAGCTTCTGATTACGAAATAGTTGTGACATCCACTGTCGAAGATACTGGTCATCTTCCTTTCTGTTTGTGCCCCCTTCTGTATCTCTACCATTCTTTTCTTTGCCATCTATGTCATTCTAAAACTATCTCTTCTAATGTTCTTTCCACAGCTTTCTTCTTTGATTCCTTTTTCTTTTGTTTTTTTTTTTTCATCTGGTAATGTGATTTAATTAATCTAGAAAATTACCAAAACCATTCTTTTCTGTTTTATTGTACAGTAGTTATTTTATGCCAAGTATGAAAATTAATATAAAAATGTTAATTATTAAATTTAGGTTTTGCACATGGAATACTACTGCCCACAATAAAAATTATTACTAGCATTAATGAAGAGAATATAATGTCTTCATGTTTTATGCTATTTAACAGTTTGTATAAACAGCTTTAAGCTTTAAATAGTGAAAAGCTGTATAGAATCAATAAGGATGGCTAGCACCTGTCATAGCACTAGTAAGGGCAGATAGAATATTACATGAACTATTTTAAAATAGCCACTGAAGATTATGTGTAGCATGTAGAAAGTAAATTATCCCCAAACCAATAAAAATTTGTACCTCCAAAGCTCTTGGTAGATATGTCCATAATATCCAAAGTTAATGAAAGCATAAATGTATGCTTTTTAAATCAACATGTAATGTGTTGAATATGGTTCTGACATTGAGAGCAGTGTGTCTTTTACCTATGATAATTTGTAAAATAGTCAGTGGTTTCTAAGGATTTGTGTGAAGGTAGTGCCAAGGCTTCAGGTAGATATAAAGCTAAGATATATTTATTCCTCTGTTTTGAATTGCAGAGTATTGAAATTGTAGATGCCCAACAGTAGTTGGTTAAATTATACATCCTGTTGATGGAAAACTAGGCAGCATTGAAAATGTTGAAGATCATCTTCTTCATTACACACATGCACACACAAACACACACAGTCACATATATCCATATGTAGGAAGGAGGAAGCATGTGAAAAGTTGTTTTTCTCCAGGTACTTAGTTACAAATCATTTAGATTTTTTAAATTTTTACTTATTGATCTGTGATCATGATTATAGTATAAAATAAAACACAGGATGTTTTTGGTTTTGTGTGAAACCAAAACACAGTGAATGTGTTGAAAAATTTTAAATATGTTTATTCATTGAAATGCTTGTCATGATGTCCTGCTCAGAACCCTGGTCTCAAACTCCTGAGCTCAAGCAATCTGTGGCTGCCTCTCACGCAGCTTGGGCCTCAGGCTTGTGTATCCACTCCTGCCTTATTGGTTCATTGTTTCATTGGTTCATTGTTTTAACTGGCACATAATAATTTTACGTATTTATGAGGGAAGGGGGTGTGCTGACACATGTATACATTGTGCTTGCACAAGTCAGGTTAAGTCCATCCCTGAAGCATTTGTTATTTCTTTGTGAAAACAAAATGTAGCCTTCTAAGGGCTGGAGAGATAGCTCAGCAATTAAAAGCAGGGGCTCCTCTTGTAGAGGAATTGGGTTCAATCCTAGCACTTACGTGACAACTAACAACCATTTGTAACTCCAGTTCCAGGGGATCTGACACACTCTCCTGACCTCCCAGGGCATTTCATGACATGGGTGCACTTAGATATATACAGACAATACACTCATACACATAAAGTAAAAATAATAAATAAAATATATTTTTTTACAACATAGAATAAGTAGATTTAATAAATGTTTATAGCATATTTCTTCAATCCTAGCACTTACGTGACAACTAACAACCATTTGTAACTCCAGTTCCAGGGGATCTGACACACTCTCCTGACCTCCCAGGGCATTTCATGACATGGGTGCACTTAGATATATACAGACAATACACTCATACACATAAAGTAAAAATAATAAATAAAATATATTTTTTTACAACATAGAATAAGTAGATTTAATAAATGTTTATAGCATATTTCATCCAACAGCTGTGGAATATACATTCTTTTCAGCAGTCCAGGTAACTTTTTCTAAAATAAATCACATTTTTTTAAATTCTTATTCTTTTATGAAGTTAGTTAAAAATTAATGAACAAGAAATTAAAGAGACTGCGCTGCAATTAAGTTAGAATATTCTAACTGAAAAACAATTACTGTGAAACTATTTACATTCTCATAGAATTATAAACATTTCTCAAGGAATACTTTACAGCACAACTTTTTTTTTCATACAGAAGAATTCATTCCAAGGCAATTGACATTG
>NW_008335287.1:1280979-1281952 GCF_000622305.1 Nannospalax galili
TGACTCACATGGGATTCTAGAGGTTTAAACTGGGGGGGGGGGCGGTGAGGGGTGAGGGTAGGGGTGATTTGAATTAGCCCTTTAAGCCCCATTCTAGGATGTTCTGTAGAGAATCATAGTAGGCAGTGCTGGCTTTGAGATAGATATTATCTCATTTGTGCATCCAGGAGACTCAGAAAAGTTCAGTGAATTACCCAAGGTCACACAGCTATGTCACAGAATAAACGTTCTCATTCCAAAGGGAGGAACAGGAGAACATCAGGAAGGATTGGAACAAATCAAGACCCAAACCCAGGAAGGCAATTACTAGTTCCTGATGATCTGTGCCTGGCATCTGGGGTGCACAGTGTCCTGGGCTTAGGCAGCCCTGCCCCTATGGCCTCAGTGACTGAAGCCCACATGGCCTCTGAGCTGGCTCTTCTGTGGCTTTCCTTGATATATTATGGTCCATATTTTTGGCACTTCTAACTTCCTGTGATATCCACACCAACATTCTGTCATCAGCTCCAGGGGTAGTAGATTCCTTTGGGACCATGGCTTACTGTGGCCTCAGAGTCCCTGATCAGCTGATCATAGTGAACGACTTCCTAGGTGGCCTTGTGCCAGCCCCTGTGCCAAAGGCTCTCCACTCTCAAAGGAAAGACTTTTAAATAAAGCATACAGCCATGGGGATAAAGAGAAAGAAGGAGCTCAAGAGAGGGGATACCATAGGAGACAGGTGCTATCAAGGGTGAAATGGGGAAAATGGGGATACTTTAACTGGGGAGGGAAGAGGGAGAGCTAGGCAGGAAGAGAGGAGAGATAAATAATGCCTAGCTGGTGTAAGAAAATAAAACAGGGAAATGCATTAGTTCTTTTTAATTTAATAAATAATAATAACAATAAAAAGCATACAGCTTTGAGGCCACATTGGGGGGGTTTGGTCAATTCTCTAGGTGCCCTCAAGGTATTTTTCCTATTGTCCCAATATAAT
>NW_008335287.1:1282953-1283699 GCF_000622305.1 Nannospalax galili
TAAATGTAGCCTTTTATCTCTTTAAAATGTATAATACATAATTATCTGTAGTCACTTTATTGTACACTAGAGCACCAGAATTTATTTCTCCTTTCTAGCTATAGCTTTTCTTTCCTTTTGCCGAGAAAATTAACCTACATATAAACAAAAAATACTTTGTGTCTATACCATTTTTAAAAAATATTTATTATTTTGTGTGAACAAGCATATTACCTGCATGTGTGTAAGTGCACCCATGTCTTGCAGTGCCCACAGAGGTCAGAAGAGGGCGTTGGATTCCCCTGGAACTGAAGTTATAGATGGTTGTTAGCCATTATGTGGGTGCTGGGAATTGAACCCAGCTCCTCTGCAAGAGCAGCCAGTGCTCTTAACCACCGAGCCATCTCTCCAGCCCCATGTCTATATCTTTGTTTAATGGGAAAATGAATATGTTCATTTTACTAGAAATAGAGATTTAGAGTTTTGTTGATAAGCAATTGATTAGCATAGTAGTTGGTAATGTTTATGTAATTAAAAAACTTAAAAATTTTTTGTTTTCATTTTTAGGCCAGAAATGTACATACAGGAGAATTAGCTGCAGTAAAAATCATCAAATTGGAGCCTGGTATGTAGTGTGTGTGTGCGCGCGCACGCACGTGTGTGTGTGTGTGTGTGTGTGTGTGTGTGTGTGTGTGGAAACCCAATATGTATTAATACATTTTTAACAGTTTTATGATATACTTGTATATATAAAAAAATTGTGTATA
>NW_008335287.1:1283793-1285069 GCF_000622305.1 Nannospalax galili
TCTTTCCTTTTTCCTTCCCACAGAAGTCTATGTGTTTTTTCAGGTCAATAGAATAGCTCCAGGGTGAGAGATAGTCAAAGGCATGTTTTTTGTGACAATTTTGTTAAATAAAATTTGAAATTTGTATGTTGAAAACTTTGAAGCTTCATTGACTGACAGTGTCAAAGTAATTTTCACCTGTAATTATGCTGAACATTTTAGCATCAATTTAAGCTGTTATAAAATTTTAATTAGGAATCACACAGAAGGCCCTAATTAAACTCTGTGGGACACTAAACAAAACCCAAACTAGTAAATGGGAGAAAGATTTGTGGAGAGGAAGTGAGCTGGTAAGGGTGGGAGAAAAATGGGAGAGGTTGGGAAGCGGGACCAGAATGCATAGATTACATGCATGAAGTTATGAAAGAACACATTTACTAATAAAAATAAATTTAAAAAATTATTTGGGAAAGTAATCAGTGACTTTTAAAGGAATAATCAGTTAATATACAAATCGTGAAATTTTGTACAAAGCTACTCCCTGGCTGGTTGATTTGATGATTCAGATCTTAGCTTAATGCTTATTTATCAACACATCCGTGTTTTTGAAGAGTATTCTAGGACATGCTGGCAAGTTTGTTTTGAAAACGGAACTATATCAAGCCTGAAACAGTTTGATTCTTTTAAGTTTCTAATGAGAGGAGGGGGAGTTTCTAACCAGGGCCATGAATATTTGGTGGGCTGTTTTCGTCTGCTGCTTTACAAATTGAGCCATGTTCAATAATGTGATTACAATTACAAGAGTTTAATTTGAGCCATTTTTGTATTTCAAATACAATTTTGGATCTTTGTATGTGTCATTTCAATAGAGAGGTGATACTGTGAAGTAGCCAATATTGGAACACTTCCAAATCAAGTTTTTATGATATTTCAGGATTATTTTACTAAGTTCCATATACCAAGTATAGAGTGATCGCCACAATGTCACTAACATAAATGGATGGGAGTATGAAAGAACTCTATAAGGCTTCTGTGTCCCCAGGGGACCTCAGAGCAAGCTGGCTAGCTAGACTAGCTGAATCCATAAGCTTCAAGTGAGAGACCTTGCCTCAACACATAAGGTAGAAAGAGATAAAAAAAAAAAAAAAAAAAAAAAAAACTCACTTACATACAGATGCCAGAAAAGGGTAGAGTTACATGTGGCTGCAAGTCACCTATACTTGGAACCAAACCTGGATCTTCTGCAAGAATAGCAAGTACTTTTAACCACTGAGTCATCTCTCCAACTCACTATCTC
>NW_008335287.1:1285397-1287694 GCF_000622305.1 Nannospalax galili
CTGTCAGCCTGTAACCTAGATATGCACATGTACGTGTGCCCACCCACATACATTCATGTGTTCAAACACATGCAAACACACCATTCCACCACACACATACACATACCAAAGAAAAAGAGAAAAATGTATTATGTATATAATGTTTTTGTTTAACAGTGATTAAATGTGGAACCATAAATTAAGACCCTTTGAAAACCTGGAATTGTCACTCCCTTGTTTGTATGCACATGTACGTGTGCCCACCCACATACATTCATGTGTTCAAACACATGCAAACACACCATTCCACCACACACATACACATACCAAAGAAAAAGAGAAAAATGTATTATGTATATAATGTTTTTGTTTAACAGTGATTAAATGTGGAACCATAAATTAAGACCCTTTGAAAACCTGGAATTGTCACTCCCTTGTTTGTAAAGCTATTGATTTCATACTAGAGATCACTCATAAAGACTGAGTAATATTTAAACTCTTTCCTCTAGATAGAAATTCAGTAAGAATTGATGATATGATCTTAGTGTTTTACCCTTTTGTTTGTGTATAAGTGTATGTATAATGAATGTGTCTGTGCACTTTGATGTGCGTGAGTGTGGGCACATGTGTGTAGTGGTCAGGACAACCTTGGGTGTCTGTCCTCTCACCTTCCACTTTATTTGAGACAGGGTCTCTGTTGTTTGCCCATGAGTACACCAGAGCTGACCCTGAGCCTCTGGGGAGTCTCCTGTCTCCACCTCCCATCTCACCAGCACTGAGATGAGACACACATGCTAGCACACCCAGCTTTCCATGGGTTCTGAAACTTTGAACTCAGGTCCTTGTGCTTGTGTAGCAAGCACTTTACCCAGTGAGCCATCTGCCCAGCCTGTACTTTACCATTTTTATATTCTGTTGATTGCTCATCTTTTACTCTGCCCAACTCCTGCCCTGCCCATCATGTCAGGTTACTTTCTTTATCATTGATTTTTCGATGTCTGCACTTTGAGCAGAAGGACTCTTCACAGTCTCTCAGCTTCCTTCTGTTTGTCCTCTATCTTTGAACTCTGGTATTTTTCTTGTCTGAATAGAATGATAGGGTTTTTTTGTATTTATTTTGTCAGTCTTTCTCTGTTCTCGTGTCCCCACTTATTAGATAATTATACATTTAAAAAATTTTCTAAAATTGGGCTGGAAAGATGGCTCAGTGATTAATACAAGACATTGCAGAGGGCCTGAGTTCGATTCCCAGCACCCACGTGGTGGCTAACAGCCACCTGTAAATCCAGTCCCAGGAGATCTAATGCCTTCTTCTGACCTCCGCAGGCATTGCACGATGTGGGTGCACTTACACACATGCAGGCAAAACATTCATACACATGAAAAATAAAAATAAAATAAAATATTTTTAAAATATTTTATTTATTATTTTTATGTGTATGTGTGTATTGCCTGTCTACATGCAGGTAGGTGCACCTGTGTTGTGCAATGCCTGTAGAGGTCAGAAGAGGGCATTGGATCCCCTGGAGCTGGAGTTATGGATGGTTATTAGCCACCATGTTGGTGCTGGGAACTGAACCCAGGCCCTCTGCAAGAGCAGTCAGTGCTCTTAACCACTGAACTCTCTCTCCAGACCCAAATACCACATTTTAAAAGCATATAAGAAATAAATTCCTTTTGATAAGTCATAATCCACTTACTGCAAATTTCACAATGCTACTGAAAGAAATCAGTAGACAATGCCTTTATGCTTTGACAATCTCAGTGAAATAGCAGCACCTTTAGGAACATCCTCTCCTTTTCTTTTCCTGTCTCATTACTGGTAGAAATGACGCCAAAAAGTGTCTCCTTTTTCAGTATGACAAAAGTTGCCACCATTGCTCTGGAATTTGAATATAGTGACTCCAAGGAGTCTGGGGGCTTCCATTTTCTACCTCCAATAGGCTTCGCTTTTTCTTTCCAGAGGAGCAGTCCAAAAGCCTCAAAGGGAAGAGAGACAGAGCAGGAGTTCATCCGGTGCCAGAGAATGGCATTTCCTTGGAGGTTTAGAAGATCAATTCTTCTCAGAGAACCTCCTGACATTCCTGCCTGAAGTCATATCTAAGCACAACAAAATGAAATCATACGATAAGATATTTGAGCTAAAACTTTAGATCTGTGTGAAAAAAGAAAAAAAAAAAACTATCATTAACGTTAGAAAGATGACCTAAATCAGAGTCCAGCAAACTATGACCCATGGGCCAAATCCAGGTCTTGCTAGTTTTTGCTACTAAGATTTGACTAAACTAGCTATTCCTATTCCTTTGCCTTGAGCAAGT
>NW_008335287.1:1288302-1293692 GCF_000622305.1 Nannospalax galili
TCTAAATCAACAACCTAGACAACTTTTTTGAAGGACTTAAGACTCAGAATTTCAAATCAAAATTTAAAGGCCCTAAAGCAGTCCTAACAACTTTGAAAAAGAAAAAAAAATTATAAGATTAGCATTACTGTAGTATTTACAAAGGCTATTGTAATTGGAAAATTTGAGACTAGCATTGAGACATATTAATGAAGCAAAATATAAAGTACACAGACACACACACATCTACGGAAAACAGATTTCAAAAACAGTGTGTAGCAGTGATTCTGAAAAGACAGTCTTTCCAACGAACAGTTCTAAAGGACACCATTTTATTTAAAAGGAGAAATGAGAGGGGCTGAAGAAATGTTAAGAGCACTTGCTGCTTCCTCTCCCAAAGGATCCACTTTGGTTCCTAGCATCCACACAGGAGTTAACAACCACCTACAACTCCTGTTCTAATTCTGGAGTCTAGGGAACTCAGGTACACACATGGTGCACACGTATGCAAGCACACATACATATACATAAAAATTAAAAATAAGTGAGTGCGAGCACGGTGGCACAATCTATGATCTCAGAAGAGGCAGAGGACGAAGATCTTTGTGAGTTCAAGGCCAGCCTGGTCTACATAGCAATTTCCAGGCCAGCCAAGGTTATATAATGAGACCCTGTCTCAAAAAGAAAAATAAAAGAAAAAGTAAGTGACAACAGATCTATGCTGCTTAACACTATTTATAAATGTCAACTCAGAATTATTGACTAAAGATAAAAAGTGAAACTATAAATTTAGGAGAAAGAAAAATTGGAGTAGCCAAAATTTTTGCAAAAGAATGATTTTATTAAAATATTTTATTTATTGTTATTTTTTATGTGTATGTGTGTATTGCCTGCATGTAGGTAAGTGCACCTGTGTCGCACAGTGCCCGCAGAGGTCAGAAGAGGCTGTCACATCCCCTGGAACTGGAGTTACAGACAGTTGTTAGCTGCCATGTGGGTGCTGGGATTTGAACCCAGGTCTTCTGCAAGAACAGCCAGTGTTCTTAACCGCTGAGCCATCTCTACAGCCCCATAAAGTATTTTTTAAAATATTAACTGAAATTTCCCTTAGTTGTCTTCCAAAATTGAAATACTTTATTGTGAACACTTTTGTTCTGAGGAGTGAGTTAGTTTTAGGTCTGTTCTTTTTCAGATGGCTGAACAGTTTTCCCAAATTATTCATTCAAATCCTTTCTCTTATTGACAGGTTTGGAAGGCCTGAGTTGTCATAGCTAAATTTCTATGTAAGCATGGGTTTTGTGTCCTGGAAAAATGACTTTCCCTCCTGTTCCAAGACCAGTGTGATCCTGGTTTGATAGCTATAACTTTTCATTACATATTAAAACCCTCATTACTTTTATTTCTCAGATGTTTCCTATATTTTCTAATTTTTTGCAGTAGAGCATTAAATCTTTTTGTTTGTTTTATTCTGGAGACAAGAGTTTCACTGTTTGTCAAGGTGGCCTTAAACACCTCGGCTGAAGCAATCCTCTGCCTCAGCTTCCTAATAACTGCACTGCAACTGCGTGCCGCTTACTGTGCCTTATTGTAGAGTGGGACCTTTGAAATCTCTTACACAGTTTCATCTCTGGCAGTCTTACAGAATTAATGTTATTTCTGACCAAAGTGTTGGTCATCCTGTACTATGGTAGTTCTGCCCATTTCTCTCTCTGTGACATTTTTTTTTTTCTTAATGTATTTCTTGTTTTGTCAGTTGGCTTATAAAACTTCATGATTACATCTTCATTTATTAACATCTCTTTGCTGGTTTTTTAGTATATGCAATCTTGATTTTTAGAGGATGGAGGCATAGAAGAGAGAAGTGGGACCTGAATTCCCCTGGCAGAGACAGAGTGGAGAAACAAATGACTAGTGCAGTGCTGGGTTCCTGGAGCCTTGAATCCTTCATCCTCAAGTGGTCACTCTTAGTGCTCCTGATGCTTTCTCTGCCCTGAATGTAACTTTGGCAATCAGTGATATCACCAACCCCCTTTTAGGTTCTTTTCTTTTTGTGGCCTAAACGAGTGAGTCAGTCTGCTGTACCTGGCCATTTTGTATTTTAATACTTCTTAAGTCATTTTTTTAGGCACTTAACAAATTATGCTTGTTTATTTTAATAACATAATCAGTCCTTTTCCCCTTAAATAGATTAGTCTATCATGTTATTATTAGAGAGATGTTTGATTTTACTTCTGGTAAGAGTTTGGGGGTCGGGTTTTGTGTTTTCTTGTTTTGTTCTTAATCTTTCTGTGAAGTTTTTGTTTTGTTTTGTTTTGTTTTTGATATGGCTGAGGATTTCTTTTATTTTGGCTGCTGATAATTTGGAGCTACACAGTCTAGTTTTGTCAGAGGAGGGCTTATAAGGCTTTGGAATAATGTACTTGAATTTGTGCAGCTTTATTAAGAAACCAAACAGACATCTCTTGACTTCTTACATTTAAAAGATGTTGAAAGTTGCATAGTTATGCTTGTCCTGCCTCTTCTCGCCTAATTCGAAGCCATTTGTTTGTTTTGGAATTTCAGCCACAGACCTTTCTGATATTACTGGGATATAGATATATATTAGTCTACATTAAAAATTACAATTTTGTAATCTACTTATAAATGTAATAAGCAAATACTCAGATTTAGTTTTATATTTAAGTTGATTCACTGCCCTCTATTGGGATTTTCATACCATACTTTTGTCATTCTTACCTTTTCTTCTTTGTGTATGAGTATTTTGTCTGCATAAATATAAAATACGTGTGTGTAATGCCCATGAAGACCAGTAGGGGGTGGCATTAGAGTCTCCTGGAACTGGAATTATAGGCAGTTGTGAGCTGCCATATGGGTGCTGGGAACTAAACCTGGGTCCTCTGCAAGAGCAGCAAGTACCCTTAACCACTGAACCAACTCTTCAGCCCCATTCTGACTTAATTTATGTCATTAAGTAGAATTTCCTGTCAGTATTAGGAACGATGTAATTTACACCTATAAATTGATTATTCTTCCAAACCTGTTTATTCTTCTTTTACTCTTCCTAAAGATTAATTTTGATTTCTCTATTTTTACTCCAGGTCAGTCAGCAAATTCAGCTCTACTTTCAAAACATATCCTGTGTCTGTCTGTCTCTCTCTCTCTCTCTCTCTCTCTCTCTCTCTCTCTTTATACTTTGATCATAGGTGTCTTCTTCTTAACCCCCACCTGATGCTTCCATATCCACTTAGATTCATAATCAGACTACTAGCCCCGCTCATAAAATCCTTCATCATCTGCTCTGCCATGTCTCTGAACTAGTCACTATGTTTGTCCCTTCACTCCTCTGCCTCCATTTTCTTTATATTTAAACAGTACAGGTTAAGCTAGGTCTTCCCTTCTACCAGAAGTACTGCTTATGTTTTGGTTTGGTTTGTTTTTTTGTTCAGAAGAGTCCTTGCATTCAGACCTCAGCTTAAATGTTACGTCTGTAGAAACCAATTTAACTCCACACCCTTATAGGTTTGCATCTTTGCATAATGCAAGACCGCACTGATACTTTTCCTGTGTGTTTATTTGTCTGCCTGTCCTACAGAATATGATCTGTGAGTGACCTATGACCTTCGCTGTATTTCTGTACCTGGGACAGTATAGCCATATACTGGACACTGTACTCTTCTTAGAAAAGAACATATGTTTCTGTTTTCTTAGAATAAGGATAGTCATTTGACTCCACAGATGATAGTTGTATCTCTCAGTCTCCTATCAGTAACTGCAGACATTTTCTCCCTTTAGAGATGACATTGCTTCTGCTTTAGTGAAAGTTGGTAGTTCTTGTCTTTGAGATTAATTACTTGAGAGGAGTACATCTTGATATTGAGAATTCCTTGTGGATTTTTTTTCTCCTGAAATATGGTGAAGGTTCTTCCTCCCCCCGTGCCCAATTTTCTTTCTTTCTCTATTTCACAAAACTTTTATCATTCTTAGATTATTTTAAATTTCATTGCTTTAAGAATGCCAATTGTGTGCTAGAAAGATAGCTCAGAGGTTAAGAGCACATAGTGCTCTCACAGAGGACCCAAGTATGGTTCCCAGCACCCACATCACTTGGCTTGAGGCTCATAACCACCTATGACTCCAGCTTCATGGGATCTGATGCCCTCTTCTGGCCGTTGGGCACCTGTACTCAGGTACATACTTAAACTCAGACATACACACAGACACACACACACACAAATTCAAAAATAAATAAATCTATCTTTTTAAAATGTCATTTATTCACTTTACTCAGCCCAAGTTTTATATTACTTGTTTTCTCTCCAGTCATGTTTATCCTTAGGTATCTTTCTCTGTACATGTATATGTTTTAAGTTTATCTTAAAACTAACTTAAAATCAGTAGCTTATTTGTCTCTGTTACCCTACTTGTTTCTGATTGGTTCTGTATAAGCTTTTACACTGAAATTTTTATTACTTTTATTTCATTTTTTTTTTACCTTAAAATACCCATGTTCTTCTTTTCCCCTTTCATTTCCATGAAATGTCAAAGCCTATTGTCTAAAAATTTCACTCAGTTTTCTTTATGTCTGTTGCATCCTATAGCTTGGGGTTTTTGTTTGTTTGGGGGCTTGGGGAATTCATATAAAAATATTTGAGCAGGATTAATTTTTTTCTTCAGTATTGTCAGCAAAGCCAAAGTAAATAGTGATTCCCATGGGTTTTTTTTTTTGCATTTTTTTAAATTTAATAACCACATACTTAAAAGAAGCATTTCATTACAACCGTATTGACATATTCAATAAAGATTTTCTGAGCTACGATGCATCTTTTTTCAAAATTGGCTGTAATTTTTAGGTTTACAGTTGAATTATTACAGTTATACAATATTTTACTCAGTATAAACCCTACAAGACATAAAATTAAATGAGGTTTTAACCTTTAAAAAAGATCTCCATTTCATTATTAAAATACAGAGTTTATTAAAATACACAGTTTCATACAGAAAAAATTAATTTCCAATGCAATTGACTTTAAGATGTTTGTACATACGTTTCTAATCTCTATATATCTGATTATTACTAGTGACAGTCGGTTACTTTCTGAGTGCTTTGGATATAAAGTCATCAGGTAGATTTCAATGGTAATGTTTTTCACATCTATTAATTACTAAGGAGCAAGTTTTTATGCTTTGAAGAATTTAAATTTTTTTTAAATTTAATAACCAAGTGATTAGAAGAAGCATTTCATTACAGCTTTAACATATTCAGTAACACACTGCAGAGCAAGAATACATCTCTTTCAAAAGTGGTTGCAAATTTCAGAGTCATGGTTGAATTAATACAGTTATACAATATTGAACTCAGTATAAACCCTATAAGATATAAAATTGAATGAGATTTTAACCTTTAAAACAGA
>NW_008335287.1:1294576-1296523 GCF_000622305.1 Nannospalax galili
CTGACCAAATTATTATAGGCCTCAAAGTATGTCTGTTAAACATCCAAGAAGGTTAGTTCCACCAGTCTGGTACTTTTAATTACTGTGTGTCCTGTAGATAAGTCTTGGGCAAAGACCAACTGTTCTCAGATAAACCTTACCTAGACATATATTTCTTGATCTGCTATGTATAATTTGTCAGTAGGTTATAGGAGTTATATGGTTCCCTCTGGTTTTCCAAACTAGGCATTGTTTATCGCCTGTATTGTATAACCCCTCCATCATCGTTTTCCCTCTTAAGGTGCCCCCATTTCCCCCCTTTCTCCCTTACTAATACCTTTCTCCTATGGTCCTACCTCTCTTGAGCTCCTTCTTTCCCTTTATCCCCTAGGTTCCTTGTATACCCTTCCCTCCCCCCTTCCTTGAACTAACCAAATTTTTACCCATATCTCCCTTGTTAAGGCCATTTCCTACTGTTCTTCTCTTTCAGGTTATTTCTTTTCCTTTACCTCCCTGTTTCCTTTCCATTATCCTGGTTCCTGTAGTTAGGTCTGGTTGCATACTTATTTATCGGAGTCTGGTTCTAGGATCCACATATGAGGGAGAAAATAACATCGATTTTTTTTCTGAGTCTGTGTTACTTCACTTATTATAACAGTTTCTATTTCCATCCATTTACCTGCAAATTTCATGATTTCATTTTTGTTCACTGTTAAACTCCACTGTACAAATTCAGCACATTTTCATTATCTATTCATCATTCGAGGAACATTTAGGTTGTTTACATTTCTTAGCTATTGTGAAAAGAGCAGCAACAAGCATGGTTGAGCAAGTATCTCTGTAGTAGCATGTTGGTCTCATGGATCATATGGCAGATTTATTTTCAGTTTTTAAGAGTCCTCCACACCAATTTCCCCAGTGGTTGCACCAGTTTACAATCTTACCAGCAGTGCATGAGGTTTCCTCTTTCCTTGCATCCTTACCAGCATTTGGTGTCATTTGTTCTACTGATCTTAGCCATTTTGACTGGGGTTAGATGAAACCTTGAGGTAGTTTTGATTTGAAATGGTTTTAATTTGCATTTCCCAAATTATTAGTGATGTTGAACATCTTTTAAGATGTTTCATAGCCATCTTTACTTCTTCTTTTAAGAACTCTCTGTTCAGCTCCTTAGCCCACCTTTTTATTTGTTTGCTTCTTGTCTTGATTTTCTCCCATTCTGTGGGTTTTCTGATCGCTTCCCTCGTTGCCTCCTTTGATGTACAGAAGCTTTGTAGTTTAATGAGGTCCCATTTGCTATTTCTTGCCCTTGTTTCCTGAGCAATTGATGTCCGGTTTAGAAAATCCTTTCCTACACCTATATCTTGTAGGTTTTTCCCAATGTTTTCTTCTAACAGTTTCAAAGTTTTAGGCTTTACCTTAAGGTCTTTGATCCATTTGGAATTGACTTTTGTGCTGGGTGAAAGATAGGGGTTTAGTTTCATTCTTCTACAGGTGGAGATCCAGTTTTGCCAGCACCATGCTGTCAAGTTGAAGATGCTGTCTTTCCTCCATTGTGTGTTCTTGGCACCTTTGTCAAATATCAGGTGGCTGAAATTGCGTGTACTCAGGTTTGGATGTTCAGTGATGTTCCATTGATCTATGTGTCTATTTTTGTGCCAGTACCATGTTGTTTTTAATGACAATAGCTCTGTAATACAGTTTAAAATCTGCTATGTAATCCCCCCTGGCATTGCTCTTAATGCTCAGGGTTGTTTTGGCTATCCGAGGTCTTTTTAGCTTCCATATGAATCTTACGATGGTTTTTTCCAATTCTGTGAAAAATGTCATGGGTATTTTGATTGGCATTGCATTGAATCTATACATGACTGCGTAGGATGGTCATTTTCACAATATTAATTTTTCCAATGCTAGAGAATGGGAGGTCTTTCCGTCTTCTGATGTCTTCCTCAATCTCTTTCTTTAATG
>NW_008335287.1:1297337-1297727 GCF_000622305.1 Nannospalax galili
ATCTTGTTGAGAATTTTTGCATCTATGTTCATTAAGGATATGGGTCTTTAGTTTCTTTTTTGGTTGTACCTTTACCTGGCTTTGGTATTAGAGTGATGTTGGCTTCACAGAAGGAATTTGGAAGTTCT
This sequence comes from Nannospalax galili, assembly GCF_000622305.1. Classification (NCBI taxonomy): domain Eukaryota; kingdom Metazoa; phylum Chordata; class Mammalia; order Rodentia; family Spalacidae; genus Nannospalax; species Nannospalax galili. The sequence goes on from NW_008335287.1 coordinate 1,297,466, forward strand.
CCTTCCATTTCTATTTTTTTAAATAAATTAAGTAGTATTCTATACAAATCTTCTTTAAATGTCTGATAGAATTCTGCTGTAAATCCATCTTGTCCTGGACCTTTTTAGTCGGGAGGTTTTGTATTACTGTCTCAATTTCTTTTTGTGTTATAGGTCTGTTACGCTGTTAATCTCTTCTTGGTTTAGTTGTGGTGGTTCCCATGCCTTTAGATAACCATCCATTTCTTTTGTTTTCAAATTTAGTAGCATATAGGTTTTTAAA
>NW_008335287.1:1298018-1316191 GCF_000622305.1 Nannospalax galili
TGTGTTGTATTGTCCTTTTCATTTAGTTCCAGGAATACTTTTCTTTCTTAATTTCTTTTTTGACCCATTCATCGCTCAGGAGTGTGTTGCCTAATCTCCTTGTGTTCATGTGGTGATTAGGGCTTCTTCTGGTGTTGATTGTAAGCTTTATTGCATTGTGGTCTGATAGAATGCATAGAATTATTTCAATCTTTTTGTATTTGTTGAGGTTTGTTTTGTGACCCAGTATATGGTTGATTTTGGAGAAGGTTCCATGGGGTGCTGTGTAGAAAGTATGTCCTTTGGTGCTTGGGTGGAATACTCCGTAGATTGCTGTTAAGTCCTTTTGATATATGGTATTGTTTAATTAAGATGTCTCTGTTAACTCTCTGCCCTATTGACCTATCTAATGGAGACAGTGGGGTATTGAAGTCCCTACTATTAATGAGTTGGGATTAATCTGGGTCTTAAAGTCCTGTAGTATTGCTTTTATGAAGTTGGGTGCACCAGTGTTTGGTGAATATATGTTCATGATTGTAATATCTTTTTGATTTATTGTTCCTTTGATCAGAATGAAATTGCCCTCTTTATATCTTCTGATTAGATTTTGTTTAAAGTCTATTTTGTCAGATATTAGAACTGCTACTCCTGCTTTTTTCTTAGTACCATTTGCTTGGTATATTTTTTTCCATCCTTTCACTTTAACATAGTGTCTGTCCTTGAAAGTGATGGGTTTTGTTTCTTAACCCATTTACTTAGTCTGTGTCTTTTGACTGGGGAGTTCTGTCTGTTAATATTTAAAGTTATTAATGAAGGATGTGTATTGAATCCTGTCATTTATATTTTTGTTTACATTCTTGATATAGGTGTACTTTTCCACAGTTATACCTTCATTGAATTTCTTTCCATAACCCCTTGGGTGTAGTCATTCCTTTCTTCAGCTCTTTGTATTGCTTCCAGAACTCGCTGAAAGGCTGGTTTTGTGGACATGAATTCCTTCAGCCTATTTATGTCATGGAAGACTTTTCTTACCCCCTTCGACTATAATAGACATTTTGGCTGGGTATAGTAGTCTGGGTTGGCATCTGTGGTCATTTAAAACTGGAAATACTTTGGTCCAGGCTCTTCTGGCTTTCATAGTTTGCACTGAAAAGTCAGCTGTAATCCTAACGGGTTTTCCTTTATATGTGACTTGTTGTTTCTCTTTTGTTGCTTTTAGGATTGTCTCTTTGTTTTGTACATTTAGTGTTTTTCCTGTGCTGTGCTGTGGAGCGTTTCTTTTCTGGTCTTGTCTGTTTGATGTTCTATATGCTTCTTGTATTTGTATGGGCATGTCTTTCTTTAATTTTGGGAAATTTTCTTCCATGATTCTGTTGAAGATCTGGTCCATGCCATTATCTTGGGATTCTTATGATTTCTTAAATTTTTCATAATCTTTGCTTGAGTTGTCTAGTTCATCCACCTTATGTTCCAGCCTTGATACTCTGTTTTCCATTTCATTCATCCTATTGGTGAGGCTTTCTCCTGTCATTTCTAATTGGCTTACTGAATGTTTCACTTCCTTCTTCATTTCAGCCTGAGTATTCTTCAATATTTCTAACTCTTCTGAATTCATTCAAAAGTTTATCCCTATCTTCCTTCAGTTCTTTGATTTCTTTGTGTGTTCTTTAAATTCACTGAATTCTTTTATTATGTTTTAATTGTTCGAGTTCCATGTCCTGCATTATCTCTAGGGTTTTCTCACTGTATTCCTCTAGAGGACTATTGGCATTTGGTGCGGTTATGTTATCTTGGTTTTTCATGTTATTATTTTTCCTCTGTGATTTTGACATGTGAATTTCTTTTGAAGTTTCTGATTCTTGTGTGAGACTCAGGCCTTAAAGTTTAGGTCTGCTGCTTTTTGTAAACTTTATGTGTCTGTGTGCTTTACTTTTTGGGCATGAAGGGCTCTGGTTCCTCTAAGCTTCCAGTTCTCTCTTTTGATTTTATATTGGAGTGGCCAGATTTTTTGTCTTCAGGAGTTCACACAGAGGCCCAAGTCAGATGAAGATCAGATTCTCTCAGGCTTTCTCCTAAGGTCTGGATCCCTCCAGGATCGATTTTGGCCTCAGGAATTTGGAGGTTGGACTGCCCTGGGAATGGGTCTCAGGAAAGATGCTGGTCTAGGGCAGCTGGTGGCCATGCCACCCAGAGATTCAAAGGAAGATGGGGGCGGGAGGTGGCTCCAAGAGCCCCTGGGGACTGCACTGAGGAGCTGTGTTGGTCTGGATGCAAAGGACCAGGAAGAGGAAAGGTCAGCCCCTGCGTCCAGGAAAGAGGCTGACAGGTTGTGGAGACCCAGGGAGGCAGAGGGAGGTGAGGGTGGGGCCAGGCCCAGAGTGCCCCTGGGGACCCTAGAAAGAACTGTGTACCTTAGGATGCACAGGATCAGGAAGAAGCAGTGGTGGTTCCCCAGGTGTCTGTGGCGCCAAGACAAGGAATGGGACAGGACCCAGGCTAGGAGAAGAGACTGGTGGGGGAGATGGGAGGGTGAGTGAGGCTGGGGGAGTCAAGGCGCGAGGAGGGCCCAATCTACTTACCCAGGATAGAGAAGCCAGCAGGTAGGAGAGAGGCCTGCAGGTCCTGCAGGCCCAGGGCAGCAGATGATTCCCATGTTTTTGTAGCAGACTTTAGGAATGTCAGGTCAAACATACCATATGCTAGTGAATTTTCCCAATATTTAGTTCAGATATATTTTTTAAAATTCTGTAGACAGCTTTATTTCAAAAGTGAATTATTTACTGTATTTAGCAACTTAAAAAAGATTTCTCTGATGCAATTGGCATTGGCAATACAAAAGTGCTTTCTTGTATTGATTTAACAGATGAACTGATTTAGAGTTGTATTTAGACATGAAAAGATAATTACTTCCCAATGTGACTAGAGAGAGCCTATGTCTGGTAGACCATAAACAAGAGGGTTTTCTTTTAAGTAAATGAAATGCTAGCTGTAGACTTAATAGTACTTTTCCTTTCACAGTTAAAAATAGGGTTTATAGAATTTACAATATGAAATTTTGTTACAGATTTACTAACTTACCTTTGGCAATTTAATTTTATAATAAAATTAAAACTTTACTGAAGCTGGTTGCTTTGAGGGCTCTACCTAATGTTCATAAAATACTGAAGTAAGCCTTAGGACTAAAGATAAACACAAAGTCTGCCGTTCATTTTCACAATTCTGTGCTGGGTTACTGTCTGGGAGTCTTTTGGGCCACCCTGGCCGACAACTCAAAGGAAGGTATCTCCTGTCTGGCATTGTTTCATGTTATATAGCCTTTAGCTATACATATGGGCTCTTAAAAATTATATTGGCTCTTTTAATCTTTGGTTATACTTTCCTTTTGGGTGTTTAAGATCCTACAGTTGGCCCAGATAAACCAATTTATTTTTACTCTTAAGGTTGTTTGAGGATCTCTTCCTCAGGGGTCACATGGGCTTGGGAGGAGCCCTTGGCTCCTTTCTTTTATCAGTTCCATCTATACGAAGATAAGTCAAAGGTCCTGCTTGACCATGAATGGCTTCGCTTGGAAGCATGGAGGAAATGTTTCCTCTGTGTTGACTGTCCTCTTTGTAGACTGGACACTGGTTCAAGTCCATCTGGTAGGGTCTCCAAGGCACCCTTGTTCAAGAGGACAGGTGACTCACCACAATTACAGGACATTTTGAGATGCTCATAGTCCCCTGGAACTTAGTCGACCTAGGAGAGCAAGGAGCTGGGAAAATGAACAGCAGACCTCAGTCTTATCTAAAGGAATATTGACAACTGATTGCTGCTAAATGCGGAACAGCTGATCTTCCTAAAACAAGGCTCTCTAGGTAGGCTGACTAGATTCAGCGGATGGACAAACACTGGGGAATGGCTGGGGGCGCCGACAACACAGTGGACAGTAACAGGGATGACAGAGAATATGGGCTGCAGTGGGGGTGGGGGGAGGCTATAGGAGTGTGCCATTTGGGAAGTGGGTCTATAGAAGAATAAGATTGTTTGGGATGTTCTGTATGATGTACACACAGAAAAATCAACAACAGAAAAAAATGACTTATATTTGAGGAGGAAGCATAAAAATTTAACTTCATGTTAATTAGTGGAAGTGATAAACATTACCATTGAAATCTACCTGATGACTTCATATCCATACTCAGGTGCTAAGGATCCAAGTGTAACCAACTGTGACTAGTAATAATCAGATATGTAGAGATTAGAGACACATGTGCAAACATCTAAGCATTAGTAGTACTAAAAAATGATTCTTTCTGTAGAAACAGCATATTTTAAAATGAAATGGAGATCTTTTTTAAAGGTTAAAAACTCATTCAATTCTATTCTCACAGGGTTTATACTGAGTTTAATATTGTATAACTGTATTAATTCAACTATGAACCTAAAAATTTACAGCCACTTTTGAAAGAGATGTATCCTTGCTCTGGAAATTGTTGTTGAATATGTTAAAGCTGTAATGAAATGCCTCTTCTAATGTGGTTATTGAGAGAGAGAGAGAGAGAGAGAGAGAGAGAGAGAGAGAGAAAGAGAGAGAGAGAGAATGAATGAATGATGTTGCCATAAAAAAATTGTAAACCTAAATCCATGACAAAAAATAAAGCCGGAAACATCTTTCTATGTAGTTTTGGCTGCACTGGCCCTTCCCATGTGACTAACTGTACATGCACACAGTGACCATGTGATGGAGGATGGGCACATTGTATATGTCAATCTCAAGGTGGTTACGTTGATAATAAGCTGTTCTGGTAAACATGAAAAAGAAAGATAAGCACAGAGAATTGTTTATTTGATTAGCCACAAAAATGATTTTTCAAAAGAAAATGAAGCAGCCATTTTTCCTGTGTCCCTGTGTTCTTGTTGCCTTTTTTATACACAAGCAAATGATTATTTTCAGGAATGGTTTAACAATTGCTACCTCATTCTTATGGTAGATACTGTGTTTAACCAGTATAATCACCACCCTACAAATGGTGGTATTAGATAGGATCTCACTTGCCCATGATCAGCACTAAAAATATCAGTAATACTGTTGTGAGATTTAGCTGCAGTTTTTCAGTTCTTTGGTTGGGCTTTAGGAATGCCCTAGAAAATTAGGCAGATAGGATGATGGTGTGTGTCACAATGTTTTCCTGTCTTCTGTCTGAATTTTAACCTCCTGTCTGGTTTTATTGATGCTCATTTTTCTCATCAATTTTGTAAAGAATTTTAATATATTTTTATTTTTACATAGAGCTGTAAATTTCTATATAAAATCCAATGGCTAGATCTCTTTTCCTCTCTCTCATCTCATTAGCCCTCTTTTATGGTGAAACTGTGTGGTATTTTTGTGGTTGTTGCTTAGTATTGGTTTTGTTTTATTTTATTTTTGAAGACAAGGTCTTATGTAGCCCAGGCTGGCATTGACCTTGCTATGTAGCTAAGGCCTCCCACCTCCACCTCCCAAGTGCTGGAATTATAAAGGTGTGCTACTATACCTGGCTCTACAGAATATTTTTTTAGTAGTTTGTGATTTGTTAAGTACTGTGAATCTTTCTGATAAAGGTGGACTTGAAGAAAGTCACTGCCCTGGGTGCAGTATAATTTTTGTTCATTTGCTTATTTTTTTAAATGCTAAGTTGAAAATACTCATGAAATAGTCCGTTATTTTTAAATAACAAGTTGAATGTATGTTCTTAGTTTAGAGAGTTTTTAAAGTAAGTAGGAATGTGGTAAATGTCTTTGAATCAATGTTAAAAGTTTTTTTTAATGCAGGAAATCCTGTTTCCTGGAAGTATGAGAAGAGAAGTAGGTGAGAAAAGGGCGAGAGGTGCGTAAAGAGAGCCAGCTGTGCACATTACTTTGTGTTGGCCAAACAAGAGTCCTAGTCTAGTTATATGGTGTCTTCTTGCTTTATAGTCTCTAAAATTTAACAGCCTTTAAGGAAAAAGAATTTAACAGTTTCTTTTTTTCTTTTGAATTGTGTGTGTGTGTGTGTGTGTATGCATGCACATGGAGGTCAGAGGAGGATGCTGGTGCCCTACTCTATCACACTCTGCCTTATTCCTTTAAGAGAGGATCTCTTACTGGACCTGGAGCCAAGCTGGCAGCAAGTTCCAGCCATCCTCCTGTCTCTGTCTCCCCTTCCCCTACTTCCCACACTGAAGTTAGAGGCGTGTGTGTGCCCACACCTGCTTTTTCACATTCATTTTGAGAATTTCAACTCCTTACGCTTGCCCAGTAAGTGCTCTTGCCTACTAAGCCGTCTCTCCAGCCCTGCAGTTTTGTTTTGTTTTATTATGGGTGTATGTGTGTGCTTTGTGTATTTATGTGTGTTGGAGGCACCCATAGATGAGAACATTAGATCTTTGGAGCTGAAGTTACAGGCAGTTGTGAGCCACCACATGTACAAACTGGAAACTGAATTTCAGTCCTCTTGAAGAGAAGACCAGTATGTAGAGTGAGCCTATAGTTTCAATTTTTAAAACTCTGAAACGTAAAATATTTGAAACCCTATCTTCATGGTTTGGGCACAGATCTGAATTGCTGGAAAAATGTTAATTTGAGGGTATAAATGCACAACAGAAATTCTATGTTAGAGGGTAAGGGCACTTGCTATTGAAGCATGAAGACCTGAATTCAAATTTCCAATATCCTAGGTGGCTAGAGAGATGGCTCAGTCATTAAGAGTACGTGCTGCTCTTCTGGAAGACTGGCTTCTAGCACCCACATTGGGCTTCTCAGAACTTACTGTAATTCCATCTCCAAGGGAATCAGACTACTGCTTCTGGCCTACATGGGCACCTGCACGCGTGTGCATACACACACACACACATGCACGCACTCGCACACGCACATAAAAATAAAGTAAGTCCTTTAAAAATAAATTTTATGGTAAATTTCTAGCACTTACTTTTTTGTAAAGTCACCATGCCATAGCTGTAACTACAACTCCGTAGAGAATGAAGACAAGAAGGAGGTTCCTTAGGGCTTGCTAACCACCAGCCTTGTTCCAGGTTTAGTGACACCCTGCTTCAAAGAAACAAGGCAAATAATGATATCTGTAGAATAGAACACTCAACATCTTTCTCTGATCTCCGCCCCCTATGGGGAGTACTCACACACATACATGTGCATACACCACATGCATGCCACATACACAAACAAGTATTGTTTATTGATTTTAATTAATACAGTAAACTAGGAAAGGATAAGTAGAAATTTTGTGCCAATTAAAGTATCAGTAAAAATCACTTGTAATACTAAGGTATTGTTTTCCAGTTTGGTTTTGAACCCAGGATAATATTGAATTGAAGATTTTTTTTTGTGACTTTATAATACAATTGATGACCTTCAATGTCAGATTCTAAATTGGTGTTCAGTGTCAGATTCTAGATTTAGTATATTTAAAACTCAAGTTTTCTAAGTGAAGGAAACTAAGGCAAGAGGTAAGTTTAAGGCCTACTGGGCTGTTGAGTAAGTTCAAAGCCAGCTTATTCAACTTAGTAGAACCCTGTCTTAAAATACTTTTTTAGAAGGCTGAAGATATAGCTCAGTAATAGAGCATTTACCTAGCATGCAAGAGGCCCTACTTTCAAAGCCCCAGTGCTATAAAAAGCTTTTTAAAGGTGTTTTATCAATTAATATTTTTACTCATTTACTTGATTGAAAGAAGTCATGCTTCATGATTACCATTTGAATCACCAAAATCTACAAGATCATCACCTTTGGGTCACTTTTTTGTCACTGTGTGGCACATAGCAAATGGAAAATTTGGCATTGAATTGATTGGGCTTCTGAAATCAATTACTATTTGCACAATGAGCTACATCCAAAATTAGTTTTCCCTTTGATGTCTGTCTTTGACTGGTTTATTTTATAAACTCCAGTAATGTACTTATTCAGAAAACATTTGCTATAGATTGATATTATAAGTATTAATTAAAAGATCTGAATTTTATGCCAGGCATGGTGGCATATACCTCTAATCCCAGAACTTGGGAGGCAGAGGCAGGTGGATCTCTATGAGTTCCAGGCCAGCCTGGTCTACATAATGAGTTCCAGGCCAGCTGTGGTTACAGGGAAATTCTATCTCAAAAAGAACAACAGAAACATCTGAATTTTAGTTTTGTTGAAAGTAATAGAATTGTAGGTTATTGGCATTCATTTAGTATTTATTTATTTTGTCTTTTTGAGACAGGGTCTCCCTGTAGCCCCAGCTGGCCTGGAACTGGCTATGTAGACCAGGCTGGCCTCAAACTCAAGATCTGCCTGTGTCTGCTTCCCACGTGCTGGGAGTAAAGGCATGCACCAGCATGGCTGGCTTGGCATTTATTTTTTAATAGATGTTTTAAAAGAGGGGTTTTTTGAACATCCAGCTGTAGCAAAACATTTATATTAGGTTATATTCACATAATTTTCCATGATATTAAAAAAGTGCAAAAAGTTTTACTACCTTAACCCTTTTAAGTGTATGGTTCAGTTATATGAAGTATATCTATCGTGCTCTGAAACAGAACTTTAGAATATTTATATCTTGCAAAACTAACCCTGTACATCCATTGACTTCTTTGCTGCTCCCCACAGCTTGTAGTAACTAACTTTTGTTTTCACCTGTGAGTTTCTATATTTAGATACTTCACATAAGCAGAATCATGCAGTGTTTATGCTACTCAATTCTTCCACTTACCATAATGTTCTCAGGGATCATGCATGTTGTAGTGTATGGCAAGATTTCTTTTCCCTTTTTAAATATCTAAGCCTGAATCATTTAATTTGTTTCTAAATTCTTTAATATTTCTATGTATGTACAAGCATATGTGTGTACTGATGTATGCGGGTGCACATGTGTGCAGGAAAGCATCCATGTATGCACACTTGCCTGAGGCCAGTGATCAACCTTGGGTGGTGTTCCTCAGGATCTGTCTGCCCTGTTTTTTGACACATGGTCTCTCACTGGGACCTGGGGGTTCACTGGTTTGGCTAACCTGGTTGGCCAGCCAGCCTCAGAGATCCCTCTAGGGGGATCTGTCCCCCTCCCTAGCACTGGGGTTATAAGCCTACAGTTCCACACTGGCTTTTTACACGGATAGTTGGGATTGAATATAGGTCTTCATGCTTGCTCTGCAAACACTACCAACTGAGCTATCTTCCTAGCCCAAAATTTCCTTTTTAAGGCTGCACAGTTTTTATTGTGTGTATATACCACATCATGGTTTTTTTTTTTTTATGTATATAAGTGTATTGCCTGCATGTGTGTAAGTGCACCCGTGTCATGCAATGACTGAGGAGGTCAGAAGAAGGTACCGGATCTCTTGGAACTGGAGTTACAGACTGTTGTTAGCTGCCATGTGGTTGCTGGGATTTAAACCCGGGTTCTCTGCAAGAGCAGTCAGTGCTCTTAACCGCTGAGCCATCTCTCCAGCCCGACATCATGTCTTTCTATTCATCTCTCCATGGATATTTGGGTTGCTTCTCCCTTTTTGCTATTTGAATAGCATAAATCTCTTTGAGACTCCAATATATTCTTGGACATATACCTAAAAGTTGGTTATTAGATAAATATCTAGGACTACTAGAGCACATAGTAAATCTATTTAGTTTTTAAATTTTAAGGAGCTAACACCGTTTTTTCTAGTAACTTCATCCTTTTATAATGTCAACTTAGAGCACAGAGTTCCAACTTTTCTACATCTCTGCCAATTCTCAATTAATTCCTTTTTAAAAAGTAAGAGTCCATATGTATAGCTAAAGGCTACATAACAAGCAACAATGCCAGACAGGCGATACCTTCTTTTGAGTTGTTGGCCAGGGTGGCCAAAGGGATTCCCAGATAGTAACCCAGCATAGAACTGGGAAATTGAACAGCAGACCCCAATCTTATCCAGAGGAATATTGACAACTGATTACTGCTAGATGAGGAACAGCTGACCCTCCTAAAACAAAGACCTCTTAGATTCACCAGAAAGGCAAGTAGTGGGGATTGGCTGGGGGTGCTGATAACACAGCAGACAGTAGCAGGGATATCAGAGTATAAGGGCTCCAGTGGGGGGATGGAGGCTATGGAAAGGTGCCATTTGAGAAGTGGGTGTAAAAAAAAAAAAAAATAGGCCATAGAATGACCAGAAGGTGATATCTCATTGTGGTTTTGAATTGCATTTCTCTGATTACTGGTATTGATCATCTTTTCATGTGATTATTAATAACTGACATCTTTGGATAAATGTTCAAGTCCTTTGCCTATTGTTTAATGATGATATTTGATTTGTAGTTGTTGAATTATAGTTCTGTGTATATTCATACCAGATACATTGTTTTCAAGAATTATTTTTCCATTCCACATGCTGCTTTTAGTCTGTTGATCCTTTGATAAACATGGATGTTTTATGTTTGATGTATTCTTGTTTTTTATTCCATTCCCTGTGCTTTTGGTGTCATGCCCAGCAAACCGCTAAGTCCAATGTCATAAATCTCTTACTAGGATTTCTTCTGGGTGTTTTCAGTTTCTTCGGGCCTTTAGTTCATTTTGAGGCACTTTTGGTTGTTTTAAGGTAAGGTTCCATCATTATTCTTTTTCGTGTGAATATCCAGCACATTCTCATTTGATGGTATATGTGAGAGCTTATTTCCAGAGCTTATTTCTGGCTTCTATTCCATTTGTCTGTGTGTATGTCTTTATGCTTTGATTATGATAGCTTTTAGTACAGTGTGAAGTCAGAAAGTCTGAGGCTTCCAACTTTGCTCCTTTTAAAGATTGTTTTGGTTGTTGAGCGTCCTTTGAAATTTCAGGAGTATTCTTTTCTGCTTCTGAAAAGAATTCTGGGGGCTGGAAGGATGGCTCAGTGGTTAAGAACACTGACCATTCTTGCAGAAGACCCAGGTTTGAATCCCAACACCCACATGGCAGCTAACAACTGTCCATAACTTCAGTTTCAGGGGATCCAATAGCCTCTTCTGTCCTCCCCGGGCATTGTACAACACGGGTGCAACTTACCTACATGTAGGCAATACATGCATACATACAAAATAAAAATCATAAATAAATTTTTTTTTTTGGTCTTTTTGAGACAGCGTCTCCCTGTAGCCCCAGCTGTCCTGGAACTCATTATGTAGACCAGGCTGGCCTGGAACTCTCAGAGATCTGCCTGCCTTTGCCTCCCGAGTGCTGGGATTAAAGGCGTGTGCCATCATGCCCGGCCAATAAAATATTTTTTTAAAGAAAGAATTCTGTTGGGATTTTTATGGGGATTATGTTAAATCTGTATATTTTAGATCATATTGCTGTCTTGACAATATTAAGTCTTCCAATCTGTGTCCATGTGCAGTCTCTATTAGTGTCTTGCAGTGTTTTGTAGTTCTCCGTGTACATAACTTACCTCCAAGGTTAATTTTATTCCTAAGTTGTTTTTTTTTTTAATGTTGTAAATAAAATTGTTTTCCTTGTTTCTTTTTCTGATTGTTTCTTGTTAGAACATAGAAACTCTGGTTTTCTATGTGGCAGTTGCACTGACATTATCAGTTCTGACATCTTTAGGACTTCTACATATGTGATCAGGTCATCTATGATCATATTTTTACTTGTTACCTTCCAATATGGGTGTCTTTTAAATGATTTTTAATGACGTGAACAATGCTTACTTTATTAAGTGAAAATAGTCTGTTAAACTGCGGAATGTGACTCCAGTTCATGTATATGGTAGGAGGAACCTCATAATATTTATAAAAATAGGAAAAACATAAAATACTAATGGTGACTGTGTCTCTATTTAATGGGTTTATGAGTAATTTTTATTTCATTCTTACTATTTTTCTATGTTGGCAAATATTGTTAAAATAGTTTTATTAATGTCAATGCAATAATATAAACGAAACACAAAAAGTTTTTTTATTATTAAAAGGTGATAGCTTCCATTATTGATACTTGTTTAAGATGGCCATATTTTTAGTAGCTTTCTGTGTTAATCATTTTAACAGGGGGCTGGAGAGACGGTTCCATGGTTAAGAGCACTTGCTGCTGTTCTTCCAGAGAACCCAAGTTCAATTCCCAGCACCCACGTGGCACTCACAACTATCTACACATGTGTACAACTCAGGCATACACACACACACATAAAATTAATCATTTAAAAATAATTTTAACTTATGAGCAACAAAGTACATTCAGTAGATTCTAAAAACATAAACCAGTTAAAATTAGGCTGGAGAGATGGCTCCCCCTTCTGACCTCCACAGGCATTGCATGACATGGATGCATTTACATACATGTAGACAATATACTCATACACGTAAAAACAAATATTAAATAAAATAAGAAAAAGTCAAAATTTGAAATAATAGTGGAAAATCTTCTCTCAGTGATATATAGCTTATGGAAGTATTAAAATATATTAACTTATTAGAAGATTCAAGTCAGTCTTAGGAGATTTTAGTAATTTAGCTATCAGTGATGCAGAGCTACCATCCCTTTTGACACCTGATGGACTCCCTTTTGGCTGAAGTGTGTTGCTCATTTCCTAGGAGTTTTAGACAAAGTTCTCTAACCCCTGAACTAACATACACTCCTGCATCCCTTTGACCTTAGTAGTTCCCAGCTTTCTCTGTTAGGCTTTGGTGCAGCCAGCAGCTGCCCTTATCAGAGTGGAGGGAAAACATACCCAAACACTTATCTCCATTCCTGTATAAAGGTTTATTCAGCAGCAAAGTTTTCAGAGTACATCTCAAAGAACCTTAGCCACATTAAGCCTTTTATTCTATATTCTGTTTTAAGACTCTGCTAGTAACTGACAACAGACTTGTTCTCCATGGTTCAAATTTCAAAAGACCAAAAATGGTTATTTAATACCAGGCTTTAGATTAGTCCTGTTCCAGTCAGTTGTCCACCCAGGCTCCCTCAGTGACTAGATAACATGACACAAACAATAGTTCCTGCTGAAGGGAGGGGGAGGGAGATTGTCTTAGGAGAGCTTAGAGATAGGCTGGCACTGTTAGTCCTTTAAAGTGTCATTAACATAAACAGGAAAGTCAGGGAGATAAACTGGCTTTTAAGGGATGTTGATACCTTAGAGAATATTAAATTCAAAGGGCTCACAAGCTGTTCAGATGGAAATGAGAAATAAATGGTCAAAACTGAGAATAAGGAATTCCGTGGTTTTCAACTAACTAGTCTCTTCTTTAACATTGCCTGAATATGATGAAACTTCTTGAATATTAACTCTCAAAACCCATTCATACATGTTACCAAAGTCCCTTTGCATCCTACAAATTCAACATACAGACCCACTAGCTTTCTTATATATCAGTAATGAGGAAGAAATTTGAACTAAGACCTCAACAGTTAAACAGTAAATCAGGACCAGCAAGATGGTTCAGCACATATGCCATCAATCCTGATAGCCTGAGTTCAGTCCTTGGGACCAACATGTTGGAAGGAGAAAACTGACTCCACAGTTATCCTCTCACCTCCACATGTATGTATAGGCACACGTGCACACACATATAAATATAGTAAAAATAATTACTGAATCACAGTAAGCAAAATAAGACAGACCCAGAAAGACACATATCACATGAATTTTGTCATGTGTGAAATCTAGGTTTAGCAACTGTGTGTGTGTGTATGTGTATTTTTTTCCAGTGCCTTGGGATCCATGAATGCTAAGTTAGTGCTCCTACCACTATGTCATAATACCTATATCTTTGTTAACATTTTTATTGTATCTATACATATATATGAGTGACATATATTCTTTGATAGTCATAAATGGGTGTTATATCACTCATCTATCTATATATGAGTGACATGAAGCAAAGGGAGTACTATTTTGGAAGAGAAGAGACCAGTGCAAAGTTGGTGGAAAGAACAAGAAGTGGTGTATGAAGGTGACTGTGACTGAAGTACAATGATAGACATGTGAAAATGTCATAAGGAAACCCATTGTTTGTACTAATTTTTAGAAATGAAAATAAAGATACAGACTGGCTGGGTGAATTAAAAAGATGAAAAACCAGTTGATGACTGTCCATGAGTAACTTACCTCCTCACTGGAAATGACATACATGAACTGAAAGTATAGAAATTAATTTTCCTACCAAATGGATTCCAAAAGCAAGTAAGAGTAGCTATTCTCTGACAAAGCCAACTTCAACCTAAAATTAGAAGAAAAAAAAGATAAAGGTCATTGTATATTAACAAATAGAAGATATAATGATTATAAAGAGATATGTGTTGAATGTTAGTGGACCCAATTTCATAAAAACAAGCACTATTGAACATAAAAGGGCATAGAGGCCTAAATATAATAGTAGTAAGTGACTTTGGGCTGGGGAGATGACTCAGTGAGTGAATTATTTCCTGTGCAAGCATGAGACTTGAGTTTGGATCCCCAGCACTCACATTAAATATGCCAGTTGTGGTGGCAAGCCCATAACCCCAAGCACTGGGAGATGGACACAGGAGTATCTCTGGGGCCCACTGACAGGCTAGTCCTGCCTACAGCAAGTTTAAGGTTCAATGAAAAATTCTGCCTCAAAAAATAAGGTGGTAAGTGATAGAAGAATACACAGGACATTGACCTCTGACCTTTGCGTGCGCACACGCACACACATACACTTGCACTGAAAAATATAGTGGGTGACTACACTACCCCACTTTCATTAATATATAGATCACTCACCCAAAAAACGTTAAGAGATGGGGATTATAGCTCAGTGTGATTGGAGCACTAACCTAGCATGCATGAATCCCTTGGCATCCCTAGGTGTGTGTGGGAAACTTCAGTGTACCTAAACTATATCATAGATCAAATGGGAGTAGATAACCGCAGAATGTTCCATAGAACAGCTGCAAAATACAGTTTTCTCAGCAGTCCATGGAACTTTCCTTTTCATATATATTTTAAATTACATGATGGTCAACTTATTTTGGTTTTCAGGTGATGATTTTTCTTTGATCCAACAAGAAATATTTATGGTTAAAGAATGTAAACATTGCAACATCGTAGCCTACTTTGGGAGCTATCTCAGGTAAAAAAAAAATTTTTTTTAAAGTTTCGATCTGTATTTCATATTCTTTTTCCTATTCTTCCTTTTGTGTGACATTGTATATGTGCCTTTTAAAATAGCGTTGTCCAAAGTTCTAAACTTCATGTGCTTGTCCTCTTTCCTGCTTCATTAATAATAGCACTTCCATCTATATGGCATCCTTTTCTGGTAACCTTAAAGGATGAATGATGATATGCAAGTGTGTGATCATGTTCTAAACCATTTAAAATGGGAACAAAACTGAAACCGATGTGCTCTTGTGTATGCTTAAGACGGATTGCTCTGGCAATTTCCTGTTGCCCTCTCTACAGAGCATCCAACATCTTGGTGTGCTAAGAGTAAGTCTTAGAGCTTAGAGTACTTATTTCAGTAACAGAATTACCTACTGATACAGTTTTCTTTCTTTTTCATATTAGTAGGGAAAAACTATGGATTTGTATGGAATACTGTGGTGGTGGATCACTTCAAGATATTTATCATGGTACTGTTAAAATGATTTTGCATTTTAAAGCCTACTTTGACTTTAATGATTGTTGCTTGATATTTCCAGTTAACCAGGGAAATTAATAGGTAGATTTACTCTCTCTCTCTTTTTTTTTTTACATTCTTCTGTCCCCAGAGTATTGCATTTAAAACTAAGAATTTTTATTGTAGTTCTTGTAGTTGATTTTGCCCAATTCTGAAATGTAAAAATCCATAAGTATTTTTACAGAATAAATTTTACTTTTTAGCTGAGCATGATGGTGCATTCTTGTTAACCTAAATGCTCGGGAGGCACAGTCAGAAGGCTACAAGGCTAACCTGGGCTGAGTATTGAAACCCTATCTTAAAAATAAATAAGAGGTGGGGCATGGTGGTGCATGCCTTTGATCCCAGCACTCAGGAGGCAAAGGCAGGGGCACCAGTGTGCGTTCAAGGCTAGCCTCGTCTTACAAAATGAGTTCCAGGCCAACTAGGGTTACAGGGAGACCCTCTCTCAAAAAGATAAAAAAATAATTAATTTTACATTTTAGATGTAATTTCTAGAAAGTAGAACTATATCCACAAATGGAATTGTCTAAATTCTTTATGAGTGTAATGCAGAGTAAATCATATCAAGAGATTATTTAATAACATAATCACTAAACAGAAAAGTCATTTGTTACTTTAATAATTTGTATTAAAATGTATGCATTTTGAAATGAAAAAGTATTTGGTGTTCTATTAATCAGTTTTCTTAATTGAATTTGACTTTTCTTCATAGTCCTTTTTAAGAATAGTTTTAGTTTTGGCTCTACAGTTCAATTTCCAGTTTGTTGTATTGTTGGCAAGTTCCTAGAGTTTTTAAAACTAAATATGAACCCTTATATTTTTCTTTTCCTTGTTTAATATAGATGTGGGTGAGTGAAGCACATGTTGCAAATATGCATTATATAATTTATTAAGAATTATATGAAGTACTTTAAAAGATTTCTGTGCTAGGGGCTGGAGAGGTGGCTCAGCAGTTAATAACACTGACTGCTCTTGCAGAGGACCTGGGTTCGATTCCCAGCACCCACATGGCGGCTATGAACCGTCCTTAACTCCAGTTCCAGGGGAATCCGAAGCTCTCTTCTGACCTCCGCGCCATTGGAGGGTGCACTCACATACATGCAGGCAATACACTCCCACACATAAAATAAAAATAATAAATAAAATATTTTTTAAAAAAGATTTCTGTGCTTAAGTTTTTACATTGGCAGTTGCATCAGAGATTACAAATGTAGCCACAATAGATGAAAGAACAGATGTGCTGTTCCAGTTTCAATAGTGTTTTGTAACTTATAAAGTTACAAAGTTCTTAAAACATCAGTAGAGCAACAAGCAAATAAACTACACTAGATGAGGTGGAAATCTGTGCAGTACTTAAAGAAATGAAATAGCTTCATATAGGCTGATCTGAATATATCTCTTCAGATGTATGTATGGAGTAGTTGATCATATTAGGCTTTTAAATTGTTATTTTTATAAATACGTATGAATGTAAATGCATGGCAAAATGAAAGGATTATCTACCAAATGCATAAGTCGCTATCTCGAAGGAGGAAAAATAGGGCTTAGAAGTAAAATTCTGAATTTTGATTTAAAAAATGTGTTGTTATATTAATTATAAATTTAAAATTTTTGTCACAAATATCAAAACAGTCTTAATTAATCACTATCTCTATTTTGGTTTGTTGTTTTTTTTTTTTAAATAGGGTCCCCCTGTAACACCAAGTGGCCTAGAACTGGCTTTGTAGATCAGTCTAACCTCAATCTTACAGCGATCTGCCTGGCTCTCTATTTTTTTTTAATTTGCCACATAAATATTACAGGTGAACAAAATATTGTAAATTATGTTGTCTCTTAAGAGTTATAATAAACGCCCACATGGTGGTATATACCTTTAATCTCAGCATTTCAGAAGTAGAAGCAGGAAGATCAAGTCAAGGTCCTTAACTATATAAGGGATTGGTTGGAGACCAGCCTGAGCTAATGAGATCCTGTCTCAAAAACAGTTTTAATAAATGACCCTACTTAAATAAAGAAGAAAAGTGCTCCTTATGTATTGAAACATACTAGAATAACTCTTCTCTTTCCCATTATGATTTTAAAGAAATGTTGTTTAAATAACATTTCTGTGTCATTGATGAAAAATTATTTTCTGATTTTATAAAGAATTATGATGGTGCTAGAGAGATGGCTCAGCAGTTAAGAACACTGGCTGTTCTTGCAGAAGACCCGGGTACAAATCCCAGCACCCACATGGCAGCTAACAACTGTCCATAACTCCAGTTCCAGGGGATCTGACAGTCTCTTCTGTCCTCCGTGGGCATTGCATGACGCAGGAAATACAGGCATACACATAAAAATAAATAATTTTTTTTAAAGTAAATTTTTTAAAGAATTATCATCTTTTATATGGGAAATATTTTGTGATTTTTCTCCATCCATGTTTTTACAAAATGAGAGCTGTTGAAAATATAAACCATGTAGTTGGCGGTCTTATTACTTTCTCTTTCATGCTTAAAGAATTCTGAAACATTAATTTTCATGAAATTTCTGTTTCCAATATTAAAACCTGACATTTTTCATTAAATTGAATTTATGGAGTATCTATTCCTTTAATGTAGCATTTA